>NW_025999961.1:7561188-7686276 GCF_001458135.2 Marmota marmota marmota
TATATATATATATATATATATTCTTTTTTAAAGAAAAGAAGGCCAAGTCCCAAATTCCAAGCAGCTGCCTCTTAAAATGGCAAAAGGGGCTGAGAGACACCAGGTTGCCCCTTGGTTTGGCTGAAGCATTCCTGTAGCAACTCGCTTCTCCTCAGAGTCTGTTGGATGCTCTCTTCTTCATCAAGAAGCTCCCAGGATCATGCTTCAACCAGAAAGCAATTTTTAAAAATACTAATACAGCCAATGGATACATTTGACCTCTTTGAGTTTTATGTGAAATGCTTGATGAAGTAACAAGGATAATTTTCACTGAAGTATGTGTATAGAAAGAATGTCTTAGGATTTATGAAGATGATGATGGATTTTATGTGTCAACTTGATTGGGTCAAGAGATGCCTAGAGAGCCAGTAAAACATTATTTCTTGGTGTGTCAGTGAGGATGTTTCTGGAAGGGAATAGCATTTGAATCAGTGGGTCAAGTAAAGGTCTCCCTACCAATGTGAATGGGTTTCATCCAATCTATTGACAGAGAAGGATAAATTTACTCTCTTTTCTCATGTTGGGACAGCCATCTTTTGCCGCTTTTTTTTTCTTTGAGAGGAACATTTATTAAGAAACCATAAATATATTTGTATATTAGCAGATGTTTTTACAGTTTTTACCACATACAGCCAGAGGAATGAGAAGTTGTTTCCATTTGTGTACAATGTATCATAATGCATTCTACTGTCATATATAACTAATTAGAACAAATTTTTAAAAATAAATTAAAAAATGAAAGTAAAAGTAGCTAAGTTGTACTTTTGCTGCTTATTGACATTGAAGTTGGCTTCCCTGATTCTCAGGCCTTTGGACCCAGAGAATTGCACCACTGGCTTTTCTAGCTTGTAGACTGCAGATGGAGGAATTTCACAACCTCCATAATTTGGTGATTTGATTCCCATAAAGAAATCTCATATCATATTAGTGTTCTTTCCCTGGAGGCCCCCAACTAACACAATAGATATCACTCCCTACAGTTATTTTCATAGAATTAAGCAATAAATATCACAGTATTCCCATTTTTAAGGATTAAGAAACTGACAGAAAACTGAAAAACTGATGTTTAATAGAATTTCAAATTCTTTCTCAGGAACCTCACATATTTAAACCCTTTTGAGTAGAATATATTTAATGAGGTCATTATATGTGATATAGAATCTTATCTTCAACGATAAACATCAGATTCCTATTGATCTTTAGTGCTCTTTGAATGGGAAGTCTATCAGCCAATCTTCTCTGTTTTGAGTGCACTGAATGAAAGCATTGATTAGAATAATTGGTTAACCCACTGTTAATGGCAGGTAAGGGGTTGTCAGTTGATTGGAAACTAACATGAGACCTACTCAATTGCTCAGTTGAATCAGTAATTACTTGCCTCCAGGACTGCCATCTGCTATGAAATACTTGAGTGTGCATGCTATGTAATATAGCTGCCATTCCTCACTCTGCTACATTATCCAACATAACCTATTGCTATTATGAATGTCTTTACAAAAAACTAACCAGTAGAGACTTACTAAAAAGAACATCTAATATAAATACACATTTTGTCTACTCCAAACCCTCATATTCTTGGATATAGTAGGATCATTTACTCAACCTTGTTAACAATATGTGCAAGGCATTCATGAAACAATAAACAGTGAACCAGGCTGCAGAGATGGTAAGAATGATTGCATTCAATTTGCTGATATGTTCTTTACTCTGATTACTTTAGAAAGATTATGTGTAGTATTGTAGATGTAATGCAAGATTAAAATGTGTTTTTCAATACAGTCAAAGTCGAAAAGCAAAACTTCATTAATAAGAGAGTTCACCCTGCATATTTTCACATTAAAGCAGAACATTTGCATTGTGGGGCTAGTAGACCATCTGGTGGTTTGAGTGAGTCAGTCTACATATATACACAGGATGCTGAGTTTTACCAAACTGAAAAAACACTGACCACATATTTTGCACAGGTCCTTCAATCTTTCAAATATTTCTTGAATACCAGGCACTCTTGTGGTGCTGGGGAGACATCAATGTACAAAACAGACAAGGTCTCTGTCTGCAAGGTGCTTACATGAGCACAGCAGGGGGACATGGAATAGGATAAATAAATACACACAAATAATATTGTAGGTAGTGATGAGAGCTAAGGATGAATAAGTGGAGGCTATGATAGAGAATCACAGGGGACTTGCTTTGGATTGAAGAAACCACAGGGTGTAAAGTGATAGCTGAGTTGCTGTCTCTGCCCTCGAATTGCTGGCATTCCAGGGGGTGGCTGGGATGTGTACACTGAGAGCCATCACTCACTCACATGATCTTTCTCAACAGTTCTGCCAAATCTTCATTTTGCAAGAGAGGTGTTAATAGGTATTTCATGAAACAATCAAAAGTTTTGTGGCCAAATATATCTGGAAAGCACTGCAGAGCAGTGTAGTGCCTGTTGGAAATTCACAATGCAAGCAGCACCATGCACTGAGGCTCTGGGAAGGCAGACAGAATATATATAATATATATTTAGATTTTGCTTAATCCTAAATTTCAAAAATATTTTTGAGCTTGGATCCTCATTCTCATCTGATAAATGCCTTGCAATACAATGAATTTTCATGGTATCCAAGAGATAAAAGTACATAAATATTATAAGGTTTTCATTCTAAATGAACCAGTGTACTTTGTGAATGAAATAATAATAGTCATGGAAAATTTAGAGATCATTATTCTTTTGTGGTGGCCATCATTGTCAAATTATCTCCAGAAATATTTTCCTAGAGGAAGTGTATTTTGGAATAATACATAATTCTATGCTAGAGATACCAACAAATTTGCATTTTATTTTATGATGATCTCATAAAAATGGAAAAAAATGGTTTTGTTTTTGCTTTGATTGCTCTGTGATTATTATAGAGGCACTTTATGTTAGTAATGTTTTGCAAACAAGTCCAGTCCATGAGACTCTTTCCTTTTAGTTGTTGGTAAGGTCCATCAAAATTTCTTTAGTAGTCAGCTGGCACACAACTGTATTTTTGATGTTCTGAGATGATTTGGAAAGTGTTAGCAGAGTTTGAAGATTGAAGTACACTGAGGCAATAAGAAGAGGGTTCTTGCCATGCCTAGTTCTAAGAGCTCAAATGGTTAACTGTGTGGGGGAAGCTACCTTGGGTGAGGGGTACCCTTCCCTCTAGAGCAGATGCCTAACCAGTACCCTGGGGGATGGAGAAGTGAAGTGATAAATACCCTGACTTACATTCATCCTGTCTTCTCATTGCCTTCTTTACCTTCGAAAGGCAAAAAAAAATAGCTAGAAGCATAAGGGCAGAGAGGCCTGCTGATGAATTTTGCATAGATCATCCCAAGGCCAGAATGGGCTAAAGAAGGGTAAAAATTCATTTTGGATCAATATGAACTATATTATTGCAGGGCCATTTTTATGTTCCCATGATAGAACCAGACTCCAGATGGAAATCCACCCATCTACTCCCATCACTTGTTAAACATGTGGAGTGTCCCCAGCCTCTCATAAACTCACCTGACTGTACTAGTATTGATATGACCGAGCTTTGAAAATTTTTACATTTGGTAAATGCTCATGCCATAAACAGATGTGGGTAAAAATAATCGTTTTCTACATCATTGTACCAGTGAAACTCCAGGATGTTTCTAAAGGTAGTAGTTTCTCTGCCTTTGTCCTGCATTGAAGGGCAAATTGTAACCACGATGTTCTGAGTAATCACTCAGAGTCATTTATTTCCTACCATTTCCTCTTGCTACTATTCCTTAAGTCTATTAACAAGACTATGTTGTTGCTGTGCCCAGATTCCCTGGGGTCTCTTCTCCTTCCTTCAGATCTTTTGGCTTCTGTGTCTTATCTTCTGCATCTGCAACTCCATTTGGATGACTGCCCTTGAGTACTGGACCTACAGTGCAGCTCTCTCTTGGTCAGCTCAGGCTGCCCTAACAAAATATCACAGACTGGGCAGCTTAAACATCAGAAATTTATTTTCTAAGTTTTGGAAGCAGAAAAATGCCAGTTCATGTGCTATTATGGTCACAATCTTCTTTCTCTTCAGGAAAAAGGAACAAGGCCTGTTTTATACACTTCATAGGAATAACAAATGTGTGTTAATTAGGTTGAGGATGGGAATGGAATGCAGGAGAATGAGGACGACAGGCCTATGTGCCCTGGCAGTGTGCAGTGGTAGGATGGAGGGATCATGTCTTTGGGTATTTGGTTACGGGGTAGCAAAGGCACAAGGAAGGAGATAGGCAAAAGAAGGTGGAAGTCCTCACAAAAGTCTCCAGAGATGGGATGTAGTTAGAGATTCTCCCTGAGACCAAGGCTTCATATATTTCTGCATTGTATTTATTGACCTACAGAAAGAATCTTGAGCAGATGGCAGTGCAATTGTTTGAAAGTGTCCCCTCCAAAATTAATGTTGGAATAAATCTGCATTCTGTGGTATTAAGAGGAGGGACCTTTTGGGAAATGATTAAAACAAGAGGTTACCTTATAAAAGGGCTGGAAGGAACTAGCTTTGGCAGTTTCCCCCTCTCTGCATTTTGCCATGTGAGGTCCAAGCAAGAGAGCCTTCACCAGATATTGAACCTGCTGATAGCTTGACCTTGCACTTCCCAGACTCCAGAACTTTGAGAAACAAATTTCTGTTATTTATGAATTACCCAGGTTGAGCTATTTTGCTATAGCAACACAAATGGACTAAGTCCTTTTGTTTGGGTTTTGTTCTCTAGTTTAAATGAAATATTTTAGATTGGAAGAAAATCACTTTAGGATCAAAATAATCTATATAAATAATCATATCCAACTCAAATTTTAATGCATATGTTTAGTAATAATAGGCATATTTGTTAGGTATCTTCCTGGGTCTATGTTGATTGAGGTAAGTCTATCAACAGTTTTGTGTGTATTATATATTAAGAAAAAAAAACATGCTACAAGGTATTTTTAACCCACACTAGGCCTAGTAGGATTTATCTAGTATAAGATTTACCTAGAATCTTTATCTTTTACTCATATAATCAGCGCAAGAAATTCTGCCTTGTTTATTTTGAAGCATATTTATAAATACTTCTATCAATGGTATTGCAACTACATCAAAAATCAAATTTTACCTACTCATTATACACATCCAAGACTTCACCATCAGCTGAATATTTATTGGAATCAAATTTCTGTATCACTACCAAAACGAACACCATCATTTCTTTGGATTCTTAGGCTTGTAACTTTTAAAACTGTGATTTTTCTCCTATATCCATTGTATACCTGACTCTATTCTGCAGTAAATCTTTAACATCTAATCTTTGCCCTAGATTCTTATCTCTGAGTGACTTATTTAGCAACAAGTCCTCAGCACCCAACAGTCTTGGGTTTATTGTGGCCATTTTGCAAATCCTTATTATGGAATGGTGAATTGTTCTGTAAATTAAATGACTCCCCAAAGAGACAAATTTAACTTTGGTCCACTCTCTTCTTTATGGAGTTCTTATTTCCAACTCTGAAAGAAATTTTCCTTGTACAATTGTGAAAAGAAAATAATTTTTATTCTTCTATAGTGAGTAGATCCACCACCTGTCAGATTTTGCAAGACTGGTCCCTAGGTTAAAGATTTTTAAAAGTGTGTGTGTGTGTGTGTGTTCTTTTTTTTTTTTTTTTCTTCAGCATTAAAATTAGTAGCTTTCAAACTTTTGGAAAGAGAAGGTAATTGAAGGAAATTTCAGCTTAGTCCATGATTAATATAACAGCAGGTATATTACTTTACTACTTTGCCAATCAATTTCCATAGCCCAAAAATATTTGATATTTGCTCTTTTGCTTTTCATAGCAATGATGTGGAGATTAAAGAGGAAATATTGTTTGTGGATTTGAGCTCTATGAATCAAAGCTGCCATGACAGTATAGCTCCCACATGGAGCTATTTTAAACTTGAAATACTTCAGCCCAGTCCTTAGCTACCCAATGCCCTTTATGCTTTAAAAAGCCACCCTGCTTCTTTTGCCAATGTAAAGATACTGCCAAAGCTCTCACATTTAAAACAACCAGTATCTACGGACAGGGAATTTCTACATAACCTGTATGAAACAACCTGACTCTCTATCTTCGCAGAGGACCATAGATATCACACAAAGAGCCAGAATTACAGCCATTTCATTTTTCTTAAAGAGAGGAGAGAGAGAGAGAGAGAGAGAGAGAGAGAGAGAGAGAGAGAGAGAGAGAGATTTAATATTTATTTTTTAGTTTTCAGTGGACAAAACATCTTTATTTTATTTTTATGTGGTGCTGAAGATTGAACCCAGAGCTCCACGCATGCCAGGCGAGCGTGCTACACTTGAGCCACATCCCCAGCCCATAGCCATTTCATTTTTATGCAGAAAAGGATAGTGCTAAGGTCTTTATTTCTGTTACTGATGTAGGATCTACTGCCGTAGGACATGCCTATGTTCAGTAAAAAGCTAGCTCAGTAGAACAGTTATTTCATTTGAAGTTTCTGGTCTCACATTGTATGGAAAAGTGCTAGTGTTACAGGCAAAGGAGAACAAGAATTCCTTATTGGAAAGCAGTAACAGAAACGAGATATGGCATGAGGGGCATAGAGATATGATATCAGTTATAAAGCAGAACTTGGAAATTCAAGAATCCGTCAAAAATGGTGAAGAGTTAGAGATCTTACATAAATTGCAAGTTAAAAAGTTAGCCTGCCACAGTTTCATAGATGCTGGCAGAAGACACAGACTCCTAAGTTGGAGACAAAGGACTTTATTATTCACTGCACGGCACAGGAGATGGCAAGAGTTCCATATTTCCATCAATTCTCTTTTTTCAGCTATCCCAGAGTGGGGATGATAGGAATCCAGGTGGATGCTCTGTATGCAGTGAGTGTGTGTCATAGCTGAAGGAGGAAGGAAAGATACTTAACTTTTGTCATAAAGTAAGATACTATCTTTATTATCCTGTCCAGAAACTAATCTGCCCTCTGTCCTGGGTGGAGATCTTTCTCTATCTTCCAAGGCTGCTATACAGATGTCCTTGAAAGGATAATCCAGATCAAAAGCTATCAGTGCCCCTGTGCAGAAATGAGACAGACTCAGGAATGAGACAGACTCAGGGAGGAGTGTTGCCTAAGAGTCTCCTGAGGCTACTGGGCTGGCTCTCCACCATCCCGAGTTGCCAATATTCTGCGCTTTCTTGGAAGTGACAGCTCTCCATTGGCTGTGCTTTCACATATGCAAATGTTCTAGTGAAGTGCCCTGCATGAATGAAGTCTTTTATAAATGACTTTAAACAGTTAATCCAAGGTCTCACTTTCTTTAGCCTGCAAGTCACTATTTTCCCCTCAGGATTTCTGTTCTGCTCAGCTATCAATCACTCAATGGGGAACTCTGCAAAGGTGGCATACCAGATAAATTCATTAACCAATTTAATCCATTTATGTGTACCCTAGGAATTGTGGGGGGATATTTTATTGTATTTTCAACCAAGAAAAGCAAGTTAATAATAAATTGCATCTGTCATTTCATTCAGATTTTGTATTTACTGGCTTCGGATCACTTTCATCAGACAATTGATTTTCAAGTCTTCTTGTATATCAAAATCCCTAGGTGACTTTTCTCCTGTCCAAGGTCTCTGACCTCTCCTTCAGAGGTTCTTACCAAGAAAGACTTGGGGTATGGAATTTGGAAAGTTCCAGCATTAAGTGAAGTTGAGGGGCAGATTGGTGGGGTTGTTGTGGATTTTAACTATAATTTCACAGTTATTAACAATTAAGGAAAAATGTTAACACTAAGAGGAAACTGTTTTATATCAGAAGGGGACTGTGTGACTGGGGAGGACTGTGACAGACACAGCAATGCAGAGCACTGATGCAGCCCCTCCCCGGATAGGTACTGGGCAGCCCTGGGGGACTTGAGAGAAGTGACCGAGTCTGCAACAAAGCAAGGGACTGGACAGAAATTCAGTATTTGGAGAAGGTTTTGAAGAAAATGTCAGGTTTAGAAGATTTGATCCAGGAAATCTCTAGTTTCCAATTCTCACTTAATTCAAACACTAGCAGCTCCTGAACATGCGTATGTTGTTGTTATTGTTATTGTTACTATTATTGTTTATTTCTCCTCTCTGCCTCTGGCTGTTTCTTTGAAATGGGGGTGAACAGCATACTTAGCTAAGGTGTAGCACATTCCATTCCTAGTTCTTCATCTGTAACCATCCTTATAACCTCTGATAAATCTATTCATTTATTCTCATTTTGTTTCTTAACCTAATTCATGAGTTCATTTCTGTAGTTCTCATTATTGATTTAGCCTGCTCCTAACAAAAGTTTTAATAATTAAAAATAAAATGGAAAATAAAAAAATAATTTATATTAAGACCTAAAGTGAAATATTTTAAAAATGCCATTTATTATGAGATTATGCTTAGCCTACTGTTTTGGTGGTATAACTTTTTTTTTTAATTTGGCAATAGATGAGAAGACCCTTAAAAATATTTTAAGATGTTTGCTTCTCTGCTTGGCAAAATTAGGAACTATCTCATGCTGATTCTAATTTGTGTCTATGTGCACTTATGTGTGATCTTGCATGTGACTGTTTATTTCCTGCATTCCGAAAGTCTAGGAACATTTGGGGAATCAGTTTGGCATTTCCCCAATAGATGAAACAGCACTGCCATTTGGCTCAACAATTCCAAAGAGTTATAAACAGAGGCTCGGATATCTGTATATACATTTCATAGTAGCGGTATTCATAATACTCAAAAGACCCAAGTAATATCGCTGAATGGACAGGCAAAATATAGTATACACTCACAATGAAAAATTATTCCGACATAAGAAGGAAGTAATGAAATTTTGGTAAATACTACCATAAAGATGGACATTAAGACATACTTAGCAAAATGTCAGATTCAGAAGGGCAAACAATGTATGTTTCTGCTTTTATTAAGTACTTAGAGTAGTCAAATTCACAAAGACAGAGTAGAATAGATGCTACCAGAGGCTAGGGGAGGAAGAAAGGGGGAAGTTGTTATTTGATGAATACAGAGGTTTCATTGAGAATGATAGAAAAGTTGTGAGTATAGATAGTAGTGATGGACAACATTAGGAATGTATCTAATGCAACTGAAATTTACACTTAAGAATAGTTAAAATGACAAATATAATGCTGTTTATATTTGCCATAATTAAAAAATGTCTGAAGACCACTAAGCTACATGATCTTTCATTTTTTATGTCCTTTAATATATCATTATTAACCTGTTTCTGTTTAATAATATGCCAAGAGTTCCGCCGGTAGTAGATTACATTTAAAGATCCAGGACTACTGCTCAGTGATTATAAAGTTTATTTCTTATATTCCTGAAAAAACAAGAAAGAAAGAAAATCAAGTGTTTTCTGTAAATTGTGGAATCTCTGTGGAACAGACTATAAAATGGCCTTACTTCTCCTTGTCTCCTGTATTCATGTCTTTGTGGAATCCTTCCTCTTGACTATGGATTGAAGTTAGTAAATTGTTCTAACCAGTAGAATATGGAATGATCTCCACGCTTACATTATAAAAACTGTTGCTCTTGATTTGCCAACAGATTGACAAGTGACTTCTTGGCTTCCAGGATTTAATGGAACAGCTGTCAAGTTGGAGAGACTGATGGTCTATCTTATGTGTCAAGTTGGTTAGATTGTCTTAGTCCCTTTGTGCTGCTATAACAAACTGCTAAAGACTGGGTAGCTTATAAACAATGAAAATCTTATTTCTCACAGTTCTGGAGGTTGGAAAGTCCAAGCTCAAGTTTCTGGAAGATTCAAGTGCCTGTTGAAAGTATACTTCCTGGTTCCTATATGGCCATCTTTTTACCACCTTCCAAAGACCCTATCTGTGGATACATTTACCTTGGGTGTTAGGATTTCCTCAAATAAACCTGGGGGTTGTACATAAACATTCAGCCTATTGCAGCCATGGTACCCAGTTTTTGGTCAAACTTTCTAAATGTTGCTGTGGGGTATTTTTCAGATCTGATTAAGGCTTAAATCAGCAGACTTAGAATAAAGCAGATCAACCTCCATAATGTGCTTGGGCCTCATCTTATCAGTCAAAGGCCAAAAAAAAAAAAAAAAAAGAAAGAAAATTCCAGCAGTCCCTGAGGAATCAGGAATCTTATCAATATATTGCCCTTGAACTGGAGCCACAGTATCAAGGCTTTCTTGGTTCTCTAGCAGGTAAGACTACACTGAAAATTTCAGACTTGCCAACTCCCACAATTGTGAAACAATTCCTTAAAATCTCCTATCTATCTATCTATCTATCTATCTATCTATCTATTCATCCATCCATCCATCCATCCTGTTGTTTCTGTTTATCTGGAGGGCCCTAACTATTACAGAGAGGTCCATATGGCAAGAAACTGAGGACAACTTCCATTCAACAACCAATGTACTAAGGAACTCCCTGGGAAGGGAGGGGCCCATGATTCAGGACAGGGGCCTCTTGATATTAAATCTGACAACTAGTTGTCATTATAGCTTCTCTAAATTTCCTCACTATGTTTCTGGAGAAATATCCAAAGTGGTGATTATTGTTTTTTTTTAATTTTTAAAATTTGAGAGGGTGAGAGCAAGAGAGCAAGAGAGAGAAAAAGAGAGAAAGAGAGAGAGAGAGAGAGAGAGAGAGAGAAAGATAAAGAAATAAAAAGTTAGCTTCTTGCATAAATGAGAAAAAGTGCTCACACTTTGAATTTGAAAACAGAGTAGCCCTGAAAGCAGTATTTTGAACGAATAGAGTTTAGGAGTTAGGAGTTCTAGTATTTCAGTAGTTCTAGTACTTTTTTTTTTTTTGGTCTTCAAGCTCAACATTTTACTTTCACAAATTTCCTGGTTTTTGATGTCACATCTTCTCCTAATATTTGAAGAGCTGGAGATTCAAAATGAGTGCAGAAATGTCACCTCATGCTGTGAGAAGTGCAAACGTCTTGGGATTTATTTCTGACTTTGCAAGTGACTTGCAATGCAGTGGGGCATGCAGCGGCTCAACCTCTCTGGAGATTGCCAGTCCAAAACGTGGGCAGATTCGTAGCTTTTCGTAGGGGTAATTCACATTTGTAAATACTCCAAGACCCTTGACCTAAAGATGTGATTGAGGTGCACAGTATTATTTTCAAGCGACTGAACATCTTGCACCCATGAACTCTACAGACTAAAGTGCTTTGCGTCGTTTACTCAACACTTCTGGTGTTTGGTTTTACTGACTACAAGATATGAAAAAAACAGCGAAGACCAAAGAAAGTTGTTCTCTCTTTCTGCTTTAAGAACATGAAGCCACATAGCACATTTCACACTGAAATTGAGGGTATCTCTTTTTTAGTGTTTATTCACTTTCCATGAATCCATAAAACTGTCAAATCCACAAAACTAAGACTCTTAGGAAATAGCCGTGATTTAAAAACAAAGGTGAATTCCTTAGGAATGTCAGGGTAACTTAGGAAACAGGTAAGAACTCCAGGAAGTTCCCACATTAATCCTGCACATGGGGAATCATTCCCCCACACGTGAAGGCTCCTGAGAGGAAAGGCGAGGCTGCCCTTCAGAAGCTCTGGGGAGGGTCACACACTCCTGCTTCCCAAGTTCCCCTTCAATATGACTATTTCAGCCATAGCGTCATCTGGACAACTCTACCAAACGTGGGAAATTGTGGCTTAGTGGCTTTATGGGGCAGTGCCAGAAGAGAGCAACACATGTTGGAACTGTCACTGACTCAGGTTTGCTTCTGCTTGATCACATCTTGCATGCTGGTGGTGGTGACAGGGGTAGTTTCAGTACACACAGTTCAGTGGTACTGAATTGCCTGCATAATTTCTTTTCTCCAAATTCCTCTTATTGCTGGGAGAAATCTTACTTGTTGGTGTTTTAGGATGCACGACGAGTGTGCTTTATGATTTCTTATTCAACTTCTTTCAGGTACTATGGTTAGTTATTTGCTACATACCTCCCAGGCATTTGATTAGCCTGTATAAATGTCAGCCTGAGTGAGTGGTTTCACTTTATGTAGTGTCTGGAAGTCTAACTAATGATACCATTATAAAGTGAGGAAAGGAAACAACTCTAAGAATCACAGTCCTCCGTGGAAATTGTCTTGTTCCTTCTGATTTGTGAAGTCTACCAACTGTTAAGAGCTCCTTGATTGAGCCTAACAGTCCTTGAATACAGGGATGGAGTTGAGGTTTAAGGCGATCGAGTTGCAAGCTGTGTAGTATTTCCTAGATCCACATCGATTGACAGGCGAGCAAATGAGTCCTGGCAACAAACTCACACCCATAAGGTGCCTCTTAGGCTCATCGCTCTCAAGTGCTGTTTCTATCCATCTTAGCATATTTGTCCCAGTTCCCTGGATTCAAGTCCTTCTGAAGAATTATGGCTCAGTATTCCAATGCCACCACTGACTCACATCAGTCAGCATTTTCTGCTGTTCACGAGTAATGCAGGCACATGTCCTGGAGGTGTCCTACATCTTTGGCTTCCATTTTGTCACTTCCTACCAGTTTTCCTTTCTATAGATTTTTCAATTTCTTCTCTCTCCTTCCTCACTCAGCTGTTGTTCCCAGGATTTTGCTTCCTGCCTACTTACTCCACTCATCATTTTATAATTGCCCAAATGATAATGATTCCAAACTTATATTTATCTAGATGGCTCCATTGATGTGTAGGTTTACACAGCCTGCTCTTCCTAGTCATTTGAATTTTATGGATCTTTCAAATTAACCAGGTTCAAAGCTGAATTTGTTGTCATTTCCTCCCTTGAACCATCCTCTTGTAATTCTGATTGACATTTAGTAACATACCACCCACTGAGCCAACTGAACTCAGCCATCATCATACATATTTCCTTTTTTACTTTACCTGTTCAGTAAATCCTAAAAACCAATCAATCTTTTCCTTTTTGTCTTTCAAATATTTCCTTACTTTTTTTTTAATCAATTCCATTGCTGTATAAATCTAATGCTCTTGTCTTAACTGGGTTATTTTAACTATGTTCTAGGAGGGTTCCATCTTTCCAGTCTCACCTTATACTAACTTATGCATAAAACTACTTCTATACAAATCTGATGGTACTGATGAGAATAACATTTTTTCATATATCAGTTCAAAATCAAGCCCTGTAATATGACCCAAAGGGCCACCTTTGATTTCTGAATTATCTTGCACTGTCTTCCATCTCCAGACTGATTTTGTCCTCCTGCCTTAGTAACTTTCACTCAAACTTCAAGAATAAGTTCAAAATATAACTTACTCAAATGGCCTTCCTCTTCCCACTCAGACTGATCTAAGTGCCTCTTCTCTTACCTCCCTAACAGTGGTCTGACTGCTGAGCTCGGGAGATTGAGATTCAACATTCTTGGAGTCCCCAATCATAGCAACGTCTGCACCACACTTGGTGCTCAGTAAAAATTGAACTGATCCAGAATATTCCAGGTTCAAAGATTATTGCAATAGATCCGTAACTGATTTCTGCCTCTAAGGCAGTCGACTACAATCTATTTGGGACATAGCTGAAAGAATATAAATAAAGCAACACTCTTATGATTTTGTCCCCACTTAAGGATCTGCAAAAGCTTCCTAATGCTTTATAAAGATTTAAGATCAAATTTCTATGCCCTCTCTTTTGTGAGTGATCCACCTTATATATTCAAATACATCTGTTGCTGCTCTTTGGTTCTGTCCTTATTCTCAATGCACACTGCTCCTTTTTGCCATCACCATTCATAATTCAATCATCTCATATATAAGCTTGTAGAACTTACAGGAAAAACTTTCTCAATCCATGCTTATTTTTCTTATCAACTAATTTTGGCCCTTCTTGAGTGTCCAAATGGAAATCCTGCTTTCTTGACGTTCAAATCACCATTTTCACTTCTGTGACACTTTCTACCAGAAAAATCAATCCACAGCAATCTTTTCTTCAATTCATACATGGTTATGCATTTTACTATACTATGTCTCCCACTCCAAAAATTTATCCCTTCTCATTGCTTTTTAATATTTAAAGCTGTACATTTTATCTTCCAACTAGCTTTTACAGTTGCTCAAAGGTAGAGACTAAAATGTGTCTATGTTGTCATACAGCATTTTTGGTGAATATAATAGATTCTATCAGCAGGTGGTATCTATTAAATTTTTCCTCTCTTGTGAAATAAATACATTTTTTCCTCATATTTAATTTGATTCCTGGAAGATTGTTGATGTACGCTAAGTTTATTTTTAGTTCTTGCACTATTTTTGGAAAGCTTTTCGAATGTTCAGAAAAATCAGTGTTATAGTCTTATGGTTTAGATGTGCAGTATCCCCCAAAAGCTCATGTGTGAGACAATGCAAGAAAGTTTAGAGATAAATGATTGGGTTATGAGAGCCTTAACCCAATCAGTGCATAGATCCATTTGAGTGGATTAACTTGACAATAACTATAGGCTAGTAGGGTGTGACTGGAGGAGGTGGGTTATTTGGAGTGTGCCTTTGAGGTATATGTGTTGTCCCTAGTGAGAGAAGATCTGTCGCCCCCACCTCCTGGTGCCATGTCCCCAGTGACTTTGTTTCATCTCACTCTTCCACCATGAGGTTCTGCTTCACCTTGGGCCCAGAGTAATAGAGATGACCATCTCTGGACTGAGACTTCTAAAACAGTGAGCCAAAAAATTTTTTCCTCCTCTAAAATTGTTCTTGTCAGGTCTTTTGGTCACAGTGAGGAAAAAGTTGACATTGATCTTTATCAAGCTGTGAAAATTGTGATTTTGCTGTAAAATTTGTGATACTGATCTTCCATTCACAAACACTCTCTAATATCATCTGTTCTATTTTCTATGAGTATGACAACAATCATATTAGGTAGATCCTAATTAAAGGAGAGGTTGAACTATTTTTTTTTTTAAACCCAGCTAGAATAAGGTGAAAAAAAAAACAACAACACAAAAAACAAAAACCAACACACACTATCTGGTAAAAGGATGTTAGTTTACAATTTCACTTTCCTTTGACTGTGCACCATGGATTTAATTTTATTTTCACATACATAGCATTATTATGGAGAAATAATGAGTGCCTATGTCATGGAGACTAGGTCTTTACCCAAAAGAAAATAAAGCAATTTTTAAAAAAAAATCGGACAAAGCTGGGATAAACAATGATAGTTACACAAAAATAAAGTACCCTGCTCTGTTTAATGAGGTCTACTGTTTAGCTAACAACCACTTCTTCACGTGTTATAATTGGGTAGGATTTATGTTTCAGGTTAAAGCTTCACAAGCAATCACATGCCAGAGATTTTTAAAATGTAAATTCGGTGGTTACAATAAATCCCCCCAGGGAGTCCAGCATTATTTACAAAGTCAATTGGGCTGTGACAGTGATCCTTCTTTTTATCTTTTCTATAGCTCAAACTCCATTTTCCATCTTTTTCTCAGAGCTCCACAACCTATAACTTAAACAGCATATATCAGACACGTTAAAGTCTGCTCTTCCCATCAGGGGACTTGTGCAATTGACTTGCTGTCCTGGTGAGAAGATGAGCAAATTGGTATGGGGCAAAAGGTCAATCTGCATTCATGGTGTGCTAATGTCTTTGTAGATGAAAAAATTATAATAACCCTCCTGGATGTACCGAACTGTATGCATATCTTTTTTTTTTTTTTTTAAATAAAACACATGTGCAAAATCTTTGAAGATATTTAAAAAGAAATCAAACTGGCAATTTTGTCATGATACTACTTACTGGTGGCCTTCCACATCTTTTGGTCTCTGCCTTAGTGACCTGAAGGACCAATTTGAGAGGTACTTTCACGGGAAAGAACATTGACCTGGAACTTTCAATTCAGTCAGGACCCTGGCTAGGCAGAGGCATCCGGTAACCTTCATCCCTTTCATTTATTAATTCCATATCCAGCCGATGGTAATTTAATAAGAGTTGCCTATTATTATTTAATTTTTAATGAACACAGCACATCTGAGTTTCAAAATGTTAAATCCCAGTATTTGTTTCCACATTCCATGTCCTGCTGTATTAAGGAGATGTTTCTAGTAAAATCAATTAATTAACAGTCAATCACGAGGGTCCTGTCATTCTGAGTCTTGAGCAAACATGTGCCATGTAAACATGATTAATAAAACAACACCCTGGAGCCACGGAGGTCAATTGCTGCATCATGACATTAAAAATTGGACTGTGGCATGTCAACAACTTTAATTGAGTTAAGTGTTCCATGAAAAGAATGAAAGAAGTCAAAATGAGAAACAGGGTCCTTCATTATTTCCAAGATTGTTGATGCAGGAATTTTTTTTTTTTTCAAGTGGGGAATTTTGCATCTCTAAAAAAAACATCAAAGTGAGTGATCTCTCTGAAAAAGAATATTAAACACCTCCATCAATAGAAAGACTAAAACTTGATGTGATATTTATAGGATCTTCAGTATGCTTCCTCTTTTTAATTTTAAAAAGGGTAATAATAATAAATTCAACAAGAGAATTTCAGAAGGTATAATCACTTATAATAAATTCTAAAGGGAGATTTTTCCTTTTTTAAAGTACAGGCTATTCTGCTTTTTAGTAATCTGTTCCCAAACTTTTTTTTTTCCTAGGTTATCAGAAAAATGACTTTTTAGTGCTTAAAATAATTAACACATGTGCAAACAATAAAATCTATAGATCTTAAGTGTTCCAATTTGATCAGTTTTGACTATTGTATATTCTTCTATAAAAAAGAATGTCACTATATTAATTGAAATATGCCTGGCCCAGAAAGTACTGTGTGATCTTCCCTGTATGTAGAAAAAGTTCTTCTCATAGAAGATGAGATTGGAACAGTGATTCCCAGAGGCTGGGGAAGGCAGGAGGAGGAGGGAGGAGGAAAGGTATTTAGTGGGTACTTATGGTTAGATTGGAGAAAAATGTTCTGGCATTACACTGCATGGTACAATGACTATAGATGACTACTATAAACTGTAGACACTTGAATAAACTACAAAAAAGATTTTTGAATGTTTGGATCTAGAATAAAGAAGTGATATATTTAAAAATGCTTTTTAGTTGTTGATGGACCCCAAACCTTTATTGTATTGATTGACTAATTACTTGATTTTTATGTAATGCTGAGGGTCGACCCCAGTCCCTCTCATGTGCTAGGCAAGTGCTCTACCACTGAGCTGCACCTCCAGCCCAAGAAGTGATAAATTTTTGAGGAGAGGTATATGTTTACCTTGACTTGAATATGACACTATGATTATGTATATCTGATGTGTCTTTTAGAAATAAAAATTTTAAGAAGAAAGAATGTTTCACCATTCCAGAAGGTTTCCTCATGCCTTTTACAGTAATCTCCTTACTGCCAGGTACAACCCTGTTTTATTTCTATCACCAAAGATTAGCTTGACCTGTTCTAGAACTTCACAGTAATGGGATGATACAATGTGTATTCCACCCATTGTGCTTGGTCCATATCAATGCTTTTTCTCCTTTTTATTACTGATTAGTATTCCAGTGTGTGGATACAACACAATTTGCTTTTCAGTTTTCCTGTTGATGGACGTTTGGGTTGTTTCCAATTTTTGTCTCACATTTCGGGAAACTGTACTATTAAATTTCTTCTCATAGAAATGCACCTCTTATTCTACTGTTCTTCCACTTGGGCAACTAAAGTTGTTTTTTGGTTGTTTTGAAGAGACTGGATGATTTAAAATGAGTGATGGGGGAAAAACAAAAACAAAAACAAAAGCAAAACATGTTTGCTATTGATGAAGAATTTAGCTATTGCTCCTAACAACTGAGAACAGTCATGCTTTTCTAAAAAGAAACACAATTCATTAAAATGTTTATTGAACTAAAATACAAACATACTTGAAAATTTTTAAAGATGGTGTATAAGTTGCTATAGTTTATCAAAACAATAGGCATTTGTATAACACAAAATATTTATTCCATGCAATAAAATATCTCTAGTTTACTTAGAATTAAAAATTTCCTACTTATTGATGTATTTTAATTTTTTCTTATTCTAGAAATTTAAGGAAGCCAGAGTATTCAAAGATACAGATCTGTGTGAATATATTTTTAGCTATCAAGAAAAATCATGTTCTGAAATGCCATAATTATGTATAGAGCAATAACCTCTGTCCAAAGAACTATAATTACTTAGAACATAGTGGGCATACTGTTAGCATAATTTACTTTATTGTTCAAAATAGCCATAGAAATAGCCCTACATTAGATGATCGACAACTGCTTTGAAAGTCTCAAGAGATGGGCCCAAATATCAAATTAAGAAATGCCTTAACATATTTTTTAGCTTGTCATTTTGCTGCATCTAATTTTACTTCATGATTCTGATATGAAATCTAATGTCCCATTAATGATGAGTTCTTTTCTTTGCCCTTCTAAACTATTAGGTCTTCGTGAACAACATTTTTTTTTTTCATTCACCTGTGTCTTTGATTCCTAATAATCCAGCCCAATGGTCAGAACACAGTAAAAAATAAACATCGTAGGTTGATTGAATATCTATTTTTGCCATGTCCAGACATGATATTCGTCCTTTTTTGAAGACTAATCAAGACAATGAAAGGAACAACAAATATTTTCTTGATTTTTGGTAATTTATTTAAAATAATCTTTGTTATTCAGTTCTTAGTACATAGAAAGTCAGATTTTTGTTGCTTGCTTATGTGGCCTGTGTTTTCAATTTTACTACTCTGAAACAACTTTTAGCATTTGTTCCTCAAAGAAAATGGTTTCCACAGCTTTTTGCTCTTGAAACAATCTATACCAATGACACTTAAAATTGTTTCAGAACTGTAAGAATTCTGTAACTCTTGTCTCTACTTCCTTGGCTTTCAGCCATTTTCCAACCCACTTCAATCTGCTTCAGATCACAACACTCCACCAAGCGTGGCCAAATCCAGTAGATAATTCTTTCTCCTTATCTTACTGGGACGTGTAATGATGACACAGTTGGTCACTTTTCCCCTCCTACTTACATGCTCCCTTCCTGGCACTCTCCTGGTTTACCTTGTACTTGTGCTACACTTTCTCAGTCTTGATTTTGGTTCCTCTTTCCTAACATCCATCAAAATCTTACAGTGGTCCACCTGTGCCTTTTCTTCCTTCTCTGCCTTCTTCCTGGATGACTGCTCCAATCTCCATGGCTTTCCATTCCTTAGGTAGACAGATTCCCAATTACCCAATTCCAGCCCTGAGCTGTCTCTTGACTCTGTTCTTGTATATACAATTGCATACTTGACATTAGAGAACCAAAACAGAGAGAGATTGCAGAAGAGGTCTTTAAGACTTTGTCAGCTAGTGTGTGTTACCAGTCTTCTGCGGGAAATGGAACTTCATCTGTCTACTTGTTCAAACTATAGTTTCAGTGTGGACGCTAATTTCATCCTGCTCTTTCAATGCATCAGCAAATACTGTGGGTTCTGCTTTCAAAATACCTTGCATTTATCTGCTTCTTTCCACAATGCAGCTGTTGCCACCTTGCTGGGGGTTCCTCTATTTTTCTCCTGAATATAGCAATTGCTCCAAACTGGCCCCCATTCCTTCCTTTTCTTAAATTCATTCTCTACAGAGTGTCATGTAGAGTGAAGTCGTTAAAGTACATTTCATAAAACTGAGGTAGGATAGGAAGAATAAAGATAGATAGAAAGGAGACAAAGGGGGAGGGAAAAGACTATAGCTGTAAATCTAAAATCACCATGATCAGACTTACTCCCCAGACCTGCCTTTCCTCTAGGCCCATCACTCCCAAATTTCTGAGAAATCTACAAATCTTACAGTTACTGTAAACTCACCCATCTATAAAAATTGCCTCATTATGATTAAAACTTAAGTGCATTTTTAGTTTACACAATGATTTTTCAGATTAGATAAAACAAAAGGAGTTGTGTTCCAAGAAACCTATAACATGAGCACATTCCAAACATTATCTAGTTAGAAGAGACAACGTCAGCCTGAAGATCCATAAATGTCTTGTTATCCATGAACAAAGAACTAAGCTCACCAGGCTGATGTCCTTCCCATGCCCACCCCTCACAAAGTTTCTTTAAGAGTCTGAGATCTAAAGCACTTCTCACCCTTGAGATAGCCTTCAGTCTACTCCGAGAATACAGATCTTCATCTGTTCTAATACAACTCTTCCTCTCTTTGTTAAACCCGATTCATCTTTAAATTCTTTTCTGTGACACATTAACAGTCTGGAATATCTAAGAAGAGGACTCCTCTGCCTCTGGAGAGACGTTGAAGCTCCTTAAGGTTGGCAAAACCTTATCACACCATTTAAGGTCTCTCCATGATTTCCCAATGTGCTCAGAAAAGTCCAAACTTGTTATGTGGTCTGTAAAGCCATACAAAATCTGGCTTCATTTGTGTCTCTAATCTTAGATTTTGACAGTTACATCCATGGACATCTTCAGAATTTCTTAGAACTCGGTTTATGTCCTGTAGAATGGTCGTCTTGCCACAGAGAGTGTACAACGTAGTGCTTAAATGCCTGCTTTCTGTGACCATACCACTTACCCTCTGGGTGGTTCTGGTTCTTAATGCCTAAAATCACTGCCTTGTACTATGGAAAATGAAAGGAATAAAAGTTTCATCAACACACAATTAACTGTGAAGGTCTAGAAGAGTGTCCAGCCAACCAACGTGCTAAGAACTAGCTGTTGGATCCAGCTCTTGTAGAGCACTCACATCCTCTCTTTGCATAATTGCCCTTTCATCCTCCTGATCTCACCTTAAACATCACCATGCTTCAGAAAAGCCTCTCTCGAACATCTTGACTGAAAACTCTTCCTCCTTGTCATTTTCTGTATTTCATTCCTAATTCATGTCCCTTATAGGACTTACCACAATGTGCATTTACTTATTTACTTTTACTTACTTTCTCCTCTTCTTCCTCCTTCTCTCTCTCTGTTTCTCCCTCCCTCTTTCTCTCCTATTCTGTTGATTGCTAGAATATAAGTTCCCAGAAGACAAGAATCATACACCTAACTTAGCACACAGGTGCTTAATAGATACTTCTTAATTAATGAATGAAATTCTACTTATTAAGAGCACATATTCACCTCGCCATAATGGTAGTTATTGTCATTATACATGGTTGTCACCTTCTCTTGGTGGCATTTGTAACACCAGAGTAGCAATAAGTCAGGAGAGGAAAGTTCTCCATATATCCCAGATTGAGAGAACCTGCTTGATTTTTGCCTGGTTACAATGGATGAATCCCCCTGGGTGCCCATATCAACAGAATGAGGAAGTTCCTCGACATACTTCCACATACATGTATATGATGTCTATCTAGTTTTATAATTCTTCTGAATGAGTCCATATTTTTATTAGATAATTAGTTCTCAACTCCATTTGAGAAAACTTTTACTCAAATTTAAAAATATAATTAAGCAATTTTTTTGTACTTACTTGATTATCCAATGAGGAGAATTATATATGGAGAGATTAAAATAAATTACATGACGAAAGGCCATCACCTTATGTTTCCTATCATTTTCTTTTCTGTTTGCTTTTTATAGATTCTCAAATTTTAAGTCCAAATGAATAGGTGAATGGAAGGGTTTTCCAATTTACTCACTTTCTGAAGTGACTGGTAATTTGATCATAATTTTTATGATTCAAATGAAAAAGTAGCCAACTCCATATAAGATCACATCACATATTTATTCTGCAAATGGAGATATTTTTACTAGGTTAATTGTGTTCCCACTTCTTCTTCTTCTTCTTTTTTTAATGCTAGGGTTAAAACCTAGGGCCTTGCTGAACCCACAGACACAGCATGTTTTCTTTTTAAAAATAAATTTATTTCCATAAGAATAACACATATAGAGAAAAGTTCACAGATATTACATATTATGCATTGTGGTAAATTTACATAATGAATATACCTGTCTTCCAGACTCTGAGGTACAGTCTCACAGTTACTATACTTTGCTACTCTCTTCCCTCTCAGCTAGATAGCATCCTCTCCCTGCAAGTAAGCAGTCTTCTAAATTCTGATATCACAGAAAAGTTTTTCTCACTTTTGAATTTTATAAAACTAAAATTGTACACTATACGCTTTTTTATGTCTGTCTTCCTAGCTCAAAAGTTTTTATGAGAATAATCCATGCCATTGAATGTAGTAGTTATTTCTTTGAAATTGACTTGCATGTTTGCTTTTATAGATATTCTATAAGATGAGGGAATATTTTAGAGCATCTATAGATACACTATCATTATTGATTCTATTGTTGAACGTTTCTTTTAGTTTTCAGTGTTTGTGAATAGTGTTATTATGAATATCCATGTTCATCTCTTTCAAGGTAGGTAGGTTCTCATTTCTGAGTATATACTAGGGGTAGAATATAGAATGTCTGTATGTACAGCTTTCTAAAACATTGTCAAAAATATTTTAAATAGTTCCAAAAGCATTATACCCATTTGCCCCTCAATCAGCAACGTCAAAGTGTCTGTTGTTGTGTAAGAGTTTTTCACCAATACTCAGTATTGCAGCACTCTTAATTTTACGTATTCAGGCAAGGGATGTTTTAGAATCTATTGTTACTTTAATGAACACTTCCATGATAACTAAAGAGATCATGTCTTTTCACATATCCATTGAGTGTTTGTTATACTTGTTTGTGAAGTGTTTGCTTAAAATTTTGATCCTTTGTCTAATGAAATTCTTATTTTTTTGGTTGATTTTTTAGAAGTTCTACACATATACTGTATGTGAATTTTTTTTGAGAGAAATGTATTATAAATTTATTTCCTAATCATAGCTTATTTTTTGCTTTTCAATGGTTTCTTGATGAGAATAAATTATTACTTTTAATGTATTTTTGCTTATTTATCTTTTGGGTTTTGATTAATACTTTTCATGTCTTATTTAAGGTGTTTTGGCTACCTCAGAGTCATGAAAATGTTCTTTTATATTATCACTCACAATTTTGATATCTTTTTGATTGACCCTTTAATCCATCTGTAATTATTTTTGAATATGGCTTGAGGTTTACTTTTGATGATTTATAGTATACATATCTGTATATCTATATTCACCTATATGTAGTGGATATATTTACCTCTTTCTCTCTCATAAACATATTCTCTCTTTCTTTTTCTATCATCCATAGCCAGTTTACTTGAAAGCATTTATTTAGAAGATCATTCTAATTCCACTGATCTCTAGCCTCATTTTTACAAATCCAGGGTTTATATAGTTCAAGTAATTCCAGGAATATATTTTAAAGAGACAATATCAATCATTAACATTGGCAGTCACATTTAGCAGCTGCAGTAACAGTGATATTTTACCAGTAAATATTAAAATGTTAAACATTAAACCTTTCTTGTATCAAAGTGACAATCTGATGAAAGCTTTGAATTCTGTTCACAGAAAAATGCTCATTACACAAGCATTTCTAAACACAGCTTTATAAACAGGTTATAGCCTATGCATTCTGATTTATGAACTCCTGAGTTGTAATACCAATGAATAAGTGATGTCATTTGACTACATAACATGAAAATTGCAATGAAACCTTCATAGAGAAAAGAATGAATGGATTGAAGGAATGCTTTTTTTTTAAGCTCACATTTGTAGTTGGGAACAAAATACTTGGCTTTGTAGTATGAGCATGTTATACCTAAATTATGTGCATTCATTTTTCTCAACAAATGGATATTGAATTATGTTCTATGCAATGGGAACAAAAGAATGAATGTTGAGTTCAGTGTCTATTAAGAGAAACCATACTTCAAAGTGTAACATATCTTTTGTAATAAAATCACATAAGAAAAGTAAAAGTTTTTCCAAGAGCACATATGAATAACCTAAACTGATTTTTGAATATTAAGAATGGGTGGTGAGCCAGAGTCAGGGAAAATTTACTTACGGAAACTAAATTTGGTTGAAATCTGAATCCTGAATTACTGATCAAAGGTGTGGGTTAAAAACATTTCAAGCAGAGGCAGCATCAAGCACAATGTCACAAAGCAGGGAACAACATGGTCAGTTTGAGAAAACACCAGCTGGAGATGGTGGGATATTAAAAGCAAAGGAAGTGCACAGAAAGGTGGAGAGGAGCAGGATGGCCCCTCTCTGTCAGAATGTCAAGCAGTCAGTGTAAGGAGACAATGGTGCATGGCTTTGTGTCTTGTAGGAGAGACCATGAGAAACAGAGGGACATGGACAATATGGACAGGAGAGATTTTATAGGATTTGGTGATGGATTTGACAGATTGGGAGAGGAGGAGGGTGTTCCTAAGAACGGTTTCTGGTTTATGAAATTGAACAAATGGACAGAATTCACTGAGATAGAGAAGATTGTAAGATAAGAAAAAAAAAATGAACAAGATCTTTTTTTCCCCTCCTTGTGGTGGACAGGAGTAGGGTGCAGACAAAAAGCACAATTTCAACTTGAGATTTGTTGCATTTGAACTGATTTTAAATTATGTACGTGGTGAGGTTCAGCTGACAATATGTAGATTGTTGCAGAGATCAGAGAAATGGTCTAGCCAGAAGGTATACATTTGGAAGTTAGTGAAATTTAGATGGCATTTGAGGCCCAGTTTGGGACAGATTGCCAAGGGAGGCCCTGAAGGACATGCATTAAGAAAATGATCTTTATCTTTTCTGGTCCAAGCTGACTCTGTTTGAAATCAGCTGATTAAAAATACTTTTGCTTGAGAGCAAATATATAATGACCCTCTTGATCATTGATAATTTATCAAGATTGTTTAGTAGGCTTAAATCAGAGTAAAGAAATGATAATTTTTGAAGTATATTTTATCCAAACCACTATTAAGCAAAAATCTTCTTCCTTTTCTGAAACCAAAATTTACTAATTTTAAGAGAGCATAGAAACTATGGATTATTTCGATAGGAAGGAGTGTGTGTGTGCGTGTGTTTGTGTGTGTGTGTGTGTTGTGTGTGAGGGGGAGAGAGAATTAAATTGTGTGTTAAACATTTGAATGTATAGTTACGTCACCTTTAGCTTTTCTATGTCAATTATCATGAATTTATAAATATGACTTAATATTTAACACAGAAGCATAATACAAGACCTTCTGAATGAGGGAAATGAGTTCTGAGAAAGTGATCTTTGGACAAAAATATGCTTTTATTTGAGTTGTCATTGAAGCAGAGGTTCAGGACAAGAACACCCGGATATCTATGAGATGAGATTTCCAAATAACTCTGAAGATGCTAAGAATTAAACACGAGACTGCCTCACTGTTCTGCCTGAGGCTGGTCCTGCACCTTCCAGGGCCTGGCACGGGGCATCTCCCTCCTTGGGTAAGTGTTATTGCAGTATCTCTTGACCTTGGCACCGTGGACATTTTAGTTTTGATGATTTTTTCTTGTGTGCTGTCTCATGCATTGTGTCATGTTGATAACTGAAGGCACTCCTACCCTACTTATGATGACCCAAAATATTGCAGACATTTGCGGGACTGGATGGGGACATAAATGTCCCTAGTTGAGAACCACTTACTTAGAGAACAAACAAACATTTCCTTTCTGACAAATATTCGTTATTCTAAGTCTTTCTTGTCTTTCCTAACTATATCAGGGAGGATGGAAGTGTCTTAATCCCTGAACGCTATCGAGGAGGAACCTCTTGGTCACCCTGTGGCAAGAGGCAGAGGTCACAGGTCAAGTCAGGTGCTGATGGGCACATTTAGTGAGGAGCATTGAGACAGGGATGGAGGCGGTGGATTGTCTGTCAGCCAGCCGGGGTTCATCAGGGAACACATGCATGTCTATTTTATGTCTTCTAGGCTTAGTGAAAGAAGATTTTCATGGGACGACAGTGGGACCCTTGTGAGATCTCTTAGCAAATGGTCAGAGATCAACCCAGAGGTTAAGAGTTACCATTTAATTGACTCCTTTCTCTTTAGATCAAATCACTTACAAAGGACAGTCTGAAAAATAAGGGAGTGAATCTGCCATTTCATGAGCATGACATTTCCTTTGAAAACATAAAATTTAATGACCAAAAAAGAAAGTAGTTATGATTCTTCAGTTAGAATTTGCTTAAGTATGTGACTAGTAATGCTATGTGACATATTTCTATTCTGGCGAGTTCTATATGCTGAATATATCAACAGACATCTGCTGCATAACATTAAGCATTATACAGTACTCAGTAGAGTCTGTGGATCTTCAGCACCCCTGCTTTGTACTCACATACATCCTGTAGAGCTTATATTGAAGCAGCTACTGTACATGCCTGTAGGTTAAGGGTGGTTTCTTATAATAGCTCTCCTGGGAGGAAGAAAACAATATGTTCTTTGCCAGCATTTCTTCAGGTGTTTGTGACCATAGCTTAAATAAGCATCTTTGCATAGATCTAGAAAACACAGTCAGATTGTGTGCTGATATGACATGCTATAGGATGGCAGCCAAGTGGAAACATGTATTGTTATGACAATACTGGGATATAAAATCATGCTGGCTGCCAGCAGGAGTGGAAGTCTAGTGACCTAGATGAATTCAACCAGAAATCCATTAAATGATTTAATTTTTGGTTCATCCAGCTATTGATTATACTTACAGGGCTGAAGCAGGAACAGTTGCAATATCAACGGAGTCATTAAAGCCTGAGTAGAATTATTAAGGAGAATTAACAACTGTAGAAAGTGAATAGATGTCTGATATGAAGGGACTGGAACAACTAGAACTATAATTTTCTGACAAGGCTGATTTATTCCCTGTGCAATAAAAAAAGTATCTGCAGATTGTTCATGTCAAAACATCAGCATAGAACAGGTGTCTCAACATCTGAATGCATTGTGATGTTCAACATTTTTTGCCTTTTGAAAAAAAACTAAAAACAAGTAAACAATAGGTTCATGTATAGAAGACTGTGATATCTTTCATGCTACAAAGTCTGGCAGGGTAAAAATACAGCATGAAATAGGAATGACAATATGCAGCTATTGCAAAGTTCACATTCACATTAAGAATATGAAATGTAGCAGAACGTTTTCCAGGTGAGCCCAACTGTGTCAGATTATTTGTATAGTAGCAGGGAAACATGTTTTTTTTTTTTTCAGTGCTGTTCTATAAGCAAGCTGTAACTCTAGCTTTAAAACAAATTCTGTAAGCAAACAAAGTTCAAGCCCTTTATTTTAGAAAATGAAATAATAGGATAATAAAAGATTCTCATCACAGTATAAAGCATGGAGGGTAGAGAAGGGTAGGCTAGAATTCCATGGAAATCATTTTACAGATTCACAAAAGAAGTCTTAAAATATTCACAGGACTCTTAGTTTTTACCTTTCTGTTATTTTCACTAAGAATACAACACAGGGAGAAACCAATTCTTTGGGTATTGTGGGAACTGTACTGTTATTAGGTCTCATGTGCAGAGAAAGAAGGGTAGAAAATATGTTCATGTGATTATTATGGTGTTTTTTTACCAGAATTCTGAGATAGGAAAATCAGCTGTCTTTGACTTTCAGCTATAATTAGAGAAAAAGTAGAATCTAGTCACCTATAAGCCACTAAACTATGACAAAGCGCTCATTTGTGAGCATGGCACTTATCAAATTTGATCCAAAAATAGAAGAGAAGATTTTTATAATCAACTATTTCCACCTTTTAAAAATTTACAAATGATACTTTTAGTCACTAGAAATTAAAGCTCAGTAAACAATTTGGAAGTTCAACTCAAACTTCTTGGCCAGCACAGCACCTGCCTTGCTTCTGCAGGCAGAAATAACCCTGGTCTCTAGTGACAGGTACTTTCTGGTCCAAACCTTTCAATTTGCCTTGGTCATATTCCAATGTCTGAATATCAGTAACACTGACAGCAATAATAATACACTAGTCACAGCCATAGACCATGGGAGACTCCTTTCCTTTCTGGAGACTATAAATTTTTCATCTCATCAATTATTTCTCCAAAGAAAAGTCAATACATTTATAGAAACAATTAAATGAAAGGTTTTTAGTTTGGAAAGTAAAGAGCAAGACTGGCTATGTGTAGTGATTAAGAATTACAGTAATTAAGGTTGAAGAGAGATTTTCTGGATTCAGACCATGATTTGCTGCTCACAAATCCTAATGTCATGGGAAATGTGTTTCTCCTTTCTGTCCCCCTGTTGGTGTTGTTTTTGGTACAATGATGGTCATGATTCCATCCAATTCTATGGGTTGCTGTGAGGATTAAATACATTTCTCCTCTGGTATGTGCTTATCAGGTGCCAGTCATTATTATTTGCTTTTAATATATGTTATGTCACTGGATCACATGTTTAGACATATTGGAGAGTCCTGGATTAGAAATTCCTGGATGGAAACATAGTGAGAAGTTATGATTCCTCTTTTCTTTTGAACCAAAAAATTATACAAAGAATAAGAGAAAAAAAAACTAAGATGTGTTGAGGTTTCTACTTGCCAGACATTTTGACATGTACCATTCCAATGAATCCTCACATAAAAGCCCTGATGAAGATTTTATCATCATGTATAGATGGGAAGAACCAAAGGGGGAAAGATATGTTATTAAAATATACTCATGGCAGCAGAAGAGTTTGAATACAAATATGCTGAGCAAAGGTTTTTTCCCACCCCATTACCAGTGCACACTTTCTATGCTTCATGGCTCTGCAATGTGCCTGTCATCTTGGAATATCCCCCTCTCCAGAAACAGCCTTCCAGTCACAGAGCTGCTCCAGCAGGGTTAGCTCCAGGCAGTAGGAATCCATTGCCTCTGGGTGAGGAAATTTATAGACGTGACTTAAGCGGAGTTGCTTCCCCTCTTACCTACTTCATTGCAGGCCGCCAGACATATCTTATGGTATACCTGACAGCTGTTTGATGAACTGAAGTCAATCTAGACTTCAGAACTCAGGCAATGGTTTATTCAGAAGTTCATTATCTATTTCAAAGTTGTGAGAGCTTGAAAAGTCTTATGAGGTCGTAAAATCCATCTTGGAAAAGATAACAGGGCATGACTTGGTTAGTTTAAGGAACATGCAAATAGATGGGCTTGGAAAATGAGTTGTAAGTGAGCTCTGGTCTGATTGCTTCGAGGTGGTTCCTTTCTATACGTGATGGTTAAGTTGTTGTTCACTGGTATGGATTAAGGAATATCTGAAAACCTGGTCAAACATTGTTTCCAGAGGAGTTTAGTTTGGGACTCTGAGTGGGGGATATCCACTCTCAGTGTGGGCAGGCACTGTTCCTGGCTGCTTAGGGAATCTCTCTTAGAATCTACAGTGCATTACTAATATAAATACTACACATTTAAGGAGTGGCAGAGTTGGGACTGGAGAGAAGTATAGCAAGGGTGAGTGTGTCTCTCTCTAGGAGTTGAGAAACATTCTTTCTTCTCTGTTCGTTGGGCATTAAAACTACAGACACCCCTAGGTTTGGACCCTGGGACTTGCACCAGAAGCTACCCCAGGTTTCAGGCCTTTGGCCCCTTGGATTGAAAGTGATACCATCAGATTTCCTTGCTCTAAAACCTTTAGTATTGGGACGAACCACACTACCAGTGTCCCAGAGTCTCTAGCTTGCAGATGATCTGTCATGGGTGAGTGGGCCTCTATGAAGAGGTGAGCCAGTTCCTCTAATAAATGTCCGCTCATACACACACACACACACACACACACACACCATATTACTTCCTATTGGTCTTGTCTTTCTGTAGAACCCTGACTAATATACCATGCTATGTTGAAAAAGGTTCTGAGGCTGCATTCAAACACAGAAAGATTGCTGTCATTAGTTAGCAATGTCCTGCATGGCCATGGGAAAGGGGATTGGTATCATTCAAGCCATTTATTTGTCATCCTTGGGCTAGAAGCAGTAATACAATTTTCAGTCAGTTTGAATGTGGCATTTATCATCCACGAATTAATTTTACAAATCCTCCTGGCTGCTTAGGTGGGCTTCTTTCCCCACTAATCTTTATTCACTCCTCCTGAAGATGTGTGCTTTCTTGAAATAAGAACTATTCTTTGGTCAAGTAGCTTCATTATTCTGCCAAAAGCAATAAAAACTAGTTTCTGAGAAGAAACACCCACACAGCATTATTTTTATTTTAATGTTTTTGAGAATATTGGGAATTTCTCTTAGAATCTACAGTGCATTACTAATATAAATATCACATATTTAAGGAGTGGCAGTAAATTATAAAAACATAACAACAAGGAACATTTTAATATTTAGACCTTGGATTTGAAGAATGAGTCAATATTTCTATATTAGGCGACATAATCCTTTGAATATAGAATTGTATAAAACTCAGTTTTGCAATCAAATTCCCTCAAATTTGTGTTTTATTTTAGTTTCACTGTTCATGGATCATTTCCAAGGAAAATTAAATGATAGAAAGATTAATGGTATGAGGAGTTTTTAAGGATTTTATTTCTGCATTGACTGATATGCACTTAATCTTGAATGATATTGATCCATATTTAATAGATAAGTGGGTAGATTCTTTCTCAGAATATCTCAGATTGAGTATTAGCAATTTTAAAAAGCAAATGTATAGGTAATCTTTCTCTACATCATTTGCAAATGCATTGTTTCAGTTATTAACTGTTGGGCTAAAGAAAGAAGTCAGTAAAAATAGTTATGCACCCTCTTTTACCACAGCTATAACGATATTTTAATTTAGGATGTGAATATTTGAGAAAATACATGTACCTTTTTTGATACTTTTTTTTAAAGTAACACTACCTTGGATTTGCTTACTCAAGCACTAAATAATTCCAAGGGAAATAACAAACTGTTCTTATTTCGAAATATTGCATCACTTACACATACTCAGATCCCACACAATTCTCTTTTAACACAAGAATACTTGAGATTTATTAAGTAGAAATTGCTGTCCCAAACTACATCTATTGTATTCAAGTAAATTCAGTTACTCCTAAATCTTAGCACTCTGCTTTCTTGTAAATTTGGATCATCACAACTGTACATGGAGAACTGTTCTGTAATAAATAAAGTTGACTTCCAGTGTGAACATGGCTGCAGAAGTCAGCATTTTCACCCTTCTCCTGCAAATCACAGAAAGAGCAATAAAGAATACAGGAAACTAAGAAACAAACACCCTACAAACTTCCTTTTCAGTTGAGCCAGGAGACAGCTATAATACGGCACTCTAAAATACAGGTGGGAACTTCCAGAACCCTCTGAGAACTGGTGGAAATCCTGAAGGACCAAGTAAGAGAAGTAGCACAGGGAAGGGCCCCCGGATGGAGGGAAAGCAGATTGCAGAAAACAGAAGCAAATATATACTTCCTGAAATAGTAAAAGTCCTGTCCCTTGTTTTAACATTGTTGCCCACAGAGAGTGAATAGGGCTCTAGATAGAAGCCTTCCCTTTTGTCTGAGAAGGAATGGAGGTGGGCTTGCATAGAAAGATGCAGAGCTTGTAGTCAGCAGTGTTTTTCTGTGGAGATAGAGAGCACTCAATAGCACTGCAGCTGTCTGGTAGGTCATGAGAATCAACAGGGGCAGTGGGCACTTCATAAAAAAGACTTGAATGTGACTATTCTAAAGATTCAAGTCAATGTACAGATTAGAGTAATGTAGTATGAAATATAAACCTCACTTGTTATAGGAGGAGAGATGAGTCCCCTGAAAATAATTAGGAAGAAAGAAGATGGGAGGACCTGTGTTTGATAATGTCTTCATTTGTAATAACTGACAGTCAAACTTTTATTTAGAGTTGAAAAATGTATTAAGTAGGTCAAACTATATAGAATCACCATTTGGTAAGCCCCAACCAATTAATAATCAGAAGTCTGATATAGTTTAATTGTCCTTCATTGTATCCAAGGCACTCTCAGTTGTAGAATGGTTTGTTTTAAGGTCTGCCATCCAGTAGAAAACCACACCTGCAATCGTAGTCATAATATAGTCTTGATTGTAAGGCACATCCCAAGTTTAGAGATATCAATGTGTGAAAAAATAGGCTTTTTTCATTCAGTGGATTGTGGTAAGAGAAGAATAAAACATAAGACATCCAAAGGAAAACACAAATAATACTATTGGAAAGTATTATGTGATGTAAGAGAAGGAAAAAAGAGAAAAGAATAAGAAAAGTGTTTGTTTTATCATCTTTCATAAAAGAGAGTATACAGATATTGCCTAAAGAAACATAGCATTTCAGGTATGTGAAAATTATGAACTAATTATAATGGTAACCAAAGTAGCAAAAATATTATTCTTTCTAAATATCAGAAAAGTTAAACATATACCTTACAGTTATGTGTACAGGAAATATAAAATGAATCTAATAGCAAAGTTTATTTATTTATTTTGGTACTGAGAATTGAACCCAGGGGCACTTTTCGACTGAGCCACATCCCCCGCCCCCCCNTCACTGAGCCACATCCCCAGCTCTATTTTGTATTTTATTTAGAAACAGAGTCTCGCTGAGTTGCTTAGTGCCTCACTTTTGCTAAGGCTGGCTTTGAATTTGAGATCCTCCTGAGTCTCTGGGATTACAGGCATGTACCACCACACCCTGCCAAAGTTTATTTTTCACTCATGTAATAGACCATGGTGGGTGCACTGGATAGTGAGGGTGCTTCTGAATGCAGCAATTCAGGCATCTAGGCTTCTTGAGTCCCCTGGTTCCATTATGTTCTAGGGCTTCAGTATTATCTGCCAGTAGCTTGCAAATAGGGAAGGAAGGACCAAAGAGGAGATGCCAATTCTACTTAAAATCCTGGCTCTGAAAAAGATCACTTCGCTTCCCTTCACCATCCATTGTCCTTTGATTCCCATGGGTGTCCTCTCTGTAAGGGCAGTGGGGAAGAATGGAGTCCAGCGAGGCTCTCAGGAAACAAAGAACAGCTCAGAGTCTAGCACAGACTTCAACTCCAAAAGGAAGAGGGGAGATAGCAACATAATTTGAGCTAAACAAAAAACACCAGGGAAAGATTAAAAACCAGCAGTTAACACAATTGAAAAAAGAAAAAAACATGGAATTAATTAATAAAGCTCTGAATCAAGGAAAATTGCATATTCTGCTACCTTTCAAGTTAAAAAAAAATGAACAATTAACAAATTCATTTTCATGCCTTGTTTAAGCACAAAACAATTCTGGGAGGATAGATACAAAACTAGTAACAGTGGTTACTAGCTGTGTTGGAAGAAATGGAAATTAGATGAGAGGACTAGGTAGAAGAATTTTATTGTACATATTTTTGTATTCTATTGATTTTGAACCTTGTAAATGTTAATAATATTAACATTTATAATATATTAAAATTTTTTAGCAAATGTTAAATAATACAATATGATATAAATAAAAGAAAGTCATAGGAATCATTTAAACAAAATAAACTTAGTAAACTTGAGTCCCAGGGTTACTTTCCATAATATATTTTGAAGAGGAGAAAAAATATCTTTGCTAAGGGCCTTTAGTCATCAGCTAATGATGCTCTCTCATGATTAATGACATAGATATTACCACTGTGAGGTAGCATAAGAGCTCTTTGAGCACAGGGAATCTCACTCTGCGGCAATGGCACCTGGTGATCTTGGTGCAGCAGGTGGAGAAGATGCTCCCATATTCTGGCTTTTGGTGGGTTGTCTCCCGAGGCAACCTTGAAAATTATAAGACTCTCAATTTCATATCCATCTGACACCTTGTGTGATACAATTTTCCTGCTTTGTGGCGGTGAAGTCCAGAAAATAGGGATCCCAGTCTTAAAATTTTATTCCCTGAAGTGATTATAAGAAACTTCTTTGATGGCATAAAATATGCCTAATTCATTCTTATTTCCCCATTATGTGAAAAAAAAATTCTGAGTTTCTGAATTAATGCTAAATAATTAAAGTGACACAAGCACTATGATATCCTGCAGGCATTAATTCAACCAGAGTAAAACCAACTCAATGAGCCCTTGGGAGGCAGTAGAGACACCCTAATGACTTCTGATGGCCTGTGGGTTCATAACTTCAATGTTCCTCTGAAAATAAAATGTCTCATACTATTGGCTCTGTGCATTATCTGAAGTTGCCTTATTATTAAGAGGGAGTGAATGATGAATGAGCAAAGACTAATGTCAAAGAGGTAGTCAATGGGCAAAAGAGGAGAGGACTAGCAATAAGTATGCTAAAAGTGCAATGTAAGTGGCTTCTTTTCTCTACATTGTACCATTCTTTGAACCCACTCTGCTCTTTAAATATCACAAGATGAGATACTTTAGATAATCCATTTTTAGTTCTATGCCCCCCCCTTTGTTTTCTTTCTTACATAAGCAATACGAATTTCTTTTTAACTTGAACATCTTTTTTTTTTTTTTTTTAAATCACCCAGCTGGGATGGGTCAGAGTGACAAATGAAAGAAAAATTTTTACTGACGGAAAGGAGTGGGTATCTTCGAGTCAATATTTTCCAACAGACAGAGGGAGAGCTGCCCTCCACAGCATGGGCCTCCGTGACCTACTCAGATGTGTCTGTTTGTGTGAGGTTGATTCCCCCAAACTGTGCTTTGTTGATTCGCATGAATGGTCGAGGAGGGACAATCAAATACAGCCAAGTTTGTGTCATGACCTCCTTGTCTGAGAACATAGACAGCCACTGCGGAGAATCCATGCTGTTTGAGGTCAAAGCAAAAGAAAGTCTCTGTTTGGTTCTAAGCCTCCAAGGGTGGTAATTTTGAGGAGGAACCTTCTTTTGTTTTAAGAGATGCTGCTGAATTTCTTATAGTTCTCTGGTTGATGAAAATTATGGGAATAATTAGGGTGGTCTTGTACCCTGTTTGCCTGGAGTGGACCTGGTTTACCTCTCTTGTGGCAGGAAAATAATAAATAGAACTCTTCATTCTTGAAAGTGTTCTGGTTTAGACAGTAAATCATTTAGTCATCCTAATAATGACCAATTTTGAGATTTTTAGAAATAAGATTTGTGAAAATAGTACACACTATGTGTCTGTAAACCATGTTCCCCTCCACCCCACTGCCATTTTTTTTTTCCCTAACAGCCAGATGAGTGATTGAGTCCCTGTGGATCTGACTGGGAAGAAGGCTACTGGCATGAGAATTTACTTATGGCAGGACCATGAATGGAGCTCAAAGAAGCTCCAGCATTATGTACCCATATTTACCAGTGAATTTAACTACCGTATCACATATAAACAAGTCATTCAGGAATTAGTCAGAATAATATTCCTATGAAGTCTATTTCAAGCTGGTGACTCAAGATGGTGATGCAAAGCCTTTTGTTCTTGCTAAGCCTCTGCAGCTGAGTGCAGAAGGGTGGGACACAAAATTTGAGGCACTCTCAATCTCAGGCTCCTACAAGTGCCAACCTTGTACTTATCCTTTGGTGGAACATTGACTTGTTCTTCAAAACAAGTCTCAGGCTTTATCTATTCTAAGTAGCCTTCTTTCACTCTCACCACCTCAAAGCTGGATGCTTCATGTATTCTGTGATGCCATCTTGTATAAATCATTGTTGTACGGTATACGTATGTTCTGTGTTGTGTTTTGGTTCCTTGAGGTTAGGGACCAGATGATAATAATTTCTACAAATCAAACACATATTTCTGGACCTAGTACATGTCATGTGCTCAATGTTTGTTGAACTATAACAAGAAAATGAATTATCAGCAAGTCATTGATTCAATGAAGTTAATTAAAGTTTTTTTTTTTTTATCAAAAACTTTTAAAACAGCCTGAGAGAATCTATTCCAATAATGGTGATAATAAAATCTAATATTTTCTGACCTTCATAATTAAATGATTCAAGTCCAAGTTTTGATATATTTAATGCTTATATACAGGAGAAAGCCTGAAGAAATAATAACATTGGCAGCATTGTCATGAAACTTACAGAGACAGATTCTCATTGGGATATCTTCTAAGCACTTCTTTCTACTGAGAAATAGCATAAAGTCCTCTTTATTGTAGAGTGTTGACTTCTGACTCATCTAACATGAATAGACTAGACTTTTATTCCTCCTTTGCTCTGCTTCTTCTTTTCCTGAGGAAAAATGCTAAGCTATTTTTGGGAAAAAAAAATTTAAGAGCATGCCAAGTAAATGTGATAAAGGCCAGATATATACAAAGTCAAATAAATCATTTCTGAACTCAATATTTGAGGGGTCTGTGATGTCGATTGAACTAAAATATCTTTTCATTCTATATTTGTAACATAACTAATTAGATGCATCAAAGTAGTGTAGAAGCAATCTGGATATATTTGGTAGGGAGATGACTAGTTTAATTCAATTTTAAATCTCGATTAACATTTGAGTTTTTCCCTTAATATAGAGACAGATAAGACCCATATGAAACCGTGAGTTCGGAAAGAATAAAAATGCACAAAAGAAGTTAACTTTGAGGACCTCTGTAATGATTTTATATTAATATAATCTCACAACTTTAATGCACATTTAGCATGAATCTGTGACTAAAAGTTGAAGCAGAGCATTGCATAATTACATATTATGTTGAATGTGTTCAGGACAATTCAACTGGAAGCAGATCACAAGGCCTCAATTACCCAGATTGGCTCTCTTGCTCAAAACCAATTCACTGCATAATTGTATACTTCTCCATCCCTTTGGCCTGATGAAACTCTCATTGAGTTATGGGAATGGGTGCCAAATCGAACTATTTATTTTTATTTTTTTTTTTGTGGCCTTTTGTGCCTTAGTCTCAGATTTAAATAGGAAGCCTTGGCTTTAACTGAAGTTTATCTGGACCTGAAAGCTGACTAGAAACTATTGGTGTTGATCACCAGGTGGGTTTTCTGAATCTTGTCCATCCCTGGCTGAGATGATCTCCATGGGTCTGCTGTTTGCTGGTGCATTCAGGTCGTATGCATGATCTCCGACTGCTCTTTGTAAAAAAAAAAAAAAAAAAAAGCTGAACAATGCTCTACTATAGAATTTCCATTTGTGCTTAGTCTGCATATCCCTGATAACATTTACACACTCAAGTATCATTTTTTCCCATACTAACACCCGACTTTATAAGGTATCAGAGATGAATAAGATATGTAACATATTTGTGTATAATGTTTAAATATTTAAAGTATCCCAAACTAAAAAGTAATATGGAAATATTCTTCCATTGAAATTACTCAGTAGATATATTTTCTCGGTAATGTGAAGCTTTTATAACATTGATTTATTGTATCGAAAGTAAATGCAAAACTGGAACTTAGAGAACAAGACCTTATACTAAATATTTATGGTTTGAAAATAAATCTTCTCATTAGTTTTGCTGTTTGAAACATTAATTATATTGTGGAAAGATGAATTAGTTTTCATTCCTTATATATCACCAACTTTGGGAGACATAAAATCTTTATTTACCAATTTATTTAAGTATCACCGAGAATCCTGTCTCAGTACTAGAATGCAAAAACATATAAAAGTAGGTCTAGAGATCTATTTACATAGTTCCCCACATAAAACAGGAGGTATGTGTGTTAGGGGGAAGAAGACTGGAGACAAGGATTTGAGAGCTGGCTTCTCATTTCAAGTCAGACATTGCAGCAAGGGTGTAAATAAAGTGACTTTATTCTACTCACTTATGAAATAGTGATTATATTTGCCCAGCCCACTTCAAAATTCCTTTTTGAAGTGAAATTGCAGGTATTGGGGATTGGGGATTGAACTCAGAGGCACTTGACCACTGAACCACATCCCCACCCTATTTTATATTTTATTTAGAGACAGGGTCTCACTGAATTGCTTAGTGCCTTGCTTTTGTTGAGGTTGGCTTTGAACTTGTGATTTTCTTACCTCAGCCTCCTGAGTCACTGGGATTACAGGCATGTACCGCAGTACCCAGCACCTCAAAGATTTTTATGGTAATAAAATAAAATAACATTTGTGAAGTTGTTTTATAAACTATCTAATACCTCATCAGTTTGAGTATTATTATTTTGTTATGTTTTGGTGTTTTGTAGTCGAGTTCAATTGACTGATTACAGGATTGTAAATTTCCAAGAACCTTATTGAGAAAGTTTCCAGTGAAAAAGACAATCTCAATTCTTTTTTTTGATATGATAAGATTAAGAGTTGTGAGAAAACTTAGAAATATACTTAAAATGTCGTAGCCCCAAAACATAAAAACGCTGCTTTTTTGAGAAAAAAAAGTACTTGCTTATTTGAGAGTTATTCGGTAGGTTAGGGGATTGCGATGAGCCAGCTAATCAGATCATGCACACACTAGGTTTCAGTGATTCTGCAAGAATTGACCTAATGACTATTTAGCTGAGGGGAGAAAATAATTCAATGAGGTACTATCAAGGCTATGAATTCTGCACACCTTCAAGCAAAAACTCAGATTATCTTTTATTCTATAGAGATTTAAGTGAAAACAAAACAAATATAAAAGACCAAACGATGATGAAATGAAGAAGGTCTCATCTCTCCATGTACTTTCTCCTTTTGGTTCAGAGATAAATTATATTTCACATAGAAATACTCTATTATTTTTAACTTATGAGAGGCTCTAGTATTTGCCAATGTTGACTTTAGAAATAATTTTTATTAACATAGTATTACCTCATCAGATTGATAAAATGCTACTTAAGTAAAATTATTTACACAAATGAATTAAAATTTTCTATGATTATTGTAATCCTTTTCTGTACATGTACTTTTAGTAAATTTAATAACTGGATTTTCATAAAATTCTCATCTTATAACTTACTTTTTTTTTGTAGCGCTCAACATGCCAGATTCCACTGTAAAAATTTCCAAATAATGAATATAAACTCAGAGTGAGGGTAACCATTTTGGATATTTGTTAAGCCAAGAAAATTGTTTCTTCACGGATGCTACTTAACTTTAGTTCAAGACTGTTGTACTTTTCAGGAAATCTTGTAAAATTGTGCTATGATGCTGGAGGAAGACTACTCTGTAAACAATTGCTAGTTCTACAAACCAGCAGGGTATTTAGTGTGCTCTGGTGTACCTGCCTTGTTTTAACATAGGTAATATTTAGAAAAAAATTTTTTTTTAAAGAGAGAGTGGGGGGGGAGAGAGAGAGAGAGAGAGGGAGAGAGAGAGAGAGAATTTTTAATATTTATTTTTTAGTTTTCGGCGGACACAACAATTTTGTTCGCATGTGGTGCTGAGGATCGAACCCGGGCCTCACACATGCCAGGCGAGCGCGCTACTGCTTGAGCCACATCCCCAGCCTGAAAAATTTTTTGATTAATAATATTTTACTATTTCATCTTATAAGGTGTAACCCAAATTTAGTTAACTCATTGGTACCAATCTAATCTCTTCTTCCTATCCTCTTCCTCGTATTTTACAATACTCTGCATTATTGTGTTAATAGAAAACATGGAAAATGACTTAGGAGAGGAAGAACCCCACCATTGCCCTTTGACCTGTGATGGATGTGGGCCTTCCCAATGGGTGTCTGGGAAGGCTGAGCCTCCTATATTGAATCCTGAGGAGAAAGCCAAGACCTTTATGGTCTTAGCATAGCAATGGAAAAAGAGCTAACCCTGATAACAAGAATAATGGTGTTTTTTGTACTGTTTGTCTATGATTTGTGAGCCATCCTTGTAAATTTCATAAACATCTTATTGAAACAAGTACAACTCATCTTTTTTTTTTTTTTTTTTTAAGAGAGAGGGAGAGAGAGAGAGAATTTTAATATTTATTTATTTTTTTAGTTTTCGTCAGACACAACATCTTTGTATGTGGTGCTGAGGATCGAACCCGGGCCGCACGCATGCCAGGCAAGCGCGCTACCGCTTGAGCCAAATCCCCAGCCCCAACTCATCTTATCTCAATGTTTCTATATTCTCATGGGGGGCTATTCATTGGTTCCCACATTTTGCTTTGAAGTGCTTTGATGCATTAAGGGGAAGCTTAATCTCATGCAGACCTCAGTCAATCTCCATGATATTTTGGTCACCTTCACTCAGTAACTAAGGATCTAAAAGTCTTGATGTGTATGCTTTTCTTACTTCACAATATGAATCAAACTTTTCAAAGTATTTAAACATTCTCATGAATAATATCTGGTTGCCCTAAAACAAGAATGTGTAGCTCAATTGTTTTAATTTTTTTGCTCCCTTTCTTGCTTTATTTGATTCCTTGATTGCTTCAACCATTATCTGAATCCATTTAGCCTACTGAAGTGTGGGTCCCACTGTAAAAAAAACAAAAACAAAAACAAAACAAAACAAAACAAAAACTCTCATAATCAGGTACTATGGCTATAGTAATTAATCAAAACACATTGTTTTTGGACACAGTATGGATAAAGAATCTACATCTAAAGCCACCTGTGATATACTATTGGCACAGAATTTATACTGTGTTCAAAGTAGGCTCTCATGACCCCTGATTTCACAAAATCAGATGTGTAAGGATGTGTCAATTCTAATTTGGACAAAAACTGTTCACAGAGCTTCATTCCTATTATTTGGCCATGATTTTTTTTTCTTTAAAGTGTATCTTGGCAGTGTAATATAATTAAATGAACTCCTGCACTCTCTCAACCATAAAGTATAATAGCTTTTTAGATATCAATATAGATGTCACCATTTCTACAGCCCCATGCCAAAATATTGAACTGCATAGTCATATGGCTAATTACTGTGGATATACTTTCAATAATTTATGGGTTTCTAAAAATTAATTTGAAATGTTACTATAAAATAGAATTAAAATATTATATGGAAAAATAGGCCAGTCAGATTCTAAATAAGTAGTAATTTGGTAGTAATATGCTTATGTACACATTGTTCAGATTTAGTTTCCCTTTTAGAAGACTCAGTGCCCATTATATCCATAGCCCTCACCACACCTCCCTATAGATTTCAACAGAGTGAAGCTAGATTAAAGGGTTTCAATTAACTTCTAGATCTCTACTGGGTGTTCCTGAAAATGCACAAAATTCATTTTATATTAAAAAAAGAACAATAATTTCCAATTTAGTTTGAAAACATGGAATTCAATTTGTATTTTTACCTCTACCAGTCTCCTTTTTCCAATCAACCGTGTTTAGTTGAAGATTATTAATAGAACTTTATACTAACGTAGAATCCTCTGACTATAATGGTAAAGAGAAGCAGGCAAATCAAACCTGAAATCACTGTAGTAGGAATGTCTTGTAAAAATTGGTTCTAATTTCTATGTGATCATCAGTGATGCCAAGGGACAGGCCTGAAGGAGACAGAAGAGCTTGGGATGCAGGAGAACTGATTTAGTTAGTGAGCATTTAATTTTTCCCCCTTGAATGTCTCAGTATCCTTTTAACACAGCAATTTGTAATCTTAGTTTAAACACTTTCAATTTTGAGGCTCTAATTATAGTTTATATAATTCATGTTTTCCAAAGAATGCTGTTTCTTTCTAAATAGAAACAGTTGCGTATTTCTTTCAGATGTTTAAATATTTTAGCATTGGTAATAGGGAAAAAAATCGTTCTAATAGCTTTATAATAGCCTTGTTGAAGGGAATGGAAAGTACATATTAGAAGTTAAAACAAAAACTAATTTTGAAATTTGACTACATCATTTTTAGTGTGTTTTTCATAAATGCAAAATGTATGTTTAAGCAAAAGTGTGTAATGTTTTCAGGCAGAAAAGCAACAATAATCACAGCTGCATCATATTAAATTCAGAAATCATAGTGATTATGGGTATTTGACAACCTGAAAATTGCTTATTGCTTATGGTTTCATTTTACAATTTTCATGAAGGAAAGCTTCTAATCTATTCTTTGACAATTTGCTAGAAGAGATTTTATCCTTCAGTGTCAAGTAATTTCATGTTTGCCCTCTTCACTATTTGCTCTAGAGACACAATGTCATCAAGAGGGATAGAGGACCACCTAGAAATCATGAGTGGCAACTGACAATGGTGGTAAAAATAGATACCCCATAATACATGGGTTGACCAAAGAGATGACTTTTGTTCTGCGGAAGGAAATGTGGTTTATTTATAAGTTTATCTGTCAAGAGGAAAAAAAATGCAAATTTTATTTTCTATAGCACTTTTAATGGATAAATCATCACAAAGTGTTAGTAAAGTAATCTATAAAATGTTTGCAGCGATAAGAGTTAATTAATATATTGATAGTATTTAAGCTATCTTTACTTCATTATTTCCAATATTTCCATAATGGATAGCTATTTCTTGGTTCCTTATAAATATAAAGCATGTCTGTATGTGTTCAAAAAATAGTACACAAGGAGATGAATATATGAATAATGTCTATATAGCCCTGGTACAGGAACAATCCCTACCTTGTAGATGCAGAACTAAGGTTTCTTTTCTGTGTATTTATAAGCAGCATAATCTACAAATCAACATAATCTTGAAGCAGTCTAGAATGATAGGTTCAGCACCTGAATTCTGGAACCAGATTCTCTCAGTTCAAGCTCTGGGTTTTTCTAACTGAGGGTCTTTGGACAAATGATTTAAGCTTTTTGTAACTCAAATTCTTTATCCACAGAATGGACATTGTCATCATGCTTACCTTATGAGCCTATTAGAAATACTAAGTGAGTTAATATTTGTAACATACTTTGCACCTGGTGCATAGAAAGGATTATATGAATGCTACATAAGTAAATGGAAGATGCTCAATGGATATTTTAAAACAAGATTATATTTTTCAGTAGTTGGAGAGATCACATGGAGATGGCTCCAGTGACATATGAAAAAGACAGAGGACAAAGAGTTAGATCTTGAAGGCAAAAGAGAAGCAGAAATGTAGAGGAAGATTTTTCAGGTGGACAAAATAGAGTATGTCTCTCTACCTGTGCAGGCTTGGTCTAAGGCACATGGACTTTCAGCAGCAAATACGTAAGGAAGGAGAGGCTGCACAAATCAGCCCAGCAGCAGGATTTACTTCTGGGTAGAAGAATCACCAATCAAACTCAAATGACTAAGGGGCAGGTCAGGATGAATGTGGACATATTTAGAGTTGGATTTTGATATCTGAGGGGAAGGTAGCTGGGTCTTCCAGGCAGTTGTGATGTTCAGCTTTTTGTTTCAGGATGATTAATCCACTTTGGAGCGAGACCAGCTGTTTGCCTCACATCCTCGGCTAAGTTACCAATGAGCCATGAAGCTGGCACCCACCAACAGACAAACTGGGCACACCAGCCTCCATTATGGCAAGGGTTTCACACTCTCTCACTCTGTTTCCCCTGCATGACTTTATCTCCCAGCTCATTTCTTGGTACCTAATTATCTCCGGGTGCCTCCAGTTTGTTTGCAGTTTTGGGCCCTGTTTATCACCCCTTCTCCCTCATTCTTAGTGATCTCTCTGGCAGAACTTACATAAATTCATTCAAGGTAACAGCTCTTCCTAGTGGAGCTTTCAACTGTACATTCCCACCACATGGGCTTGCCTTATCCCCTTTAGATGGAGTGCAAACCCAGCAGCTGTGGGTAAGGGAATTGGGGCCCAGGAGCTCAGCCGATCTGGATGGAAGCTGACAAGAGCTAGACAGTGGATTAGAGCTCCCGCCAAGAAAGCCAGAGCTCAGAGCTGAACTGTAGTACTAACAAGAAAGTAGAATTTAAACCAAAAATTAAGGAGGAAGCCTGTTACTTGGTCATTATGACAAAGGACTCGGGAAGTTTGCAATTTAGGATCTTGCAAGAGATGCTCATTTTACATGAGAAGGAATTTTATTCCCAAACATCTTCCAATATCCACATCATATAAGGGATTGTTTATAATTAGTTCTGGCACTAGGGAAGCATGATGCTCCCAGATTGAGGCAGTTTCCTACACAAACTGGAGGGTCTGGGGGCAGCAGAAGCTAAGGAAGGTTTATAAACAAAAGTGTGGAGGTGTATCTATTTCCATGTGCTTCTGAAATATAGAGAGTTGCAGCACAGGCAAAGTTGACTAGGACTGGGAGACAAGCTTAGGGCCAGGAATAGCAGGCCTTTCGTGCTAGGAAAGGGATTTGAATTGCTTTTTGGACAGGGGAATGGCTAAATACATTGAGCACTGATGTGTGAGAAGATTAGCTGGCAGTTGTCTCTAAGCTGAAATTCAGCAAAAGAGAAAGAGATGAGGCCAATTAGGATGCCCTTTATTCACAGAGACAACAGTCTGTGCTTGAGCTTTTGGGTGTCTGACAGTTAGTAGATGCTTAATAAATATTTATGTAATGAAATAATAAAGTAATTAAATATAGACTTCTTGAATTAGTATATAAATTTAAGTTAGACTAATGAATCTAACCCTTCACAGGTTGTATCAACTGACCTAACAGCTTTTTTTTTTTTTGAATAGCTCTTGTCATAGGAAAATTCAGTGCACATGGAGGCAGCACATTTTATTCTAATACTAAGAAAGTTTCGGCTTATAATGGATTATAAGAAGAGTTAATTGTCATTGTCTTCTTTCTAATGCATGTAATGGCCATACTTTAGTTGTAGACTTCTGGTGTCATAAAAAAAACCCAACCCTAGCTCTGAAGGGTCTTCCTGACCCCCATGAATTAAGCCAGGAGTCTTGCTATGCACCCCATTAGCACTTGTAACTTGTAACTACTCTCTGCAGCAGCAGCTAGTTATCAACATCTATATTGAGGTTATCATTGCCAAATCCCCAGTGCTTAGTGCAGTCCCAGCTCAAAGTAGGTGTTCTTTAAATATTCATCTAGTGCACAATTTTCTATCGATATTTTACAGTGTGAAAGGTTTTTATTCTAGGCACTGACATTACAGATACAAAGTAAGCAGAAGGAGACTCCTCTCTCCTGCAGTTTCTATTGGCAGGTGTGGGTAGGAAGAGGAAGGAGACAGATGATACACATATAAACAAGTAGTAAGAATGTTTCAGAGGCCATAAATTCAATACCCAAAATAATGCTGGGTAAGAGAAGAAAGATGAGGAATGTGATTTAGATACAATATTTAGGAAGGACTTTTCATGGTAAAGTATTTGAGCAGAGAGTTGGCATGAAGCTACTCAAAAAGACAGAATAGCTCCCTAGACATCTAGGGGAAGAAATTTCAGACCAAGAGTGAACAATGATGGAACCGAATTAGGTTTGTTGTTTGATCATTGTTTTTCTTGGAAATTGGAATGAAATTGTCATATAATTGCACACAAATGGAGGTAGTTCTCAATATCATGGAGCTCAAAACCCATAGTTTACAAAGATATACAGTCTTGGAGTCCTGGTATAAGAAAACTTAAACAAGTATTTTATTTTTACAAATTTTAACATTTTTTTCCACAACACTTGATCAATGAGCATATAGCGAAGTCCTTGAAGAGGGAGAAATGTGAAAACTTCAGCTTCATTTGTTGCAGGGCACATCTATCTCTGGACTCACCATACATTTGAGAGGAAAAGAAATCATTAGCCTTCCTATTGTCTCTTCTATTTATGACCTAATAAGGAAATGGCAGTTTGAGGTTAACCTAGTCGTTTTTCTCGACAAGCACCTAATTAATAATTGTACAATTCTATCCCAGCATGAGAAAACCAGGCCACTTTGGTGATGTAGATAAAGCACTTGGGTGAGATTCAAGGTTTCTAATTTTAGTTCCGTCATTTGTTAGCTGTGGTAACAAAAGATAAGCCAACCAACCAATCTGCCACTCTCCCCACTTGTCATTGGAAGAGGTGTCTTAGAGCAGAGCCGCACTACCCACATTTGAACATCACTCATGATCCACTTTACTTTACATTTTCATAAAAGCATTCACAGTTTTTTACTTAGGTCTATTTAAAGTGGATGCATCATATTACTATTGATTCTGACAATAATTGTTAATACTGGAAACCCAAGTAGTTTGGATAAAAACACTATTAAATTTGGTTATATTGGTAGCTGACAGAAATCTTTGAGATTCAAGACTTTCATGTGTATGTTATAAGGGGATATTAATAAGTATCAAGCTGTGGGTAATGTCATACCTATACCAAACTGAGCTTGTTTGAAAATGTAGTCAACAAATTCATAAACAATAACAAATAAATAATACTGGCAAAAATATACCACTTTGTTATTTAAGGCATTTTGAATCTGGAGTACAATTAGTGCTGAGCATATGGTCTGGAAAAAGGTAGGTAATGTAATGTAGTTTGGGGTTCAATATTTTTCTCTATATTTTCATTAAAGCAGGGCTCAGCCTGTAGTTCAAATCTGACCTTCTGTGACAAAAGTACCTGACAAGAAAAACTTAAAGGAGGGAAAGTTTATTTGAGAATCATGATTTCTTCAGTATGGGCCAAAGTCAGGTAGCACCTCATGTGGGGAGGGGCCAATGGAGAAAACTGCTCAGCTCAAGGTGGAATCTAAAAGTAGAGAGAGACAGAGAGGGAGGAAGGGGTTACAGGGACAATGTACCTACCCTTCCAGGGCTTTCCTTCAGTGACTTACCTCCTCCAGCCATATTCCACCTGCCTAGAGTTACCACCCAGTCACTCCATTCACACTAGATGGACTGAAAAGGTTACAGCTCTTTCTATTCAATCATTTCATCTCTGGATGTTCCTTCATTAACAGGAGGTTTTGAGGGACACTTTGTACCTAAACCACAACATTTATGGGTTTTGTATCTGTTTCTTCTCACCATAAGTATAGGGATATTTTAAAATTCATCTATGTCTTTCAAGTATCTAAGAAAGTGCCTAAAATGTAGTAGACTGCTGATATATTTTGTTCTTTGAATAAATGAATGAATCCAAGGGAGTGGTGATGCAGTTCAGTCATAAAGTACCCCTGAGTTAAATCTCTAGTACTAAAACAAACAAACAAACAAACAACAAAAAATCCCCACAAAACAAAAACAAAAACAAACAAAAAGGTATTTCAAAAATACTAAGTTTTTCAATATTTATTTAGGTTCTCAAAACTTAGAAGTGGGACAGATGAGAGAAAAGTTTACTTAAGAGCAACAAGGAAAACTATCTCTTAGATGTAGGATTAAATACCTCCCTTATTAAATATAAATGTCACTTTCATTTTAATGCTGATAGTTCTTTAAATGGGTCTCTCTCATTTTTTCTTAAATTTATTTGTGACACATTTTGGTTGTTTCAGTCATTTATAGTATTTGTATAATTAACAGAGCCTCCTACAATCTTAAGCTTGTCTCAGAAGATTCTCTTTAATCCTGGCCTTAAAAGAAACTAGGAAGTCCTCTGAGGAAATGGCTTTCTCAAAGGACCTTCCACATCAAGTGGAGGTTTTACTGTCTTATGCATCTCACTTGCAATTGAGATGAAGGATGTGTCTTAGCTCCCCATTGCTTTTCTTTTTCTTCTTTCTTGCAAAAGTTCTGGACCATTGAGACCTCTGCCTTTTGAATGTACCATCCTATCCCTCATTCCTTGCTGTCACTCTCAAACTTTCTAGACATTCCCCATTATTCTGTGAGGAGCTGAGGCTGATTCACAATTTTCTTTATCAACCCAACCACTGCCATCTATTTCCTTGGCCTTGAAATCCCAGTGTATCACTACTCCAAATCTTAGCTTCAAAGTCAGGACTTCTTCCTCGCCCATGGCCATTTACTTAATTTCATTTCAGTTGCTATCTCTATATTCTCAGCCTTAATCTTCAAAACCTCAAATGCCAGCCAACATCACACTCTTTGACCATGATCTCCCCACCATCTTCCTTGATCAATAATCATACTACAATATTCTGCCAATAACATTATGACCTTTAAACCAGTAATCCTACAGATTTTGTAGTCACATTTTGCTCTCCCTTCTCCTTCAGTATAGATTCTGTTTAAAAATTCATCATTGTAATCACAAGTTCTCAAAACACAAGTTTAGGGCTCGGGTTGTGGCTCAGTGGTAGAGCCCTTGCCTAGCTTGTGTGAGGTGCTGGGTTAGATCCTTGGCACCATATAGAAATAGATAAATAAAACAAAGATATAAAAAAAACTTACAAGGGGCTGGGGATGTGGCTCACGCGGTAGCGTGCTTGCCAGGCATGCGTGCGGCCCGGGTTCGATCCTCAGCACCACATACAAAGATGTTGTGTCTGCCAAAAACTAAAAAATAAAAAAATATATATTAAAATTCTCTTTAAAAAAAAACTTACAAGGTTATCTAGCTAGAGTATATCTACTTATTCCCTTCATTTATCATGCTACTTAAATTTGGCTTCTAATTTCATAATTCCAGTGAAACTGCTGATGTCACACTAATCGTGAAACTCCATGTTGTCCAATCCTGTGAGCTGATCTCTGTCCTCATCATGTTGATCTTTTAGCAAGGTTTGACTTGGTTGACCTCACCTTCCCATGCTCTTCTTGATTTTATGGTACCATACTGGCTTCATTTTCCTCTTATAAATCTGGCCACTTCATTGTGGTTATAATTGCTGGCTACCTCCTTTGTTCATAGTACATCTAATATTGACATTTTTCTATGCTTTGTTCTAGATCTTTTGACATTTTGACGCTTACACCTAGATGATGTCGTTTAGTTTTCCAAATGCCAATGCTATCTACATGCTAAAGAATCCCAATTATATGTCTCTGCTCCAATTTTTTTTCTTCTGAGCTTAAGACATATCTTAGTGACATCTTTACATCTTAACATTGATGTATTTGTTCATTTGGGCAGTTATAAGAAAAGACCTTTAGCTGGGTAATTTATAAACTACAGAAATATATTGCACATGGTTCTGAAGGATGGGAAGTCTAAGATGAGAGCACCAACAGATGTGGTGTATACTAAGACCTCATTCTATGTGCCCTTACATGACTTAAAAGGGGGAAAGAATAGGCTACCAAGCTCTATCAGATCGCTTTTATAAGGGCACACCCATTCATTGTGAGCCATCTACTCCCAGAATCCTCCTGTCATCCCCTTGGGGGTTAGATTTCAGGTTAGGAATTGCAGGGGCTCACCAACTTTCAGACTATGGCAATGGTGAAGAGTTGCCTCATTTTTTTCCTCCAAAATTTAATACTTCATAAATATCCCTCATTTTAGCTTATGGTGTCACAGTCTGTTCAATCCTTGACTCTTCTCTGTTACCCTTCACATCCATCCATCTGCCAGGCCTGCTGATTTCATGTCTAATACAAACTTTGAAACCACTAGTTTCCAGGCTGCCCCTTGTTCTCAGCCCTTATCCTCTCCTGCTTAAATGACTGTGGTAGTCTCTGAATCACATTCTGCTCCCCTCCCACCTTTTATATCATACATCTGATTTTGGTACTTACTTATTCAAAGCACTCAACCTGTATAATTATCAACTCTAATGAGCCTCTGCCAATCTCAACACCCTCACCTTTTACTGTTTTCCCATTCCAACTGTACTTGCATTGTGTCTATTTGGTTAACACTCCAGGTCTATATGACTTGAGGAATTCTATACAAGTATTTCCTCTGTAGTGCCTTAACTCTGCACCTCACCCCTGACTTAGTGCCTTCTGCATGCACTTTTCAAAATTGTCTCATTCTCATTTGTCTGCTTTTGAGTAAATATCTCCTCAAGACAAATATTCCCATCTTACTTAATAATTACAATTCCCCATTTTTACCCAGCATTTTCTTTTGATCATGGAAAACTTCTCATTTTTTTTGTAGCACACATAATTTGAAAATAACTATGTTTTTGATTATTTTCCTATGAGGTTTTCTCATTGTATTGAAAAATATCCATGAAGGAAGGGATCATGTGTTTTCAAAATGATGTGTAGTACTGAATTAGATGTGTTAATTACAAATATTTTTGAAACATAGAATGAACACATGTTTCCATAGAACAGATATGACTAGTTAGTTGTATACTAAGGGTTAAGACTCATCATCTGACTGTTACTTGGCTTAACAAGTTTAATGTAGAGTACCTCATTTTAATTAGCATAATTTATTCTAACTTTCAGATTTACTATCTAGACTGTATCTAGTATTGACTTGGACCTTTAAAAGTAAAACTTAAAAGCAAAGATTATAGATAAAATTCCCTCCTTTTTCCTCAACTTTTTCTACTTCTACCTTTGAAGACATTTTATACATGTTTGTCTATACTCACTTTTCCTCCTTTTAGCTCTGACAGCTTTTATTCTCTGTAATGTTATTGTGGGCTTATGTTCTGTTTTAATTATTGCTCATATTTTGATACTGTAATACATTGATTCCAAAAGTACAGTACACTTATCTTGCAATCCTACAATTACTTTGGCAACCAATAATTACTGTCTAATAGTCAGATAATTGCACCATCCATCACTTTATTTATACTATTTAAAAATGCACGAGGGATCACAATTATCAAGTTAAATCAGTGATAAATAATTTCACCCACATGTAAATTCACATAATCAGGATGAGGATATGACTCAGGATAAAAGTACTATGGAATAATATCTTTAAACAGCCCCCAGATATTACTTCAGCTCATTAATCACCTATTTACCCATAGCTGGGATTTAGCAGTGCAATGGCCTTTGTTTTACACTCAGTCTCTGACAGTCATCGGGTTTTTGGGTGGGTTTGAATTTGGAGGTATAAGTGTCATTCTTGTGTTAGATAGCAAGTAGTCATATCATCACAGAGTCTGGCCCACAAAAGGTATTCAATTAAGTGTTGTAGAATAAATAGACTCCAGAAATTCCATGCGCTAGCACGTGACTTCAAGGTGCTACTGGTACCAGGACTGTCACCCCTACTACCACCAGTAGCAGTAACAGCAGCAGCAAACATGCAGCATGAGAGATCCTTTGATATCATTTGTACTGCCCGTCTCCTTTTGCATGCCAGAGAATAACATTACAGAAAACTGTGCGCACATTTCTTTATCTTTTGATCATAACCTCAATGATATTTGCCCGAGTCTCTCTGTTAACAGTGACATGCCTCCATTTTGCTTCACCTGTGAAGGACCTGTGTGAGGTTTGATGGATCTGGACAAGAGGGTAGCCAATTAGATAATGGCCTCCAGCACGAGCGGACTTTATAGAAGACCTGCCTTTGAACTTGTAGAGTGGAACTAAAGGGCTCAGTTGTTACATAAATCAGAGAGAAAAGAACAAGGTAACACCTGTAGGTTGGCTCAACAGTTATATTTTCTCAGCTCAGATAGTAGAGTAATATAATGATAGCAAATATAATACTCAGATTAATTAATAAATCTTGACTTCAAGTATTTAGATAACTCGAGAGAGTAGAGAATTATCTCCAAAATTAAAGTGTTAATTTCAGAAATAGAGAAGTTGTCTTACAGGGACTCTATCAGGAATTAACTCATGGGAAATCTTTTACTTAAAGACTTAAAAGTTTAATGGCAAAGAAGTTATCAGAAGGACCAGGTGTTATAAATTTAAAGCCAGGAATCCAATATCAAGTTTATTAAGTAGATACAGAGAACATGTCATAAACAAGTTTGTAGAGATTTTTCTGTGAAGAATTGCTTTCTAACTACCTGTTCCAATCTAAACTTAGTTTTGGATGGCTGCTTGGTAAAGGAATAAATGAAAGTCTGTGCTTGAATGGTATTAATGTTTATTATTAAAATTTCACCAATAACAGAGAAATTTTCCATTTGTGTGGATACTATCTTTGTACCACACAAGTGTACTCCAACGCAACATGCACACAAATAACATCCATGTGGATATTATGATTGATACAAAGGTAGTGTGCAGAAACCAGAGAGACACTGTGGACAAAGCTCCTCACTATTCCCAAGGGTATGTACATTTATTACCAGACATCTCATAATCTAATTATTTTCTTTCTTTTGTCTTAAGAAATTCTAAAAGTTATAGCAAATGCAATAATCTTGTAATTATTATAAGAAATAATTGAATGTGAAAAGTCAAGTTTTTATGATGTTATTATATTTCTTTCTTAGCATTTAAATACAGTGAAAATGACTTGCTGCTGCTCCTCAGGATCTAGGGAAATTTCTGTAAAAGTAACAATTACCTAACAAGTTAGCTGTACCATGATTTTATTATTTAAAATAAATAATTAATGGAGGAATAAATGGAGCCCTTGGGGATGTAATTCAATCTTCCAATGTTGAGCAATATTGTGAAAATGAAATAAAATGTATCTTTTGTTCATCACATTTCTTTTTAAATTGGAGGTGCCTATCTTTATTATGCTCATTTCCACAAGAAAGCAAATATGGTTAAGTTTTCACAGTAGTGTGTAAAGTTCATATACTAATCATGTGAACTCATACTCAGGTCAATCCAAACTTGAACATAGTTTAAGGTATCACTAGGTCATATTGAAGGAATTGAAGTAAAAGTATAATAAAAGTCTGTGTTTATGACTAAATTAGCAGAGCTTAAGTTTTGTGGACATTGGCTATAATATATCTTAGGTCATAATATACACGTGTGGTTTTTTACAGTTTTCAAAGTACTTCCATATACATGTTCCTATTTGATCTCAACAAAAGCCCTGTGGGGATGTCCAGGCAAGTATTTTTATTATCTGAAAACAAATCAAGGCTCATAAGGGTATTTGATCTCTTCAGGTAGCTAATTCGTGGCAGATCCAGAATCACTTTATAAATAGCATTACATCCATTTTCCCCAAAGTCCCACAGTGTTATTTATAAATACTCTTAGCAGATATCAAAAGAATACATTCCTTAAATTTTTGCAAATTTCTCCTAATGACCAGGTAGACAATTGATGGATAATTTGTGTAGTAAATTGTTTCTGACTAAACAGTGCTCTCAAGATTTTTCTTCCTCTTATTTAACTGGATGTATTATTTCAAAGATGGTGTCCTCTGGCTTCCATTGGGGATAAGTGACAGCTGTCCATGCATTAATGAAGCACAAAGATTGTTTTCTGTCAGAAGAAGAACAGATCATTGCTTTTCACCCTTATCCTTCCAACTATTTAATTTTACAGCCATCTGAGTCAACCTTTATTCTTTCACCATGAGCTGTAGAATTTTAAGAGGAGAAAAGGCAGAGGGGTTCAGCACCTAAGTAGAAAGCTAATGTCAAATGTTACTCCTACATTGTTTAACAAGGTTCCTTTTATTCTGTGGGGTAAAAAAATTGCAGCATCTTTCAATAAAAAATAACTTATAAATATGATAAATATGTCTCTTTTGGCTTAAGAACTCTGTTTCTAATAGAATTCTTAAATTTAGTCCAGAGTCTTATTTTCCCTTCTCAGGAAATAGGTGGAGAATATTTGTTTTCTCTGATATTACTCAAGGTATCACTACAACTTGTTGTTGCAATAGTGGAAGACAGACATGACAAACCCATTCTTAAAGTTTCTTTCCAATTTATCACATGGTAGAGTTGGAAAAAAAAATCATGGTTCTCTTGAGTTCTGAGTGGGAAAGCAAAAGGAGAATACACCACAATGAATCTTGTTTTTATGTATAATTATAATGAATGAAGTAAAATAATAATAGAAGGGAGATCAGTAGAGTAGAATTAGTTGATTGGGGAAGGAAGGAAGGGAGGATACTGATAAATGAGATTGATCAAATTTTGTGATGTGCAGATAAGATTATAGCATAGTGAATTCCACTTTATGAATAATTAAAATGCACCAAGAAAAAAAAAAGGACAGTCCTTGACATTCACTTTCAGCAGGTGACCTGGCTTTTACAGCTATGTCCTGCTATTATTCTCTAACTAAAAATCTCACCAGCTACTAAACTCCAAGGTTACTCCAAGATCATGGTAAAAGGAGATACAGCAAGGACATTTCCTAATTCTACCTAAGCACAGATGAAAATAAAGTCACTTACTATGCCACCCACAAAACACTAAACACCATCTTATATCTTCAAAATTCATGGTAGTTACTTCTTTATGAAATACAGTTTTATCTGTGGTCTACTGTCCCCTCATCAATGAGGTTTATTGAGTACTCGGTGATAGATGTTCCCGTGCCCTCTGACAGCACACGCTCTTAACTGAACCTTGCTTCCTTAGGCTTTCTCCAAGCCACCCTGCTAAGGACAACATACAGAGATCCCCCATGATTCTTAATGCAACAGATCATAAGCCAAACCTTCTTCAACTAGAGGTATATTGCCAGTGGCCTTTGGCTGTAAGACATTTAGAGACTTGTGATCTTTGTTTCAGTGTCTTATTAGTTATTTGTGATTAAACAAAGTATTTAGGTATTCTGGTCCTTGTGTTTTCTCAAAAAATGGAGATATGAATATCTGTTGAGAGAATGTTAAGAATATTAATGAAGAAAAGTAATATAAAATACCCTAATGGTGCCATAACACAGAAAGTGTTCAAATGTTACACCAAAATATTCGAACGTATACCATGATATATTGTTTTCTCTTTTCTTTTCCCTTATTATTTTGACTTTCTCAATAATAAGAAACATTCCTTTCACACATTTTGCTGGGGATTAGAATTTTGACAATGGGTTGAACAGATTTGTAACAACTGTCCTGGTTCTGTTTTATTGTCATTGTTCTCTGATGGGGGAGGGGAACCTCTGTTGCCCCACAAGTCATTGACTGTCAAGTCTATGTTTCAGAGAGTAGGCTGAGAAACACAGACAAAGAAATGAATCAGACATCGTCCACACCACCAAATAACAGATATTCATCTCCGGGAGTTTGCCAGGCCCCAAACAGCAACAGTCCTCAGACATGTTTTGATACAACATAGCTGGGCTTCATGATGGAGTTGTGTCGTGCTGCTAAAACCAAGCTCCTCATTTGTCAAGATGGGATTCGTGAGCAAAAGAGATGGGATTTATTAGGAAAATAAGTAAATTTAAAAACAACAACAAAATACTTAAATAAAAATCTGGTAGATATAAAAAGAGAAATTTAAAATTCTGTACTTTTTGAAAATTTTAATAAATTCTAATGGACAGTTACAGATCAAGCAGATAAAAATATAAGGAAGATATGGAGGATTTAAATAACAGAAGGAACTATCTTTATCACATTTAAGTGGGTGTGCAAGATGCACACCTATGTGGACATGTGTGTGCATGGATATACATGTTAGTAGCCTAAATTAAAAAAAAATAACAAAACCTCAGAGTTGTTAGAGATATGTGGAACTTTTACAGAATTTGACTTTTTCTCAATCCACAAAATTACCAAGCTACTATAATATATGGGTAACCTTTGATAGCCAAAATTAATTTCAATTGAAAATAAGTCATTTTGGAGGCTTTGCAGCTCTCTCCAAACCCAAGAGATGCCTGTCTTTTGTGGCTCTGTACTGCTTCTGTTAAAATCAAAAGCCAATGGCATAAGTATTCAGTACATGATAACAAATTATCCACTTGTTTTGTTATCCTTTGTAAGCCACCAAAATAATCACTGTCTAAAAGATTTTTAAAATATGCAAACGAACAAACCAAACCCAGATACACACCAACAAAAAAGACAGTAGACAAGTACAAGCAATGATGAATATAGCTTTGGTTGAGAGAGAAAGATAGGTAGTGTTTTGGGTTCTGGCAGGCTAGATCAGGGGTGTTGGCTAGGAAGTAGCAGGACATTTGGTTGAGTATAATGAAAGCAATCAAATTAAGCAGCTTTGGGAAAGCCTACACAGGAAGGTAAGATCAGCAGCAATCAACGAACACTGAAGAACCTCTTCAGTTTCTGAAATTATAAAACTGGACTCTAAGGAAACTCTGTTTGGCAACTGTATATGAGACTCTTCAAAGAAGAGAAACAGAACACTAGGAAGGACATTTGTAGTGTAATAAGTGCATGCCATTAAAAATGCCAGTCAGGCAGGAGCACCTGAGTGACAGTGTGCATCAGTCTAGATATCTCCAGGTTCTATTGCTTCCAAAGTGGTGTTCTCAAGTCATCTCTAAAAAATTTAGATTCAGGCTGATTTTGCAGGAGCAAGAAGTTCACAGAGCTGTCTGAAAAGTTAAAAAGAGAGATCTGTAACAAAAATGGACAATGAGATATTTTATAATTTATTAAGATTGATAGGAGATCCAGCATGTCTAGCTCCTCCACTCCCCACCTTGTGAACATACTGGTAGATGGGGAAAAACATTAATGCAAGAAAGGAACCTGTTCCCTCCTTTACATGGAAAAAACAGAGTGTGATGCTAAATTTAATCCAATCCAACTGCAATCCTGCATTTTAGAATGTATTTGGCATTCAATGAAATTGAATAAAAAGGGAATTACTAATTTGGAGGTTACCTTTTAAGTTTTTTATTTTATATACATTTTCCCCTGTAACTCACTCTTTATATTCTTATTTGATTGAGAAAATTGGATGAAAAGGAAAATGCTATGATTTTTTTCCCTATTCTATTTTTAAAAATTTAAAGATCTTAGAAAAGTTTAAAAATGACTAATTTTTCTGTACTTTGGAATTATATGGATTTTAATTTAGTTGATTAACATATATTGAAGATATTAAAAACATTCCATTCAAACAATAATTTAAGAGAAAATTCAATATGCTAGATATGTTGATAATAATTTCCTTTTATTTTTTTCATATGGATTTTATGTCATAGATATTTAAAATGCAAACATAATTTTGATTCAATTATGTGTAATAAAATATAGTTCATAGTGATTGAAGGAAATTTGAAAGTTTGGGCTTTAATTTCCTTATTTATAGTTATAGATAAATGTTTACGGAAAAATTTACTGCAATGCAAAATGATTTAAATAACTTTGCTTAATGATATATTTCATATAGCTTCTTTTATTTCTCATTCTCCTTATTTTAAAGTATAGTGTAACACACACTTCAAACAGTTATTTTCATAGCTATTGTAGCTACTAGATACAAAACACTTTTGAGAACCTTCATTAGAACAAAGTTCCCACAAAATAACCAGCTAAATAAAACTTCTTAAACATTTATTTAGCAAAAAAAAAAAAAAAAAAAAAAAAAAAAAAAAAAAAAAAAAAAAAAANTTTTTTTTTTTTTTTTTTTTTTTCTTTTTTTAAGCTGTCACATTGCTCTGCAATAGCTCTGTTAGACTTTCCAGTAAGATTGGCAGTGTAAGCAAGAGGTTACAGAACATGCTGTTCACAGCCAGGCCAGGAAAACACTCTCTCACAAGACTCGAGTTTTGTGTCCTTGAAAATCTGATGGATGGACCAATGCTTCCAGATAGGAAATGAGATAATAATTTGTAACCTAGGTGTCCTGACCCCCGAGACTTGCTTGGAAATCTGTTCATACCTGATGGAGGCCAAGGGAATCCTCAAGGCTTCTTCAAGTTGAGGAGGATGTGGTATTAGGTTTTCTATACCCAACTTCCTCTCATTTCCTCTTTTCTTACATGCAGTCATTTCAATGGCAATGCTGCTGACATGAAATTGACTCTTTCTTGCCCAATTTACCCCAAGTATATCACGCCTTGAAATATCTGCAATGACTGTAGAATTTAAAGACATGGAAATAACTTTAGACTGAACCCTAACACATTAAAATAATTTTTGGTACATCTGTTTTCAGGAAGCTTCTAGTGACCTTCCCCATGCAGTCAAGCAGATTTGCTCAAATTTTGCAGAACTTCTTCTACTGACACACTTATTCTTGGGGTCTTACCTTCTACACCCAGTGCCTAATCAAAGTTCTTACCAAAGAAAGATCTGAACTTTGCTCCAAAGAGTAAATGAGACTTTTCTTAGAGCAACAGCACTTTTCAATGTGTTGTGATGGACAGTACACTTATTAATAAGATAACTTGGAATTTCCTTTTTATTTTTCCTGTAACCTTGAAAGAGAGAAGACAAATTCAGATTATGTAATAAGATAATTATGAACTTGGCAGCTGTGCCACCTTGATACTACCAGTGAATTGCTTCCTAGTATGCTGAAAATATCATTTGAAACCCTAAGCATGTACACTGTTCTTAGCTAGTGAATTAAGGACAATCTCACAAAAGTATGAGCATTGAGTAGGAAAATGGAAGATATGCTAGGATTCAGTTTTCTTCAGATTTCTTTTTCTTTTGTTTTCTGAATTTTGCAGAATTTCTAACTACAGGAGAGATGGTATGGTTTGTAAAGATCTGAGAAAGCCTAGCTAATTTTTTAGTTTATTTACAAACCATCTTTTTAATCCTTTTGAACCAAAGCATTATCTTTTGAGAACAAAAAATATTTAGTTGAAGTCCTCAGGGAAAAACAATAATGACAACAACAACAATAATAATGAATGTCAAAAAGAGTGCGGAAAGAAATGAGAAATAGAAATACAGAGTCACCTTAGTAAGCATTGGCTCTTGATGTGTTGTGGGGCTCTCTATTGCAGAGTTAATGCAATTACTATGACTTCATGGTTTGTTCTCTGGCCTTTGCTATAAAGTATGTATTGAATTCAGAAGTACTTCTGGTTGATGGCAGAATTGATGTTACATGATTTTAGTATAACCAAGGAGAACATGGAGCAGAATTCAACAGTAGGGTAATTTTAGTGTTATGAGTCAAGAAAAAAACAAAAGAAGAGGTAGCTGTCGGGAAACATAAAGGAGTCATCAGGGTCAAGGGAAAAATAAATGGAAGTTGGAGAATATATCCATGACATACATACTTTTTCTTTCAATTTGATTTCAAATTGAATATTTTGCTACAAAAACCAGGTAGAAAAATCTGCTGAAATCTAAAAATATTCTCTGGCCCAGATCATTACTGTTGTGTTTGATAATGTTTGAATTTTTTCCTCTGCAAATGAAAAAGAGTGAGATGATACCTCCAAATCAGCACAATGGACAGCAGCAGTGGCTTGGAAGTTTCTGTGTGGTCTGTCAGGGAGTTTTTCAGGCAGGGTCTTTAACATGATCAGTAGTCAGAGCTATTCACGGGTGATCACCCTGTTAAGGGCCTGCCACATGCCGTCCCAGAATCAAGCATGACAAGCTTACACACTCTAGCTAATAGTGCTCACCATTTGGTCTACATACAAATCAAGGAAGATTGAGTTCCAATAGAATCCAAGTCCTAGGTTCTAATTGTTTCCTCTAAAATATAAACGGACTACGTTTGCATCTTCTTAACTGAATTAGAGATTTTAACTTCTTTGCTTTCAAAGACCGTGACCTAAGAGTACAGATGCTTACCTAACTAAAAGCCTAGTGGACCACTTAGTGGGAAACGTTTTCCTTTCCTGATGCTTACTGATAGAAATCCAATAGGGCTTCACTACCTCAGCTATCACAGGCTGCTCTGAGCTTTAAAAGGTTGTCTTCATCTGTTAAGGAACATCTGCTCCATGCTCTGGTCATATGGTGGCCCTTAGGAAATAGTTCTCTAAGGCAGAAACATATTTCATTAGATTTATATGATTTACAAACAAGAATTTTAAGTTCTAATTAGTACTTTCAGGGTGATTCATGCAAAAGAAAGATTTCAATTTGCATGTCAATGAAAACTTGCTGCCTTAGAAAACTGTGCTCAACTATGTAATTAATCTTTGTACATAGGGAAGGGTTTGTTTTTCTTATTTCCATTCCTCAGGAAGCAAATTCAGACAACCTTAGCATCTTAGAAATTTAAAACATCCATGAATATTGCACCATGACATTTTCAGGTTTGGTATGTGGCATAAAAACAGAGAAAAAATAACCCCTAAAATATTCCTTTTTCTTCACCTACCATAGCCCTGTTTTCTACTTCTCCTTCTTCTACCTTTCTTTTGTACTTTCCCTCTCCTTTCTCTTTTTCTTCTTTTACCCCTTCCCCCCTTTCTTCTGTTTTTTCCCTCTCTTGCATTGTAGCTGTCTTTTAGAACTATTTATGACCTATGCTTGCTGTGTGTTGTGACTCTAATTTTGTTAGCTTTTATGCTAGAATCACTCATTTTCACTTTGTGTAATCATTACTAATACAAATGCTTTATTCTAAAGTTATAAATTCTAACTAATGGTTACCATAATAATTAAATGTCTACTTTTTATGTATTAAACTAAAATATTGTGCCTTTTGGCCAGTAAGAAAATGTAGCAGAAAGAATCAAAAACCACTAGAATATGAGAGGTACTGGTAACAGTAAATAAGAGCTACTTAATTCCTGACTTTTTAGAAGCATGGTGGAACTTACAAAACAAGTGGTTATATAATATTATTTTATATTATCATATATGGTGGTTTGTCATGCCAGTCTATAGATGACTCTTTCTATTTTCTATAGTACTTTGTAACATGGGATGATGTTGGTATTTCCCACCCCATCAGAATGGGTGAAGACATACGATTCTAACTGCCAAGAATGAATCTTTTCTCCTTCTATGGCCACAGGGATTGATTCTGTGATGTGCACTGATCTAAATGTGCTGATTAGAGTTTTCCTTGGGAGTTTCGCTGGAGAGACCCAGTAATAAAGGACGGAAGATTGAGATTGACAGTGGTTATCTTGCTGCCCTAAGAAGAAGGATTGTCTGAGAGCAAAGCTAAGCAGAGGTGGCTTTAATTGTACAAGAGCAAGAGAAAAGATTTTCATGAGTTGATGCTCTTGACTGCATTTCTGGAAGTGTGCAGAAGGACAGTACTTTATAGATAAATATGAAATGAATGGTGGAAAAAATATCTTTAAGTGAGAAAGAGAAGGCAGAAAAATTCAGGACGGACAAATAGAGAATGACATCTCTGGGACTTCGAGAAATTTAGAATGGCTGATGTTTCAGGATGTTGACCAGTTAGTAGTGGATATGACTTGAAAGGTTGGTAAGATGCTGATCATGGAAAGGGCTTTTATTTCCAAGATAAGGAGCTTGGATTTGATAGTGAAGGCAATGAGAAGCTATTTAAGCGGGAATGTGACATGGTCTGATTTGCTATGGTTGGCCTGTTTGGTAAATAAAAGGCAAAGTTTGAAAGATTTTTAAATATTATCATTGCTAGTTCCCACTCAGAAGCATCAAAATAATAGTGAGAAAATTTGAAGGTCTAAATATAACCCTAAAAATCAATATATTTTACATCTGTGGGTTTATTTTGTCATTTATGGTATTATAAAAGAGCAGGGAAACATTGTTATGAATATATTGATTTGATCTTAGACATTACAGTTATATTAAAAAAGTGAAGTTAGCAAATAAAAAACACTACCATTGCTGAAAACAGAATCAGTACATATAACTCTGTTAGGATCTAGAAAAGTCAACTTTGTAGTGAAGTATTACAATGAAAATGAGATTGATTCTATTTCTCAAATTAGAAGTCCATATTCAGAACCCAAGTAAGCCATAAATGTTGTTTAAACATTCTGTACCATAGTCAATTTTGGTGTCTCAAAATTATCAAAAAAATATTTGATAAATATACTGTTTTTGTTAAGACAATATAAACTGTAATATCTGAGTATGTTTAGATTTAAGTAATATTCTCTTCTCCTATTAATGTGCAATGATTTTCGTTTTGCAAAATTTTTTTCCATTTATGTTCATTATTTATGACATCCATGGGATGCAGATGAGAAAACTGAGGCTGGAAGAAGATAGTAGTAATTTGCTCATGGACACAGAGAAGCTGGCTAAAGTGAAATTTGAGCCAGAGTTTGACTCTAAAGCTACGACTTTGTGTTTTCTCTGTTTCTACTTTAAATATGGCATCTCTTATTTTTCCAGAGAGCATAACAGCTAACTCAGGACAGGTAGCTCACAGATTCAGGAATTTAGTATCCAGCCACAGACCTGTACTATGGATGCTAGGGGAGTCTGACACAGTCATCTAGTGAACCCATTGCCCGTGTCACCCTTTTGAGTCTTGAAATTAGGCTTTCAAATATTTTTTCTCTGGCATTTTGGTTTCCTATGGAGAGAGTAATTTTGCTGTCAATTTTTTTGCCCCCAACTCCTTTATATTTTACCTCTTTTTGCCAGCCAACACGAAGATTGGAATCTCTTCCCAGTATCAATGGAGTTAAATACACAGGTTAATGTAGTAACCACATTCCATCCAGTTGGCTGATTCACAAGTGTCACTAATTTTGAGGCATTTCCCATTCTCTGAACTCCTTCTGTAGACGTGGTTAGATAAGATGCCAGCCAAGATCAACAGGGGCCTCGTGGACTTTTGAATATTGCATTTAAACTAATGCTCATTTCTCAAGGGTCAATCTGGAGCTCCAAGGAAAGTCAGATCACTTATCATACGTAACTGGATTCTGCCATGTCTTGTTCAAGTTGCCTTAAGCATCTCTGGTCCCTAGCTAACTTCCACTGATTCTACTCCCAGCTAATGTATCTCCTGTTCCTCCAAACCTTTCTGGATACTACTGTTGATTGAAGTTTTTCTTGTGTAAGTTCCTGCCTCTCTTGCAGTGGTTTTCACATCGTATTGCAAGTGTCTTTTTTTTTTCCCCATAAAAAGAAGCTACATCTTGAATGAGAGTCTGTGTTTTTATCTTTCTTGCTCCAGTGCCACCTACAGGGTCTGGAAAAGAGAATGTAGCCAACAAATGCATGTCAAAATAAAAACAAAACAAATGAAAATAGTGAAATTCTTAAATAATGAAAATACAAATCCATAAATATATGTCTTACATGCATTTTATAGGAATGACACATTTTTGATCACCTTAAAATGGTTGGAAGAGCCTTTGAGTAAAGTGTAATGGGAAAATCTGTACCCATCCAATAAAAAAGGCTAAAGAGAAATAAACTAATACTTATTAAGAGAAATGTCCAGAGTCATAAAAACTGGTTTATGCACATGTCATTTGATTTCATCTTTGCAGCAATTCTAAAAAGTAAAGGAATTTTACCTTTATATTGCAGATAAGTAAACTAGGTTTGAAAAGAAACTAAGTTACCTTCAGATAACAGACTTAGTAAATGGTAAAGATGGGACAGAATTTCAGGATATAAGTCTGACAGACTCAAATTTCAGAGCTCACTGCATAATTAATATGTCTGATACTTGGGCGAGTATTTATTCTAACATTATTCTGTTTGTGCACATTTATGTATATGAGCACACCTTTGTGTGAATCCTGGAGCTGAGAATGCCTAAATCACAGGTTGTAAGAATAAATCAGCTAATATTTGTAACATGTAGCAAAATTACAAATTTTAACAAATAGATTTTTCTTCTTGTATCGCCCAATAATTCCTGAGCCTAAAGTTTTCTTTCTCTTACTTTATTATATTTCCATGAGAAAAAAAAAAACAATTACTGTCATATTGTGGATGTCAAGGAACAGTCTAGGTGTTAGCTAGCTGAAGAATGGACAAAAGAAATACCCTTACAATTTACTTCTAAAATGTTCCTTGAGGACATTTTAGGCAGGCCTAGAAACAAAGTGCTATCTCTAATGTGCTCAGGGAGATCAAACTCTGAGGCTACATTTTAACCAACCTGATTACGTTCTCATTCACCACAGCCTGACATGTACAACATCTGACCACAGTGGATTGTGTTTGGGTTGTCTTCTTTGTGGTCTATAGATATTGGAAATTGTGTTAGGGGCTTGGAATTCTCTAGAACAAGAGGACCAGGAATTCTCTAAACTTTTCTAGGTTGAAGTAGGTTCTCTTTCATTTCTATTAGCTCAGAATTGACATTGAGATGTGTATTGGGAATTGCTTTAAACAATTGCCGTATCTTTATTAATGAAGGGTAAAGACCAGGCTCTGAGCTTGGATTTCCCTTCTGTATTTCTTTCATCTATGAAATATCAGCTGAGGAACTCATAGAGATAATCATAAAAATGAAAAAGAAAAAAATGCCTAACTAGTAATATGATACAGAAATACTGACTATGTGGGAAAAATTTCAAAATGTGACTGAGTAATAAAGTCATTTTTTTTTTAAATTGGAGGACATTTATCAAATGAGGGAAGATAAAAATATTTCCCTGTCTATAGTGACTGTCAAGGCATTAAGCATATGGATGCTACATTATTCGCCTAAAGGGTGCTCCTGTGCTTCTTAAGGGATAGAAGCTTTCAGGGCCACATGGAACTTCACTTCACAGTTCCTTGTAATGAAGTCAATGTGAGCTATCTGCATAAAAACACCTCAGAGGATATGGAATAGAATGAGAATCCGGTTCACCCAAAAATGATAGAAGCCACACAGATTAATAAAAGAAATTTTACCTCAGAGCATTGACAAGAATTGTCTCAGCTCCTTGGGGAGCTCAGTATTCATGTTAGAATTTCCTTTCTGCAACGCGGCTCTTCTAAAACTTCCATAACTTGAATCAAAGGGTTGTGTGAAAACAGAAGTTGGCATTTTTTTAAAAATTTCTGAGTTATTAGGGAAGTCCCTGCAAATGAAATTAACTTTAGTTGGTGGAAAACAATGCTTTGCCTATGAAACAATTCATATACTTCCGATGAGCTCAAATATAATATTTTCTTCATTGAGTGGGTGGGGAGGGCTTAGAAATTGTTTTATAAAGAACTAAAATAGTTTGAAGCTTTTAAAAAAATCTTATTTCATTGTAGAAAGAGCTCTCAAGTCTCTTAGTGAAGATTTGGCTGTTAGTAATGATTTCTTACACTCACCTACAAATTCTATGATTCATTTCTGTTATAACATTCTCTGTTTTATGAAAAGGTTTTTTTCCCCCTTCTTTTTAAAATCTAATCTTACCTGTGATTAGTCCTGCCCTACTTTTCTATGTCACCTTCAAAAAAAGTGATAAAGCCTGAGTTTCCTCCAAAAATAGACATTATTTGAGTCTCCTTGTTCTATAGCTGTGGTGTCATTAGGGACTCATGTGGCACTGCAGACACTAAGAAGAAATATGTCATTCGGTTCTGAGGTCAGCTTAGTCTAGGAAGGAAAGAGCAATCTGGTGGTGAAACACCCTACAAAATAATATCTCTGATTCAACTCACAGAAAGCTCCCTGGAATTAAAAGACACCACCAACATTTTTTTTTCCCTACTAACCAGGACTGTATATATCTGACCTAGATTATCAGACCGTGAAAAGTGAATATGAGTCCCTTGCAAAGTAATATCATAAAGTCTTAAGGCTAAAATGAAGTGTATAAGAGCTTTTCTTTGCAACTTTTCTCCTAATTCTTAAATTTGTCTTCAGTAGCATCTGTAGGCATTTTTTTAGTTGTTCTTTTTTTTTCTTTGAATATATTTTTTAACAAGAAACCTATTACCCATGAGACTATTAATTCTTTGAAGGTTGTGAGTGCTGTTACTTTATGTTTTCCACTGTTAACTCCTGAATCTAAATAATGCTCAAAGTCCATATTAAATGCTTACTCAACATTTTTTGAACAAATGAATGATTGCTCTAAAGTATTCTTACCATAATTGCTTAGCAATGTTGCAAAGAAAGTAGATGATGTACCTTCTTTCTGTCTCTTCTCTCTTCATCTTTAATTTTCTCCTTTCATCCTGTGGCTGGCATAGAGATCACTCATGAAGGAAATATAAACGTAACATTTAGCTCTTTGTTTATGGAAAGTAATTACTTTTATTCTTTTCACTAACCTGTTTAAGAAGTCCTAGTGGAATATAAGGGTCACTCACTACCCAGGTAACCATTTTACTTAAGTTCTGCTTCAGTTTTTTCCATCTGTAAGATGAGTATAGTGATTATATCTATCTGATATGATTATGTGAAGATTCAATATCATAATGTGTACAGAGAACTTCAGACAGTATCTGCCATATAGAAAGCCCTCAACAAATGTTAGAAGTTGATACCATATGAACCAACCTGTTCTATATTTACTCATTTTAAACTATTCTCATTATCTCTTGCTATTATCTATTCTGGTTATCTCTTGCTCCATTGTCTCTCATTTTTCTGTACATTTTCTGACTGAGCGCATCTGTGTAGTTCTCACTTGGGTTTTGCATATGTATTTGCTGTGAGACACCAGGGGACCTGGAAGCATCTGAACATTTGCCTAAGTTGGATGTCTAGGAGTTCATACACCCATAGCTAACAATCGACATCAGAATGTTCAACCAGGTCCACATTTAACTTCTCCATGTGACTTGAGTTTTATATAAGGGTTTTGAGAGGGAGTTTTTCAAGAGCATACATTATAGGAAAGCTGGCTGGAAGTCACAAGACTTACTGATTTTACCCTAGAAGTTACATACTTTCTGCCATATCCTGTGGATCCAAGCAGTCACAGGGTCTGCCCACAATGATAAACTAGATAAAAAGACTATCTCTTGAGTTCAGGAATGGCAAGATTACATTGCAAAATTGCATGTTATATAGGAGAAATCTTAGCTGTTATCTTTGGGAGATTTTACCAGCTACATTGACTGTTATAATTTTTTCTTTTGCACTTGAGATTAAATTCATTTCTCTATTACTTCATTAAGTACTTAGGATCATATAGAAAAATTCAAACCCTCAAATCCTCTTTATTGAGTAAGTTTTCAAAAGTTTGAAGACTAATGGTGTGGTTTTAGTATTTTTTCTGGGTAAATATGTATAAATGTTTCAATTTTCTATAGAAAGGGTTGTTTTAAAGATTTTTTTTGATTATGGTCTTCATTGGTACTGGATATGGTAGTTGAAAGAGCCCAAAATTGGTTAAAGGAAATATATTAGTTATAGTTGCTTTCATTAAATTGGGTTGAATAGACCAACTGGCCACTAATGTCACTTTTTCATCTTCAAATCATCCAACACACAGAAATTTGAAGTAAAATCAAATTTTTGCCTATGTCCACTCATATCCATATTTCCAGCTTGTCATCATTCCAACATAATAATAAACAATATTTTCTCCTTCTTTGTTGCTCTCACAGCAAGCTGTTTCCTGTGCCTATTAGTTCTGTCTGCCCAAGAAAGTATAGAAACTCAAAAAGGATAAAGATTATCCAACAAGGGAGTGGAGTAAATATTTGAGTTACAGGTTTCTATTTCTTATAAGTTCAAATTTTCATTTATTTATCAAATTTAGGATTCTTTCATTATTGTATTAAAAATCAATAGTATGTCCCACATTTATTCCTGATGTTCATGGTTCACTTTTCTGGGTACAAAATGGTACCTAGAAAAGCTACAATTATTTCCCCAGCTTCCCTTCTATATAAGCATTGCCATGTAACATGTTTCTGGCTAAAGAGACATTAATGGAAGTCACTTTGTAGGACTCTGAAAAGATACCTGTTATTTGTTGAAAAGGAAAGGTAAGGCTGCTATTGTCCTTTCCAACCATAACTGGAGTCAAAATGCCCAGGACTGCAGCATTTTACTACCTTGTCTTTCACAAGATGGAAAAGACAAAAACCGCCATGATGCTGTTCTGGTATTACTGAACCACTGATCCATTAGCATTAGTTATTTCCTTCCATTTTGTTTTCAGACAAATAAACAAAAACACTATAATCAAATAAGTACTGTCTTTTTTTTTTAAGAGAGAGAGAGAGCGAGAGAGAGAGAGCGAGAGAGAGAGAGAGAGAGAGAGAGAATTTTAATATTTATTTTTTAGTTATCGGCGGACACAACATCTTTGTTTTGTATGTGGTGCTGAGGATAGAACCCGGGCCGCACGCATGCCAGGCGAGCGCGCTACCACTTGAGCCACATCCCCAGCCCCCGTAAGTATTGTCTTCTTAATTCAAGATTTGTTTTTTGCTATCATTGTTGCATTTTAGCTAAAATAATTTTCCTTCTTTCCTCTTTCTCTCCTTCCTTACTTTCTTCTTCCATCTTTATCTTCTTTTCTTTTATTTACCAAGTGATGGGTACCAGAATTAGGAATGATACAGAAGAAGAGAGATGCTGTTACAAAGAGTTTAATAAAAATTGTTAAGAGACTTTTACTGATGACCTTTTATTTTGGGGAAAAGAAATCTACAAACCAAAGCAATGAGAATGATAAAGCACTGAACCTGGAAATGCTCTAAATGGCTAATAAATTATAGAAAGACTATCATTTTATCTTATTAACTCAGTTTAACTAACTGATAAATGTATCAGTTGGAAGTTAAAAATAGTCATATGTGAACCATGATATGGGAAAGAGACTTGGAAGTAGTTTTGAAGTTGTGATAATGTATACAGTGAACTATGTGATATAATGGATAGATCATGCTATTTTATGCAAAGTACTAATTTATGTATAAAAACCAGGTATAAATACAAATTCAGAAAAGGATTGATAATGTTTTCATATCAGTCACATCTCCGGCCATTATTCACTTTCTCTTCCAGATTTAAACTTGAATTTTCTCTTTTCATTGATCAGTTTCCATTCATCTTGCAAGTCTCAGTTAAGCCTTTTCTTACTCTGAGAAGATTTTCCTGTACATAAGTCATTTTTTCACATACTTATGTAGGCTTTGTCGTTCCTTAATCATAAGTTGCAATTGTTTACTTGTCAATTCCTTGCTAAACTCTTGTGTTTCACGAGGACAGGGACAATAGTTTTCCTCTTTGTATCCTCAGAGTCTTGTCTGGTACACTGTGAAAAAAAAAAAATATATATATATATATATATATAAATAAAATTCCTGCTATCCCAGAACCCCTTGTTGAATAATTGACAGAATTTAATTACCATTTAATGTTTGTTACATTGCCTTTAAACAAAAATGCAGTTTGAAATTAGTTGAAAGAAGTCAGCCTATATTATTGAATTCACTCATAGGATTTTATTTTTATCATCATGACAAAAAGAAATAATCCTTTCTTTTGAAGTTTTTCATTTTTTGGTATTCAATACAGACTCCTGTCTAATGTTTTAATTTCTTCTTTGATATTCTTGATATGCCAGAGAGCTATCAGTCTTCTCATTTGCCAATCTTTACTGGCCAAGTATGAACGTTCAAAGCCAGACTAATTTCCACATAACATATACTACATTTTCCTACTAAAAGATCAAAGAAAAACACTATGCTTGACATGATTTATTTTTGACAAATATGTGTAGCCTACTTTAATATGGGAAAACATTTTTCATTAGGTTCCTGAGGGAGAGAATTATGTCTCACTGGATGTATGTCCTCATTTTAACAGAGCATTACTATTTTCAATTTTGTTTTGTCTTGTTTGGTCACCTAGTATCTCAGAAAACACATTCTTAAGTATAGATGGTTCTGAGATGGATTTTCCAGTACATAATAGAGGATTTTTAAAAATCTCTAACTTTCTGAAGGTTTTTAAACTTAAGTTTCAAATCCTTGAATTTTTCTTTGTAGGATTTTTATAAGAATTGCATCATATTAACTAATAGGTAAATTTACAGGCTACACTGAAGCTTTCCTTTGTTCACCTTTCAAATCAGAAAATTTACCTACATTTTCCTTTATTAATCTTTTATTATCCAGTTCATTCATATATATATATATATATATATATATATATATATATGTGTGTGTGTGTGTGTGTGTGTGTGTGTGTGCACTCAATGACATCCTTAGCATCATTCTTTTATTTATTTTTATGACAAAAAGAGCATAACAATGTGACTTTTAAAAATTATTCAGTTCTCTTCTTTATAATTCAAAATCGAAACCCATCAAGCAATCCTGGTTGCTTTTCTTCTTTATATTTTTTTGGGGATAATAATGATATATAACTCCTGCTATCCCAGAACCCCTTTTCTAACCAAAAGCACAAGATACCTCTGGGTTGCTTGAGCAGGTTGTATATATTTTTTTCTACTATTCCTTTCCATTAACTTGCCATATCAAATAAACTTCAAAATGCCTTTCAAAAATCTTTTGTATTAAGTAATTTCTCTTCTCTCTGTTGCTACTGTTTTATGGGGCTTTCATCAGTTTCTATCTACTTTAGTGAGAAAACCTCCTAACCATTCTTTTCTATTTTGTCATACCTCTGCCTAAGTATCTTTTCAAAGATTCCTTTGGAAATCTCACCATATTAGTTCTCCGTGTGAAGACCCATAGTAATTTCCAATAACTCTCAGGAAAAGTTAAAGATGTGGTTCTGTTCCAGCTACTGACTTTCATATTTTCAAACAAATCCTTTTCCCTTGCCTTTCTGATCTCTTGACCTTTTACATATAATGACTCCTTTGGCTGGAAAACCCTCTTCCCTAACCCCACTACCCACACTGTATCTTCCTAAGGTTGACTTATCCTCCAGCTCTCAACTTCAAAATATTCTTTGAAGCCAGCCTTCATCTTCTTCTCCGTGGGAGGTCTGGTTCCCAGTCTGTGTTTCCCATGGAATCCTCCACTTTCTCTTCTAGCTATCTCTTAAATTTCATTTTTAAAACTAGTATTCTTTTAATTGAAAAATAATAATTTTATACATTCTGTTGTAAATACAACCATGTTTTGATAACACACACACACACACATGCATACACACATACTCAAAATAGAATGATTAAATCAAGTCAAGTAACCTATCTATCATGTCACCTCTCTATCATTTTTATTTTTGTGGCCAGAGATTTGAAATTTACTCTGTTAGTTATGCTGAAGTGTACATTGTTATTGACTATAGTTGCCTTCAAATTTATTCCTAATATCTAACTGAAATTTTGTGCCCTTCAACTGACAACCATTCTCTTTTCCCCTCCCCCAGCCTCAGGTAATCATCATTCTATTCTCTGCTTCTATGACCTTGGCCTTTTGAGATTCCACAGGTAATATCATGTGGTATTTGTCTTTCTGTGCCTGGCTCATTTTATGTAGCATAATATAATCCAGAATCATCCACTTTGTTGTAAATAACAACATTTCCTTCTGTTTTTAAAGCCTAAGTAGTATTCCATTGTGTTTATGAAGTACATTTTCTCTATCCATTCATCTATTGAGGGATACTTAGGTTGATTCTGTTTCTTGGCAATTGTGAATATACTATAATGAATATAGGAGTGTAGATAAACCATCAACACATTGATTTCAATTCCTCTGTATATATACACCCAGAAGTAGGATTGTTGGATTGTATGGCAGTTCTATTTTATTGTTAGGAAGCTCTGTGAAGCTTTCCATAGTGACTATGGAAAACTTACATCCCCATCAACAGTGATCAGAGGCTCCCTTTTCTATACATCTTTACCAACACCTGTTTCCTTCTATTTTTTTATAACAGGCATTCTAATAAGTGTTTGGCAATATTTATGGAACCAATAGATATCCTAAATAGCCAAGGTAACATGGAACAAAAAAATCCCCCAAACAAATGAACATATGTCACATTCTCTACTTTCAAAACATAAAGCTATTTTTATCAAATGCAATACTGGTGTATAAACAGACACATTGACAACAACATGACTGAAAGCTAGAAATAAACCCATATGGTTATGGTTGATTGATTTTCGACAAGGGTGCAAGTACATACTAGGGGGAAGGTCATCATCCTCAGTGAATGCTGTTTGGAAAACTGGATAACCACATGCAGAAGATTGCAGCCGAGTCCTATTTCACACCATACATATAAACCAACTCGAATTGGATTGAAGACTTAAATTTAACTAAAAGAAAATGTACTTCTAGCAAAATAAAGAATAGGGGAAAAACTCCATTACATTAGTTTGGGCAATGACTATTATATGTGAATCAAAAAAAAACAGTCAAAAAATTAAAAATAAACAAAAAGTGAATTTGCTTCAAACTAAAAGTCTTCTGCACAGCAAACAAACAACCAAGTCAAGAAAAAGCCTATGGAGAAAATATTTCCAGTCTATAGTTTGGATAAGTGGTTGATATTCAAATATATAAGAAATACAACTAATAGAGAAAAATTCAAACAATTCATTTAATAAATTGTCAAAGACCTCTTTCTCAAAAGAATACATACAAGCAAGCAAGAGATTCATTAAAAAGTGCTCAGTGTCACTCATGATTCAAGATAAACAAGTTAGATCCTTAGTAGGTATCACCTTCCATGGGTTTTTCTGACTGAACTGAGGCCTCTTGGTTGTGCCATTCATGTTACCCAGAATTCTATGGGGGTGGACTGTCTATCTGTTCTCCCCTACCCCCACCTGGGAGTTTATAATCATTATATATAAACCAAATTAATTCATAAATGTTGCTTCCTATACAGTTTTTGATGGCTTCCTGTTTTCCATTTGGCGACATGCTTCAGAGAGAAGCTATTCATTCAGGGAGGTAAAATGCTACAATTTTTTTTTCCATATCAATGTTATGAGATAAAAGTATTAATTTGAAGTCTATATTTTTATCTTTCTCATACCTCTTTTAGTATCTCAAACTCTACAATCTTATGATCACTATCTTTTAAATTATCTCGGAAAAAAATGAGTCACTGTTTGATTTTTATGTGCACTGACAGTGACCTCAAAATGTTACTATATTATTCATAGCTCATAGTGCTTTAGCTTTACTTAATTGGAAAAGTCTAATTGTGTGATTTCTAATTCTGCTAATGTAATGCTGTTGGGCCAAGGGGAGGTACAGAAGTTTCAAGATTAGTTGCCATTTCTATTAATTAATAATTGGTTCAATTTTCCTTAGTAAAGATGCCATGATATCCCTTTAATTATACTAGGATCCCTCTATTATGGAGTGAAAATAATGTAAAAAGCTCTGTGGCATGTTATTTTACCAATAAAGTCTTGCACAAAGAGGTTTAGAATATTAGTAAATTGTGTTTTGTCAGTACATGAAATCACTGACTCTCTAATCTAATGGAAAAATTTTTTTATATGATGGAAAGTAAGATTAAACAATTGCCTCTTCAGATTCCAATTTCCCTTGATTTGAAAGTAACAATATGAGTGACCACAGAAGTATGTAGTATTCAGGATAATATTTTAAGGCCAGCTTTTCAGACTTGGTATTTTATTAGTAAAATTTTACAGCACATAAGAACATGAAAATTTGGATTCTTGTATACTCCTTGTAAATTTGATAATTGTAAACTTAAACTAGGTTAAAAAATTCTCATACAGAGATGTCTTTCTTTCCAATTTCATATCCTTCAGGAAGATGAAATTGAATTTACTGATCCCAAATTCAGTTATCAATAGATAATAGATGAATAAAACAATATGAAATCCTTGAATTCATGTATCTAGCCAGGAAGTGGTTTCTTAGTTTTGTTTGGCAAGCCACTAGCTCACTGTGTCCTCAAATGCTTTACCTTTGCCCAGCATAGATAACTCATCATAAACTATCCACAGTAGTCTTTTAGAAATTATTCATTCACCAACCTCTGTTTACTTACTTATCATATCTATGAAGTATACACCTAAATGAATATGCAAAACTGCCCATTTCTGCCCTCTGATTAGCATATTTCTGCTCCCCAAATTAGGTCCTAGATAGGCATGTTTCTGCTGTGTGGCCATCATTACTGACTGTATTAACTTTTCATCACTACAACAGATACCTGAGATAATCAGCCTACAAAGAAAAGACATATATTTAGGCTTAGTTTTGGAGCGTTCAGGCCATGATCTATTGACTCCATTGCTGTCGGCCTGTGGTGAGGCAACACATCATGGTAGGTAGGTGATTGAGGTGTCTGAGCAAAGCTGTTTATCTTGTGCCTGGGACATCAAATTGAGAAAAAGGAAGGAAGGAGTTGGGGTCCTACTATCTCCTTTGGGTTAAGATCTGCAATGACCTAAGTCTACCGCTAGGCCTGGCTCTTAAAGTTTCTACCACCTCCTAAGAGTGCCACTTCGGGAAGCAAGTCATGAACACATGGGCCTTTTTTTGGGCACTTAAGACTAAAGCTATAATACCCAGCCATGCCATGCCTGTTTTGCTGAACTTCAGTATATCCAATATTATATTTAGTGCAATCTGTAGGACAGTTTTTCAGGTGGCCTTAGGCTGACCCAGTTCTTCTCCTATTCTTTCTTTCTTCATGTGATTATTAGAATAACTATAAAATGAGTTGGGTATCCAATACCCTGAGATAAATAAGATCTGCCTGGGGCAAACGAAGTCTTTTTCTTGTCCCTTTGAGATAATATAGCACTTTGATATAATGAAGACCTGCTGAGCTAGACCTGGTTTTGCATTTCTTTCTCCTGGAAGAAGATATCCTTGAAAGGTTTCCCAAGCAATTCTCATGGACCCTGCATCAAATAACCTGAGGAGGACCATATTATTGGGTTCTTTAATTCTGATGCAAATGGGACACATATAGTCAAGACTCTATTCATCAAAGTAAAATGGGTGAATAAAGGCACTCAGAACTGTCCTGCTCCTTCACAAAGAACCAAAGCAATAGGTGTATAGATGCCTATTGAGATGACTGATCAAGGAAAAACACTGAAAATTAATAGGAGAAAAAATGGAAACCTTGTAAGATCCAGAGATGTGAGGCAACAGCATAGTAAGAGAAATGAAATATTCCATCACCTGCCATCTTACTCTACAGAATGGAGAGGAGGAATCTTCCTTCCCAAGGGGTACAGGCCAAAGAAAAAGTCTCAACAAATTTCATCAGCAAGGATACTGGTAATCTTAGCTCTTGGAAATTTTCACAACCCTATAGGTTTGCTGCCTCACTAGATAAGTAATCTGCACAGTAGTGATCTGCACAGTAGTCTGGCTTGGGAAAAGAAACTCACATCATCTTCCAGCAAATTTACTGGATATTATAACTAGAAGCCATTTTAAGAAGGAACCTATTACCTTTATTTGGACTGCTGTTAGAGATCAGAAACTCTGCATGTTCACATCTCTTGGAACAAAATTCATTTCACTGCATGGGTTTAGTGGGTAGTTGCCTAATGAACTTAACATGTCACAGTAGAGTTACTCTGACACAAGCCAGCTCAGAGTGATGCACTATAGGGAACAGGTGTTCCAATACAGATTAACTGGAAGTCACCTTCTTGAAGACCTGGAGTTTGGGGGAGCCTGCCTTCCAAGGTCAGGGGTATGGTAAATCACACCTGTTTATATCCCAGTGCCAGAACAAAAGGCATTCACTCATATGGTTCCTATCACCCCTTCCCCAGTGCTGTACATGGATACCTGTCGATAACAATGTGAGGAAAACACTCTCTGATTCTGTTTGTGCCCCACCCAAAAGGGTGGTCTTGAGCAATGCCACAGCTCTGGCTATTGCCACACCAACTGTCACCTCACCCTTGGGTCACATAGCCTTACAATATCCAGAGAGAAACTTTTCCTGGTGCCAGCCACATGCTACTGTCATTCACTCCACTGAACACTTCAGTTGAAAGGGATTTTGTCTGGCTCCATTTATAACCCACTGCTGCTCAATTCCTGGTGGGCACTACCACTGAAAGAATTGGGGAGAGAAAAGCCGCAACCATTGTTCTGTCCTCTGGTGTATATGACGAGGGAGGTGGCCATGCTCAGAGTGGGAACAGAGAACACAACAAATACTGCTGCCAGTAAACCTACCTACGCAGGCTCCACTATTGGCCACTCCTACACTTTGTCTGGCCACTCTCTGCTGAACAAACTGGATTCATATGCCACAGAGGGAACACCATAATTCATGGCCTTGCCTCCACCTGTGAATTACCAGGGCCCACAACAAGTATCCTATCCCTCTCACCACTATTTGTGTACCTAGTGCCAGAGTAATAGAACCAGATCAATAGTGCCTAAGGAAACCTCCATAATCTATAGGGACTACCCCTCTCAGTTAGAGAGTAGTTACACAGTGTTTACTCCACTTACTTTGTGTCTACATCACATTGCCTGAACATTTAGATTATCCCAATAATTGCTTGATTTGTAGAAACAGTGGGCCTTTCCAACTTCAATATGGTATGCAATGTGACCAAACTTCATAATTTCAGCCAAAGAAACCACAAAGAGATTATAATATACTGCTCTTATGAATATAAACTCAACATTGCCTAACAAACTGATACCCCAAGAAACATCTATAGAGGAAAACCACTTATTAAGAAGGACATTCCATAAAAGTGGTAGAAATATCCATTCCACCAGAGGTACAACTCATAGGAATATAGGAATAAAAGAAATATGAAAAAAGAAGGTAATCCAACACCACAAAAAGATAATAATTTTCTAGTAACAGAGTGCCAAGATATCAAAATAAATGAAATGATTATAAATTATTCAAAAGATTTTTTTTTTTGCAATACTGGGAATTGAACCCAGGGGCACTTTACTACTAAGTTGTGTGCTCAGGCCTTATTATTATTATTTTTTAAAATTAAGACAAGGTCTTGTTAAGTTGCCCAGGTATTGACTTGTGATCCTTTTGCCTCAACCACTTGAATAGATGGGATTACAGGTGTGCAACATCTCATTTCAAAAACTAAATGAGATGCAAGAGAATACATACAAATAATTGAATGAAATTAGGAAGAGAATGCTAGGTGTGAATGAGAGACTTTGAAAAAGAGCAAACAGAGATCTTAGAAATGATCAGCACAATAAGTCAAATAAAATTCATTTAAAAATCTCAACAATAGACTAGGTCAAACAAAAGGAAAGATATCACAGTTTGAAGGCAGGTATTTTGAAATATGACATTGGGACAGAGAAAGAGGGGTAAAAAGAGAAAGAATAAAGATAGAATTCAAGATCTTTGCAACTACATTAAATGAACCATTGTTTACATTATTGGCATGGGTCAAGGGGAGGAAATAAAAGTCAAGTGCATAGCAAGCCAATTAAATGAAATGATAAGAGAATAACAGAACATTTCTCTTATCTTGGGAAAAATCTAGACATCCATATTCCGATGCTTATAGAACCCCAAATAGAGATTCCCAGAAAATGTCTTCATCATAACATATATAGTCAAACTGAAAATTACAATACAAAGAATTTTAAAATCTGCAAGTGAAAAGCACAATTTCATATTAAAAGGCAATCCCATCAGAAAATAGCCCATTTCTCAGCAGAAACCCTACAGAACACTGCATCCATTGGCTGCAGAATAAATCTTCTTTAAATTAGCACATGGAACTTTCTCTGGAATAGACCATATATTAGGAAAAAAAACAAGGCTTAATACATTAAAAAATTGAAATTACATACTATTTTTTTTTCTGACCATAAGAGAATGAAACTAGATGTCAATAACAAGAGAAACTTCAGAAATTATACAAATATATGAAGAATTAACAACACATTTTTGAAGGAAGAGTGGATCATTGAGGAAGTCAGAAGGGAAATTTAAAACTTTCTTCAAAGAAATGAAAGTGGAAACATAACATGCTCAAACTTGTGGGGTGCAGCCAAGAAAGAAGTTTATAGTAGTAATTGCCTACATCAAAAAATAGACGGAAGCCAAAACAACCTGGGTTAAATTTCAAGAAATTAGAAAAACAAGATGAAATAAAATCCAAAATTTATATAAGAGAAACACTAAAGATATAACAAGTAATATAGATTGTAAATAGAAGGAAAGAAATAATAAAGTTCTATTTCTAAATGAAACAGTCTAACATTGCAAAAGATCAATGAAAAAGTTATTCTTTGAAATGATAAATAAAATTAATAAATCTTTCAGCATGCTAACTAAAATAGGAGATGCAAATAAAATTAGAGGTTGAAAAGAATATATTAGAACTCATACCACAGAAATGTGAAGGATCAATAGAGGTTATTCTGAAAAACTATATGCTACCAACTTGGAAAATCTAGAAGAAATCAACAGATTTCTGAAAAAAAAATATGATGTACCAAAACTGAACCAAAAATCTGAATAGAAAAATAACAACTAATGAGATTGAATTAGTAGTACAGTGTGCTTTAACAAAGACAAGCCTTTTTTTCTGGCTTCATTATTTTCTGAATGGGTTCATTACTGAATTTTATCAAAATTTTTAAAGGAGAACAAATGCCAATGCTCCTCAAACTATTCCATAGAATTAAAATAGATAGGACCCTTCCAAACTAATTCTTTGAGGCCAGCTTTACCCCTTTCCCAAATTCTGACAAGAAAATGTGTAACAACAAAAAGAACCCTATAGACCAACATCCCGGATGCAAAACTCTTCACAAAATACAAGCAAAGCAAACTCAACAGTTCATCCAAAAGGTCACATACCATAAGTTTTATTCCATGGTTTCAAGGATGGTTTAATACATTAATCAGTAAAGGTAATATATGACCTAAAATGAATGAAGAATAAAAATCATATAATCATCTCGATAGATGCAGAAAAGCATTTGATAAATGCTTTTGTTTCCAACACCCCTTTACCATAAAAGTCCTGAGAAAAATCGGTAAAGTAGGATCAAATATTATCATAATAGAGAATGCACACAACAACATATAACCAACATCGTACAGAATGGGAAAACCTGAGAACATTTTCCATAAAATTATGAGCAAGGCCATGGTGTTCCCTCTCGGTACTCTTATTCAATGTAATAATATAAATATTAGCCAGAGCTATTGGAAAGAGAAATGAAAGTCATACAGTAGGAAAAGAGGATGTCAAATTATCCCTGTTTACGGATGATATGGTTCTATACATATAAAAATCTACAGGCTCAATCAAAAGATTATGAGAATTGAGAAACAAGTTCAGTAAAGTATCAAGAAACAAAAAATTAGTAGTTTTTCTGTAAATAAGGAACTTGCTGAGAAAGAAATAATAAAAACAGTTTAATTTGCAATGGCTCTAAATAAACAAATCAAATACCTAGGAATTAAATAAACTAAGAGTGTGAAAGACCTCTACAACAGAAATTGCAAAAAACTGCAGGAGGAAACTGAAGAAAACACTAAATGTTAGAAAGATCTCCCATGTATGAGGATTGGAAGAAATATTATTGTTCAACTGAACTTCTCAAAGCTTTCTACAATGTAGCTATCAAAGTACCAGTTATATTTTTCACAGAACTTAAAAAAATTCTAAAATTCATTTTTTTCAACAAGAATGCTGAGAAAACTGGATATCCAAATATAAAAGATTTAAAATTGACTCCTGTTGCACACCCTGCAGGAAAAAAAGAAAAACAACTCAGAATGGATCAAAGGGCACAAACTCTGAAATGACTGGAGGAAAGAATAGAGGAAATGCTTGAAGATACCAGTACAGGCAACCGTTTTCTGGACATGGTCCCCAAATTACAGGACCCCAAAGCAAATATCAACAAATGGAAATTACATCAAACTACAAGGTTCTTGTACAGCAAAACAATCAACAGAGTGAAGAGACAACCAGAAGGAGAAAATATTTGCTAGCAATTCATTTTACAGAGGCGTATTATCCAGAATATATGAAGAACTTCAAAACCTTTATGACAAAAAAAACCACAATCTAATTAGAAAGTGGAAATATGATTTAAATGGATCTCAAAAAATTCAAAATTGCTAGTAAATACATTAAAAACTAAATATCTTTAGCCATCAGAGTCATTTAATGAAGTCATTTAATACACTCAAATAATTTCCTACATTCAAAGGAAATCGAGTCACTGTGTAAGAGAGATATCTGCATGCCCATGTTAATTGTGAGACTATTTACAATAGCTAAAATATGGAATCTAACTGGGTTCCTGTCAACAGATCAATGGATAGAGAACATAGTACATATGTACAATGAAATGTTATTCAGCCATAAAGAATTAAATTATATCACTTGTGAAAAAAAGGATGGGACTGGAGGATATTATATTAAGCAAAATAATCCATATATATAAAGACAAGTATCACATACATGTTCACTCTAACATGTGAAAACTGAAAAAGTCAAATAGTGACTGCTAGGGACTGGAAAGGGTACAGAGTAGAGGGTCATGAGGATCGAGCAGTGGATGTCTATGGTCAATGCACACTTCATGAATGTATGGAAATAATTTTATCAATTTCACCCTCCAAATCTTGAACTGTCACATGTAGTCATTCCATCCCTCATATAAAGAAACTGGAAAATGGAATTTGAGTTCTAGGTCATATGGGACCCACACACTTGGAGCTTTCCTCTGTTAGTAGGTAATTAGCAGAGTTGGCGTGGGTCCTCCTGCATAATGGGAACTCTTGAAGTTTCTCAACTGTACATCTCAAAAATTCCCCTTAAATGTATCTATTCTTATTCCCAAAGGCATGTTCATGTTTACTTGTAAATGTCTCAAGTTTCCCTTTTGGAAGAAACTACCCAGAGTAATCTGTCATCTCATCATTGTTTTTAATTTATGAAAAATAAACAGAAATGAGAAATCCAAATATCATCTGATAATCAGAGAACTGGGGTTATTGTTTTTAACAAGGATATATAATGTTAAAATATCAATCAAAATAGTGTTAGCCAAAGTGGTCACAATATTTTTTGTTTAAAATTTTTACTAGATTGTCATAATTATATGTAGTAGTTGGGTTCATTTAGATAAAATCATATTTGCATGGAATTTGATTTCAGTACCCGATTACCTCCTCTCCCCCACTTCTCCTTTCAATTGTTCTTTTTTTAATTGGTTCTTTCTACTTATACATAAAGGTGATATTTTCTGTGGTCTCTTTATATATGTACATAAGGTAATTTGGTTAAATTAGTTCCACATTTTCTCCCCTTTCTTGTCACTCCTTCCTCCATTTTGATCATCTTCTTCTACTCTACTAATCTTTTCTTTATCTATATAGATATTCTCTCCTCTCCTCCTTCTTTCCTTTATTCTGCTACATCTTCCGCATATGAGAGAAAACATTTGACCATTGACTTTCTGAGAGTGGCTTATTTCACTTAGCATTATGCTTTCCTGTTCCACCCATTTACCAGCAAATGCCATAATTTCATTCCTCTTTATGATTGAGTAAAATTCCTTCATGTCTACATACCACATTTTTGAATCCATTCACCTATTGATGGGCATCTGGGTGGATTCTACAGTTTGGCTATTGGGAATTGTGCTACTGTAAATATTGAGGTGATTGTATTGCTATAGTATGCTGCTTTTAGTTCTTTGAGATAAACACTCAGGAGTGGGATAGCTGGATCATATGATGTTTCCATTTCTGACTTTTTGAGGAATCTTTATACTGCCTTCCAGTACAAAGGTTGTACTAATCTGCAATACCATCAACAATGTACAAGTACACCTTCCCCCTCCCACATCCTCTTTAGAATTATTATTTATGTTCTTATTAATTGACATTCTGCCTAGAGTGAGATGAAATCTTAATATAGGTTTGGTTTGCCTTTCCCTGATTGCTAGAGATGTTGAACACTTTCATATATTTGTTGGCCATTTGTGTTTTTACTTTTAAGAAATATCTGCTTATGTCTTTTGCTTATTCATTGATTGGCTTATTGATTTATTTATTTTTGGTGTTTATTTTTTGAGTCCTTTATGTATTCTGGATAATTCTCTATCAGAGAAGCATCTGGAAAAGATCTTCCCTCCCTCCCTCTTTCTTTCTTTCCCTTTCTCTCTCTCTGTGTCTCTCTCTTTCTCTTTCTTTCTACCAGGGATCGAACCCAAGGGTGCTTAACCATTGAGCCACATCCCTAGCTCTTTCTTGTTATTGTATTTAGAGACATGGTCTCACTGAGTTGCTTAGGACACTATGCACTAAGTTTCTGAGGCTGGCTTTGAATTCATGATCTTCCTGCCTCAGCCTCTCAAGCTGCTGGGATTACACACGTGCAGCACTACACTTGTAAGGTTTCTCGTCTAATTTCCAAGTCTTTGGTTTATTTTTATTTGACTTGTACACAGTAATAGATAAGAATCTACTTTCCTTCTTCTACATATGGATATCCAGTTTTCCCAGCATCATTTATTTAAAAGACTGTCTTTTCTCCAACATACATTTTGGCATCTTTGTCACGTATCAGATGGCTGTATGTATATGGGGTTGTCTCTGTGTCCTCTATTCTATTTCATCTGTCTTCTTCTCTATTTGGATGCCAATACCATGCTGTTTTTATTACTATGCTTTGTAGTATCATTTGAGATCAGCTATTGATGTCTCCTGCATCACTCTTATTTATCAGTATTGCTTTCGCTATTCAATCTCTTATTCTTCAAATTAACTTAAGGAGCATTTTTTTTTCTTATTCTGTGAAGAATGTCATTAGTATTTTGATTGAGATTGCTTTGAATCTGTATATTGCTTTTCATAGTATGGCTGTTTTGACAGTATTAATTCAGGGATATAAGGTTTTGATGTGCAGTAATATAATAGAAAGGAAATGAAAGCTTAAAATCAGATATTATGTAATATACTTTTGGCAAGTAGAATAAATTCTAAATAGAAAGATTCTGCACACAAGAGCCTTAGTTTGACCAATAATGAAGGGCAGATGTACCTAATACATGAGAATAAAGAGGAAGAATAAATGACTAGTCAGGTGAAAAATAGTGCTAGAATTTCCCCATGTCTACTTCAGAAATAGTGCAGGACACTTATTTTTCTGGAACCTCAAAATATTCTGGAGTTTCACTAAGGCAAGACTAAGAGTCATTTAGAGGGAGCTGGATAATGCTTTATTGAATTGTGTGGCAGGCAGTTCTAATTTCTGACAGCTTTTTCACTTAAATCTTTTATAATCTCCCAAACTTATGTTAATTAATGAATGAAGAGATTTTAGAACTTTCAAGAATAACACAGAGTCAAATTGTCTCATTAAATCCAGAGCTAATCACTAAGTTTCTTTACTTAGAGAAATCCAAATCTACCAACAGCTTCCAAGAGGTTCTTTCTCTCCAACATGGCCAAACCCATAATTCTTCCTAAAACACATACATTTTGGTTAAAAAAAAATAAAAAGTAATCTAGAAAAGTCAAATATACAACTGCTAAAAGTATTTTATAGACCAGGGCTCTCCTGTACACTTTTGCTAGTATGCTTACCAGAATGTCTAGTTAAGAGTCATGTGCAAAGGCAGTGCCTGGGCTCTTTCCTTGTTGTTTTATCACTTTTGGGAAAATTCATGCTTCTTGATTTTATTTGGTTCACCTTTGTTGTCTGCCACATTTTACTTTTAGTTGTGTTCTGAGATGAGTCAGGGATTCAGTGTCTCCAAGTTAACGTGGCAGTGTGAAAGGAGATGAGGCTGTTTCAAAGATACTAAATTGTGGGTTGCCTTTAATATCGTTAAGATCTGTCATTGTTCATGATTTTTTTGTACCATCACATAATAAAGGAAAAAATTTTATCATGTAATGAAGGAATCTGATCCAGAAATATGTAAAAAGTCAAGTTTCTACTAAAAATGTTCTTCTTGAAATTTGTAAGGCCATTTTCAAGGAAATAATTCCCTAAAGATATGGGACTTTGGTGAAACGTTAGGGAATAAAGGAAATAAATTGAGAAAAATTCCACAAGCTTATTTTTATTGATCATATTCCCATAGGTTCATATGTTATTTTTAATTAGAATGTATCACTAAAAATACCCTTTTTGTATTTATTCTTAAAAACTGCATTGTATTTTGGCCTTTTAAACTTATAGCTAGTCACAAAATGTGAAGAATATAAAATAGCTAAGTCTATGACCTGCCCTTGGCATGATTAGTCATTTATTTTCTGGATAAATGATAATAAGATCTTGAAGAACAGGTTAATAGAGTTGGCATTTTTTTTCTTAAATTAAGCATACTAATGTTTAATTCATAAAATATAAAATAGCACAAAAATGCATTTTAAAAAACCTACTATATTTTCCCATATTTAATGATGTTAATTTTAGGAAAAGATGATCACATAAATACTAAGATTGATTGAGGAGTATATGTAAAGTGTACAATTGTTATATTTGTCCAAATAATTTAGGGTAGTTATTATCTTTGCCCAATAAAGTATAATAAAAATTGACTTCTTTATTGGCAACCACATGAAAAGTGTCTAAAAATTTCAGTGGTAGACTCTTCTTTGATTTATACATTTTTTTTTACTTCTATTTTTGTAGTTTGGCAATGAAATTCTCTAGGCATCTGAAATATCAAGATAACGTATTGCATTATAAATATTTTGAAGTTTGACAAGTTCTAAAATAAAATTGATATATATATCTCTGCCAGGTAATGTCTTGTTTACCCTCAGTATCCACTCCTTCTTTGTTCCCCAAAAGAAAAATTACAGGGATTATTAGCTACCTTCTGGCCAGATTCAGTCAATGGGAGGCTCCATTTGGCAACTGGAGAGCCATGGAAGGGCATTAGTGTACTTTAAGGGGAGATATGTTTGTTTGTGCTCACTCATGTGCATGTGTGTGCTTGCTCTCCTGCGCTTGTGCTCTCTCTCTCTCTCTCTCTCTTCTTTGTCCGTGAGGATATGATAAGACAAATCAGGAATATCAATTCCTGCAAATTAGGAAGAGCACATTAACCAGACACTAGATCTGTCAGCACCTTAATCTTGAACTTTCCAGCCTTCAGACCTGTGAAAAATGTTTGTTGTTTATGCCATGCAAATGGCATTTTGTCATAGCAGCCCGAGGTAACTAATACAATAATAAATAGTCAAGGAAAAAAATTGGGCCATTCATCAAGATTCTTTTCTGCTATAACAGATAATTTATTTCTACATTTCTGAAAAGTACTGCCACTGTTTCTACAATGGGAATAACAGTGCTGCTGCTGGTGGAAGTGTGAGGTGTGTGTGTGTGTGTGTGTGTGTGTGTGTGTGTGTATGTGCTCATGCAGGAAGCATTTGTTTAGTCTACTTTAATACTATCACAGCTAACATTTGTGTATGTTTGTTTTCTTTATCTCAGCTCTGGTAAATCCATGAAAAACAGATGAAAGCCAAATCTTTCATTATTCCTAAATCCCTGATTATCACGTTTCTCCTACAATGTGTCCCAAAAGAATGTGAGAAGCATCTGTAACCACACACAGGTTATGTTGTGGTCCCCTCAGTAGCATTTTGTCCATATGGAGCTTAATTTTGTAAACTACCTATAACTAGGTATAAAATTCAGACAGAAAATAGCAATTTATCACAAGTGTCCAGCTGGTTTCTTCTTCTAAGTAGTTATTTCCTAATCTGAAATCCAGCCATTCACTGCCCACTTGCATTTTTGAGCTCTAAAATCAATAGTAAATAGCAAAAACACTCCTTTGAGAGATGAGCTATGCATTCCAACTGGGAAGAACAAGTGAAGGGCAATGCCACAGAACTGTGTGCTTGGATTTTAATATAAGAAAATATGAAAAAAATGGGAGTTTCTCATTTCATCAAGTTGATCAATAATGCAATGTATGATTGAGTTTAAAATTCTCCTTAAATGTTCTTTAAAAGAAAATCTTTAGAGAAATGCTTTTCCAATTACTATAGTCTTGGAAAGATTTTGTACATTTTACTGACTTATTGATCTTCCCTTAATATAATTGAACATGATCAGTTCAAAATACACATTTTTAGACCTCTTCAAATGGAAGTCTTGAACTCTGCCTTACAATTTTGCTCTCCAAGAAAGTGCATTATTACCTCCAAAGCATTTCCAGAAGAACTGTTTTATCTAGAAATATTTCAACAGTTTCTTATCTGTCTTGTTTGAGTATATGTGTGTGCAAATACATGAATATGTACACATGTATACACAAACATTTGAGTGTACATACATATGCAGATGAGAATTTATGTAAATATATATTCATATAAGTATTAATATATGTATTTAAACACATATATTAAAAAATACACACGTGCATACACACTTATATAAAATTTAGTATGTTATTCAATGACAAGGTATTGTCTTTCTCTCAAATTCTTGTATCTGTGGTTTATTGTTTACCTATAAGTACATTAGTAGGGAGATTAAATTTAAAAAATCAATTATTACAGAAATATTTTCTATGATTTTATTCTTTTACAAAGTACACATAATAAAACCATTTTCTCAAAGAATTTGCAAATTGGTTGATGTATAAATAAAGCACACAAGGCTGTAGGGGAATCATAGTCAATAAGTATCAAGTTACCTCATTGAGTTCTGAACATCTAGAAATTGGTTACTGCCAATTTGGCTTTAAGGATAGGAAATCCACTCAAAGATAAATTCAGAAAAGATCACATTGCTAATCTGTGTCTCATTGGTAATTTGAAATCAAATGTGACCAGTTATAGGGCCCTTATTCTTTTCATCATAAAATTCTGGTTTCTAACATAAAAACCAATACAATAAAATTAAATGTATCGGAAAGCAGCAGCAATTAAGAGACAATTGGATACAATAGAAAATAAAGTAATCATATTGGGAAAGGTTTGTGAAATTGAGGAGAAATTTGATTATATCTTTAAAATTAGATTATGTATTAAAGAGCAGTCTTAACATGCAAAATTTGGAAAGTGGGAAAGCACAAGGGATATAAAAAGAAAAGTAATTAGTTGTAATGTAAGATCTTAGAAGGTCAGAATTCTGAGATTTTGTTGCACATCTTGATTATAAACAAATTCAGGGGATTTGAATTTCAGTCCAGAAGATTTGAACATTATCTTGGCACATAGAAAAATCCTCAATAGGTATTTTTTCATTGAATTAATTACTTTATAACATAGGCAATAGGAAATATTGATGGTTTTTAGTGTAGAAATAAAGCAAATAACAGCATTATTCTTTAAAGAATATTTTGATAGCATTATTCAGCCCTGGCAAAATTGTAACTTGAGGGACATCTAAGCATGAGCTTTGGATATTGACTGTTTTTCAGATTTATAGTTTGGAAATATTTTTTTCCTATTTTGCAGTTTGTCTCTTCACTCTGTTGTTTGTTTCTTTTGCTACACAGAAGTTTACAATTATTATCAAAATACCAAGGAAATTCTATAATGAAGTATGAAAAACAACACTAAAATTTGTGTGCAACTGAAAAAAGAATCTGAATAACCAAGATCTTCTTGTGCCAAAAGGAGAAAGTAGGAGGCATTATGCTATCTGACTCCATGCTGTACAAAGCAAATATATGTAAAAACATACTGCAAAGCTACAGTACTCAAAACCATATGGTACTGGTGATCAGTGAACCAGAAAAGAAAGCCAAGAAGTACATCCATGCCTGTATAAACAAAATTTATTTTCAGCCAAGGCACTAAGAACACATATTGTGGAAAAATCAGTATTTTCAATAAATGGTGCTGAGAATATTGACTATCTGTATTCAGAAAAAAAACTAGACCCAGTCTTACCAGTTACAAAAATCAACTGAAAATAGATTCAAGGTTTAAATGTAAGCTTCGGCTACCAGACTACATCGGAGGATGCTTTAACACAGCATAATGAGCAAAGTTGTTTGTTTGTTCATCTATTTTATATATTTATTTATTTATAGAAGATTCCAAAGAACAGGGAAGAGAAGCAAAATAGACAAATAGGATTACATAAAATGAAATAGCTTTTGCACAGCAAAGGGAATAGTTGGTAGAAGATTTTAAAAGAATAAATAGAAGTCATAATCAGGAAGTTGAATATTAAGAGTCTCTAGAAATGGAATAATTTTAAAGGTCTTATTCAAAAACCTGCATTGAATCCCTATTAATTGCTGTGAAAACCAAAGGAGTCGTGGATTTAGAGTCAGAGATTGAGAACAAGTGAAAAAGGATTAGGATCACCTGAGAGAGAGAGGTGAACCATGAGATTAACAATATCAGTTTCATCATATGGGACGGCTAATTACTTTTACTTTTTAAACCCATTAATTGTTTTTATTGGTTCATGATAATTATACACGAAAGTTGTATTTATTATGCTATTGTCACAGTTGCACATAATATAAATTGATTAATCTCATTTCCCAGGATCTTTCCTTTCTCTCCTCCCTCCCCTTGATTTGTTTGCTCAACTCTATCATCTCTCTTCTATGATTATTATTATCATTCTTATTATTATTTAGGTTATATAATTCTTATTATTTGCTATTTATTTTTTCCAGCTTTATTTTTTTAATTATTTCATTTTAGTTATACAATATATTAGGGCTCATTTTCACATAATTATACAAGCATGTAGTATATTTTGTTCCAATTCATTCCCCAGTTCTTCCCCTTTCCTTTCCCCTCTACTGATCTTTCTTCTATTTATTCATAATTTTTAAAGAATATTTTGTGCCTTGTGAATACACATAAAGGTATAAAGGTGAAATTCAATGTGGTATACTCATATATGTATATAGAATTTGGGTCAGGTTCATTTTACTACTCTTCTCCTTTTTCCTATTTTTTTTTTTTTTGGTTCCAGGGATTGAACATAGGGGTACTCTGTCACTGAGCTACACTCCTAAACATTTATTTTTCTTGGTATTGTGGATTGAATCCAGAGGTGCTTAACCACTGAGCCACATCCCGAGCCCTTTTTTAAAAAATCTTATTTAGAGATAGGGTCTTGCCAAGTTGCTTAGGTCCTTGTTAACTTGCTGAGGCTGGCTTTGGACTTGTGATCATCCTGACTCAGTCTCCCAAACTGCTGGGATTACAGGCATGGCACCCCCAGGCCTTTTATCTTTATTTTTTATTTTGAGACAGGATCTCATTAGGTTACCTAGGCTGTCCTCAAACTTTAGGTCCTTTTGTATTAGCCTCCTGGTTTCTGGGATTATAGGTGTGACCCACTGTGACTAGCTCAAGAAATTTTTCTAAATTAGTGCATTATAATTATATATAACATTGGGGCTCATAATTATACAGGCACGAAATATGATCAGGTGCAGTTCAGTCCCCAGTACTCACGTTTCCTTCTACTCCTTTCTACCCCTGTTCCTTTTCCTCTGCTCTGCTGGTCTTTTTTCTACGTATTTATAGTTCTTTTAAATAAGTGCATTATAGATACATAAAGGCAAAATGTGCTGTGTCATATCTATATGTACACGGGATAATTTGGTCAGTTTCACTGCACCATTCCTCCTTTCTCCTGCCCCTTCTCCTTCCCCTAAATTCCCTTCCTCTATTTTACTAATTTCTTTTCTATTTTCATGGGATTCCCTACACACATACATTTCACCCCTTAACTTGGTCTGGCTTCTTCATATAAAAGAAAACATTGGACCCTTTACTTTCTGACTCTGATTTATTTCACTTAGCATGTTGTTCTCCAGTTTGATCCGATTTACCAATAAATGATGTAATTTCATTCTTCTTTATGCCTAAGTAAAACTACATTGTGTATGTATACCACATTTCTTTATCCAATTCTTCTGTTGACCAATACATAGGCTGGTTCTATAACTTGGCTATTGTGATGGCTCTGCTGTATATTGGTATGCCTGTATCACTGTAATATGCTGACTTTAGATCTTTCAGATAAATACTGAGGAATGTGAGAGCTGAGTGATGTGGTGATTTCATTTTTAGTCTTTTGAGGAATCTCCTTACTGGTTTTTAAAGTAGGTTGTACCTACTTTACTTTTTGCAGTCCCAAAGTAGGAAATCTTATATCGGAACATATCTACACTTGTAAAGCTTCAGTGATTAAGATAGTGCAGGGGAAATAAGAATGAATAAGTAAAACATACAGAGACCAGACACAATCATTTGAATTGTGATGATGTTCCCCTCCTGGGGTATTGGGAAAACATGCTCTTTTCAGGAATTGTTCAATGTGGAGAATGGTGACAGAGAATGGGAGAGCAGTCACTGAGATGGGGATTCTTTGATGACCTTATGGCTGTGGCATTCCCGATGAAAAGTCATCTTGAGCCCTTCCTTGAATGATGAAAAAATAAATCATGTCTCAGTGGTTTGTAAATCTAAGTGGACAGTAAAGAAATTCATCTTCTAAAGAGATGGCAAAGGACAATGCTCCCATGATTTGGGAGGTGATAAATATTTCTTAAGTAGTTACCCAAACTATGAAACTAAAATACTTTCAAAATGGACTATATTAAAATTGTTTCTATTCATTGAAAGTTACCAATAGTAAGTAAAAGATAAAGCCTCAGAATGAGGCTAATTTGGCACTACATATACCTGACTCATATTGGGATTATGCAAATAACTTATTTAAATCATTAAAAAAAGAAGACATAGTAAGTTAGGACTTCACAAAAGAAGATATTCGAATGTTTAATATACATGGACAAAGTTACTCAATATCATTAGTCACCAGAGAAATTCAAATTAAGACCAAAATGAGATAATATTAAAAATGAAACAGATTGAATTAACTTAAAATGCAGGTTAAAAATTTAAAAAGCAGAAAATGAAAATTCTTGATAAGGATATCAAGTAAATGAAACTTTTATATTCAGACGGTGATTATGTGAAATGAGCCAACCACTTTGGAAGACAGTTTGACAGTATTTACTAAAGCTTAACATTCACAAATTGTATGATCTAGCATTTCCTCCATAGGCATGCACCTAATAGAAATGAAAATCTATATGCACCAAATGACATGTGCAGGAATGTGCATGGTGGCTGCCTAAAAACATGATGTGACCAAATACATTATTGCAAATTCACATAAAGCGATGCTGTACAGTAATGTAACTGAAGACACTAGTGCTACTCACACAATCATGGGTGAGTTCCACAAACACAAGGTGGAGCAGAAGAAGAATTAGAAAAAGTCTCGGCACAGTAAAACATATGCCCAGATAGTATAAAGAGAATCCAAAGAAAGAAGCCCACTTGTTGTTTTTCTGGGAATAGCATAACTTGGAACAGTCAGGAAGGAGGTTTCTGTCGCTAGAATTGCATAATGATCTAACAGAGTGGTGAATGTGTGGGTGTGCTTGTTTCATCAAACTTCCTCAAGCTATACCTTTAAACCTGGATTCGCTTATAGTGTGTAGGATAGTCTTCAATAAAAAGTATAACCGACTAAAGAAGAAAAAATATCCTTGCTATTTCTATAAGGAAGAAATCACTGAATATTTTTTCTTAAAATATCTCAAAGAAAATACAAATTTCAAACTAGAGGTTTGTGTCTCTGGCTATACGTTGGATTCCTGGAAAGGGTTACTTAAATTATTATAAATTTTTAAAATTTTAGTTGTAGATGGACACAATACCTTTATTTATTTATTTTTTTTATGGGTGCTGAGAATTGAAACCAGTGCCTTACGTGTGCTAGGCAAGTGCTCTACCACTGAGCTACAACACCAGCCCCTACTTAAACTATTTTCTAGATAAGTAGAATCAGTAATTTGTACACCCTACAGGAGTTTCTCCAGTGTCAGACACAATTTTGCTTCTTGTTCACAGATACTGAAATGACATTATAAATGGACTAAACAGCTTGCTAATCACCACAATCATCAGAATATGAAAGAGACTACAGAATTACTAAAATCCTACAATATTCTCCATCAATTTAGAACTTTTTGGCAGGTTTCTCCTACATTTTAGTTGTAATTCAAATAATTTTTTTAAAGTTATGGACACCAGGTAATTTCCTCAAATATAATAAGAACAATATTCCCGTAGACATTTTGTTGTTTATAAATTAATGATGCTTTCTGATCTATTTCCAGTTGTGCATTTCAGAATATAATTATATAATATCACAATACTGAGAGCACCATGGAAAGGGTACATCTTGACCAGAGATGTTATAACCAGTGTTCTGAGGTGTTTTCATGTTGTTTTATTATTATTTTTTGAAGATACTGTTTTAATTATTGATATAGTACCCTGAGCATCATGGTGAAACCTTTGTAATAATTAAAAATATTATTATAATAGTTTCTGGAAGGCAAAGACATAACCAAATCTCCTTAGAGCAGAGTTCTGGAGGGAACTAATTGTACCAAGAATACACATATTTTTTTCTGGAACACTATGGGGTAAGATTAAAAAGCACATTTTTTTTTTCTTTTTGCTACTCTGAACCTTCCTTCCCACTACCATTGCCTTTGTGACCGACAAAGTTTATTTTTTTTAAAAAAAATTCAGCTTGGGTTGGGGATGTGGCTCAAGCAGTAGCATGCTCCCTGGCATGCACGGGGCGCTGGGTTCGATCCTCAGCATCCCATAAAAATAAAATAAAGATATTGTGTCCACCAACAACTAAAAAATAAATATTAAAAAATTCTCTCTCTTTCTCTCTTTAAAAAAAAATTCAGTTTGATCAGTGTCAATTCATGTCAGCCATGACATCCCACTAATCTCAATAGCAGGATCCCAGCTTGAGAAATGCAAAAACATATAGTACACACATGCATTGCCAAGGTAACATTTCATTTGGATGGACATTTTAGCTTTATTTAATGTTTGTTGCTATTTATTACTATGAAAACATATTAAATTTGTTATTAACTCATTTAATGAAGGAAAAAATGGTTAAAAGTTGAACATTTCTGTTCATTGAGTTTTATTAATTATTATTTTTTCTATTACATCCTAATAGATTTTGTTGTTGTTATGAAGATGATTCTCATGGGCCTTTCATATATTTGAAAGGGAACAATTCATTAATGATTTTATTGATGCCGTGTTTGTGTGTGTGTGTGTGTGTGTGTGCATGTGTGTGTGTGTTCAAGTGGTTATTCTGAGAGAAGGAATATTGGTGGGTGATTATATATTTCAAACACATTCTTGTCTTTTCTACTAAAGTTCATGTGTTATTTAAGATTTCAAACACTTCATTTGGCCATATAGGTCAAATAATGTTTGTGTTCCCCCTATTATTAAGTTAATGGCTATGCTGTGGGTATTATCATATAGAGACTGAACTCCTATTTTTAAGATTGGATTTTATGTTTCCCATGAAGACAACCTTTAACTCATATTTATTTATTCATTTTATTTATTTTGAGAAATAGAATATGAACTATTCCAACTGATCAATTTTCACAGACTGCTTGAAGTTAAGAGTATAAAAGAGAAATTCATATTTTAAGAGACTTTATACTATTAAAATAATCACATCAATATCAACTGAAGAATATTAGAAATCTGCCAATAAATGTTCTATGACTAGTTTCTGCATCTCTGATAATTAGGAATGACTTAATTCTATTGACAATTGTTTTGAAAACAACAAAAAAATTTACCACAAAATGGAATTTTCAGAACTAGATTGTGAAAAGGAAAAACCTTTTTCATGCAAAGCATTAGCAATTAATTCTATAGTGCTCCAGTTTTATCCTGAATTTGTTTGAAGGATTACAGATGAGGAGTGGCAGCACAAAGTTGGATTTCACTGAGAATACTTAATGTATATTTTTTTTTAATTTCATACTGATGAAATGATCTTAAAGTATGCGTTTTTAAAAAAGTAACTTTTAAGAAGGAGTATGGGATACAAAAATACATTTCCTAAATTTTATTCTAGAATGGATAAAAAATATGAAATGCATCAATTTAGTTGGATTCCACCTGAAGTGGGAATGGACATTAACTATTTGCTGGAAAGGTGGACTTCACTGGATCCTGAGATAGCAGTAAAACACAAAACGAGAAAACTTGGAACTTCTAGAAAAGACTCTGGGAAACAAATATCTTTATTTTCCAAATTGGGATCAACATTTTGCAAGCTATGAATTCACTTTTGCGTCTGGACCCGAAGAGGGTAGGTTTTGGAGAGCTGACTGAATATATTTGTTTGTCCATCATGTTATTTAGTCAGTATTAGTTTAATGACATACATGTTAGTTGCATATCATCTTATTAGAACAATGCTCTAGGAACCCTTGAACTACAGAAATGACCATTATTTATTTGCAAGCAGAGTTGACCATTCCCCTTTTGCTTCTGCACTCTCTTTTATAGTATATGTCCCATTTTGTGCACATACTATTATATGTGTTATCTCTTCCTACTAAATTGTAATGTGAATAAACCATTTCTTCATAACCTTGAAACCTTACACTGCCTCCATAAATGCATACTCAATAATTGATTTTTAAATGATTAGATGGATGAATAAAGCTTTTGTAAACCTCATTTGACCCAGAGATGTGTACATAAACCCTTAGCATAAATTTGGAGAGTTATTTCAGAAGACGATCCAAGAACAAAGATTACCCATTACTTCAGGGCAGTTGGAATGAAACTCAGAAAACAATCCCATCAGAAGTTACTGAGAGAATTTGCATAACATCAACTGCAAATTAGTGAATCCCTATATCTTTTGGCTTTGAGTGTATCAAATTAGGAGTTACTCCATCTAGAACCACAGAGGTTTAACAAATTTACAGATTCTATATAGGCTGTCATGTTGAAAAATGGTTGTCAGAAATTTTAAGATTTCTTTGAAAAGATTTATCAGCACAAATATATGGAAGTGCTGTGTGTGTTATGCATGGTGGTTGGACATAGGTAATGACTGTATGGTAGACACAAAAGAATCAGAAAATTTAAGTGAAATGAGTGTCTCCATGGACCCAAACTAGAAATATTTCTTACAGATAGGAATTTTGCTCATTCCACAGGGCTAAGGTGATAGAATTAATGTAAGAACTTCATGCACACATATTTCCCTTTAGAGTTCCAACTAATTATATTTTCATTTTGAAGTTTGATATATGACACGGAGAGGGTATTAAAGAGGCAATTTTGCCAGGCTCAGTGGTACATGTCTGTAATCCCAGTGGCTCGGGAGGCTGAGACAGGAAGATCCCGAGTTCAAAGCCAACCTCAGCAAAAGTGAGGCGCTAAGCAACTCAGTGAGACCCTGTTCCTAAATAAAATATAAAATAGGGCTAGGGATGTGGGTCATGGCCAAGTGCCCCTGAGTTCAAACCTTGGTACAAAAAAAAAAAAAAGCTGCAATTTTATTATTTCTCTTTTCCATCCTAGGCCATTTTTTTTCTTTTAAACTCTCACTTGTCAGTTAGGAACAACTCATTAGTGTAGTGGTTAGTAGGAGAGGAGTCAGAAATAATCATGCTGCTCTTTGAAAGTAGACTTGGAACACATCACAGGAGGCATTGAATCACGGCTGCTGTGCACCAACCCTTTATGGGTGTTTTGGGGATGTAGTGGTAGGATTGGGGCCGGCCTTCAGGCCGTTTGGACATCTGCCTCTGCCTTACAGTATTACTCTTTTGTGAGAAGCTGCCAGAGCTGCCAAATATTTTCCCAGATTTGCATCTGGATGTGGACAGGACTCTGCTTCTTGTTGTTTTATGTTTGGTCTCTTTTTCTATTATGATGTTTTGAATAAGGTTTCTCTTAAGGGTCTACAACCCCAAATCTTGACTGCCTAGTATCAAAAGTGCATTTCAGGATTCAACCCACCCTTTAACTCTCCAGTGTCTTCTTCACATTCTCTCATGATTTTCTTATAATAATTATGCAACGTACATATACAGAATGATGAAAACTGTAGTAAAGGGAGAAATTACACAGATCAGACAGATGAAGCCCAGACTACTTCCAATTTTCTGCGTTGGAGTATTTCTTTTCATTCTCGTTTTGGATGGTTTCCCTACTTTCCATTGCACTTTTGTATTCTGGCAGGCATGCAAATTTAGCTGCAGACTATTTTTTCCTTTGACCTTAAGAAGAATGAATCCCAAATTTCTATTCAAATCAAAGTAGAATTTTTAAATATAGGGGTTGGAGGCAGTTGTGAACACAAAATGGTATAATGAAATGAACGAAGAATGAAAACTAGATGGTCAGGAAAAAATGATGGGAAAAAAACCTACAGAATTAAACAAATGGAATTCTAAAGCACATGATAAGGTAGTAATTAAGTGATGTCAGCACAACACTTATAAGTTAAGTGGCATCTAATCTGTTCTTTGCCAAGACCGCACAGGTTCAATGGACATTGAGATGTTCCAATTAACAGTTCTCAAACCTCATTCATTATAAAATGATTTAATTGTGTATTATTAAATTGAGCAATGTATTATTAAAACAACAAAATGACTTTTCCTCCTGGCAAATTGAATAAAATAAATTGCAACAACTTCATGCTGTATCTATACAAGGAAGAATGAATGAAAATTTCTCAGTCTGCATTTATTTTGATGAATGTGTATAACTGAGTGAGAGAGCTAGGACCACTTTTTTTTTTTTACATTGTGGCCTAACAGGACTTGGTATGGTAGTCATTTTAGTCTGATTAGAAGAGTAAATGACAATTTTAGGGATATTGAATTTGGTTCATGTGTATGTTTCAGAGGGATTCCAACCTTAACAATTGGTTATTTGTTATTTAGTTTTTTTTTAATCACATTGCCTCACAAAAATGATAAGATAAAGGAAATTAAATTTGTTTGGATGAAAGGAATATAAAAAATCAATATGATTAAGATATATTTATAATCAAGAATATGGAAAAAAATTTAAAAATCCCCTTGGTAATCTATTTTCTATACATCTAATATCTGTTGATTCATAATACATGGGTGTTACTATGCAGTAAGTACCTTTCAGGTACTTGTGCATACAGATACTATAACCCTATTATCAGGATATTTGAGAAAAAGAAGAGAGAGTTTGGGGAGTGAGAGGGAGAGGGAGAGAAAGAGAAAGGTTTATTTATTTTATAATGGGAAAGAATAATGTATGAATTATAGGATGAACTAGGGATATGTTGTAGGACACTTCCTTACAGAGAAGACTTCCTGTTAAAGTTATTAATGATAGAGACTATGTCCTAAACATTATGTACTAGGCACTGGGCTAACTATTTGCATACATTAATTCATTTATGCTTTAGCAAAATATAATGACATACTATGAGAACCTCTCGTATATATGAGAAAACAGGTTTCAGAGACCTCTTCTCCAAAATTCCTTGGTAGAAAACATATTTGGATTTAGTCTGACAACTGCTGATATTTCGTAAACTCTAGGTTTAAGAGCTCTAAACTGAGTTAAGTTAAGCAATGACATTGCTGGTGGGACTGCAAATTGGTGCAGCCGATATGGAAAGCAGTATGGAGATGCCTTGGAAAAGGGGGAATGGAACCACCATTTGACCCAACTATCCCTCTCCTTGATCTATACCCAAAGGACTTAAAAACAGCGTACTACAGGTATACAGCCACATCAACGTTTTTAGCAACACAATTTATAATAGCTAAACTGTGGAACCAACCTAGATGTTCTTCAGTGGATGAATGGATAAAAAAATGTGGCATATATACTCAATGGAATTTTACTCAGCAATAAAAAAGAATAAAATCATGGCATTTGCAGGTAAATGGATCAAGTTGGTGAAGATAACACTAAGTAAAGTTAGCCAATCCCCAAAAGACAAATGCCAAATGTTTTCTCTGATATAAGGTGACCGACTCATAGAGGGGTAGGGAGGGGGAGCACAGGAGGAATAGACCAACTCTAGATAGAGCAGAGGGATGGGAGGGGAAGAGATGGGGCATGGGGCTAGCAATGATGGTGGAATGTGATGGACATCATTATTCAAAGTACATGTATGAAGACAAGAATTGGTGTGAACACACTTTATATACAACCAGAGATATGAAAAATTGTGCTCTATATGTGTAATGAGAATTGTAATGCATTCTGTTGTCATGTATTTGAAAACATAAAACCAATTTAAAAAAAAAAGATGATGATCCATGATTAGTCTTCCACTGGGAATTGTACTTGTAAGTATGTATGTACACTAGGGAGTAGTCATATGAATATCAAAAAAAAAAATGGTGGAGCCTAGGATGTCTGCTTATTTTTTTTTAAGTTACTGGTGATGTCACTCAGTGGTAGAATGCTGACCTAACATGTGTAAGAAGACCCTGGGTTCAATCTCTAGCATTGCCAAAAAAAGATATGAACAATTATTCACTAATGAGGGGATATTAATTAAAATATCAATTAAATATTAAATATTAATGAAATAATTAGATTAATTAAATATTAATTAAAGAATCCATACAGAATGAAGGGGAATACTGTAGTTCTGCTGTTTCCTTATAATGTGACCTTGAGAAAGAAACTAAACTTGCCTCTGACTTTACTTCCTTATCTATAAAATGGAAAAATAATGAAAGTAATGAATATATTTGTGAGAATCAAGTGAAGATTTTAAGACTAACACACCAAAAATGCCATAAATAATAGTTTTTAATAAATATTATTTGTTGTTATGTAACAGAGCTTCTACATGGTTAAAAAGAGTTTGCACCAACAAAGGGAAGCTCCCCAATACAATTCTGAGCATAAATAAGCAAATTGCAGACAAATGACACAAAATATATTTAGGATAGTGTGTTTTCACAGGGACATATAATAGGCATGTGCACATTTAAAAGGACATCTGACAGTCTCTTAACCCTTTTTTTCACAACAGCACTTTAAAGAATCAATACAGCTACTGTAACTATTTTATTGGTCTTTTCTTGTTGTGTTTATTTGTGCCTGTCAGAGAAAATGTGACTTGGGTTCAAGAAAAGGGAGTAGCATCTGTTAAAGTCACACTTCTCATTTGCTTTGACACAAATTTGTACACATATGAATATGTGTATGCCTGTGGAAAACTGGGAAAAGGCCAAGTTCTGTTGTTCCATTGAGAACAAAAATACATTCTGGAAAGATTTCAACCATGCTCCTGCCAAATATGGCTTTTATTTTATTTTCAAACAAATATTGATGTCTCTTGCTAGCAGGATTCTTCAAAAGGATGATGATGTATAAATATTTTCCTATCACTTAAATGATATGTCCTTTTGGGAAATATGTAGATTTTCTTAATTTCCTGGGGATTTTGTAGTGTTATGATGGGTATTTTTGAGTAATGAAACTGTTTCTTTAAATTAAATCCCTTCATCACTGGGGATGTGATGGCTGCAGCATTTGCTCTCAGTCCAAATGCACTTTCTGTGTTACCCTTCTTAGGCATTAGAGCTGGGCCCCATATCTACTGTTCCTGAAGGAGAGCATGGACAGTTTGTTTTCTTTGATCTCATATTCCTTCTCTAGCCATACCAATCATTTTGCTCACACATCTGTAGGAGTCTCAGCAAGGTTTGTGAGAACCATAAACTCTCTTGAAAGAAGAGGAATGACCACATTTCTGAGATGTCATGAGAAAGAAAGATTTGAGGGAGAGGGAAAAACAAGTTTCGCTATCATCTGAACTTTCAGATGTTCAAGCAAATGAACATTTTTCATTTGCTGTTGAATCTATCACCTTTTAAATGGTAAGGAGTGCAGTATTTTCCTTTCATTTATGTATAACCTTATTTTCTGTAATTTTAAAATTATTCACTTTGGAAGTGAATGTTCACATGGAAATGTGTATGCATATATGTCTAAATATTTTATTTATTGACTATCTATCTGTTCTTATCGACTTCCCTCTCAAGAGTGCCAATCACAGCATTTCTTAAAATCAAAAAAGTGCATTTCTGTTTTTAAGGTTGACAAATTTATTTTTTTAAGAAGGGGAAGTCTGTTTTTTTTCCAAGTGTGTTTTCCCACCAGAAAATGTGCAGCACTTCTATTACAATATTACATTCATTACTGTAGAAGTTTGTAACTATTGAGGTAAAAGGAAGAAATACTTAATTTTAAATATTCTCAAAATAATTAATAAAATAAGGGTGCACAGCCTGCAGTTTATAAAGCTCTTTTACATTCATTTTGTATTTTTGTCTTTATACAAAACCCTATAAAATAGGTCAATTGCTTTTTATTTTATTAGTGACAAGTGATTATCTTTTCAAAGATAATCAAACTTTTAAAATTAGGTGTCATTTTGTTCCAAGATTCTAATATTTCTGATAAATTAAGAAATGTTTTTAAATTAAATCATTGCATTCTATACAGTGATAAGTTCTTCTGAGCAGAAGCCTCTTAGGTTTGCATAAATCTACAGAAAACCCTGGCTCTAGAGTAAAGAGGCTCATCTGAATTTGTTTTATCACTGTTTCTGGACTTTTACAGGATAATATATCAACATTACCTCCCATGTAAAAGTAATTTTTTTCAATCAGATATTTCAATCATCTTTTGGAACTCGATTTAAAATAATAGTTATTTTGTTAATTGGTAGAAATCTTTTTTTTTAAGAGGGAGAGAATTTTAATATTTATTTTTTTAGTTTTTGGCGGACACAACATCTTTGTTTGTATGTGGTGCTGAGGACCGAACTCGGGCCTCACTCATGCCAGGCGAGCGCGCTACCCTTGAGCCACATCCCCAGCCCCAACTGATAGAAATCTAACATACAAATCCCTCATCTTAGAAAATTTAGAAATTATAGAATAACACAATATAAAAAAATTGGTCAAAGGTCTACTATGTATAATTTTTTTAAGTTATTATTTTGGCTTATGTATTTATAGACTTAGAAACAGAGATTACATTGTTTCAAGTGATAATATATTATTATACATTCCAAATCCTCATATGCATTTTAAAATATGATTTTAAAATCAGATAGTGTTTCTTGTATGCTTACATCAAAATTGTTTTATTAACCTGGCTTTATCCATCATTTAAATTACCCTCTGATTCTGCAATTAAGATCAGTGCTACAATAAACATTTCTTACTATTAATCTTTTATCCATTTATGAAATGTACTTTTCTATATCATAAATTCCTAGAAGATCTACTGCTGAAATAAAGGCTTAGATTCTCATAAGACATTTTCAACTTACAGCCACAATGTTTCCCCAGATAGACTCCACTGATTTACACTGTCACCCACACCCATATAGGTATGATCACATTTTAAAAATCTTTGCCAATATGTTGGTGAATAATTGTGTGGTATTGTTACTTCAATTATATTGCTTGGATTTCAGTGGAGATGGACTGTATTAATTATTAACATACTTCCCACCCAGGTACTGTTTTATTTACTTTCCAAAATTCTCTATAATATTTATTTTCTGTGATGAAATAAATATATGTGGTATTTATTTATTTTCAGGTTTTTCATATTAGATCATAAGCTCATTTCTTTTTTTGATTTTTAATTTGTTCTTTTTAGTTATACATTACAGTAGAATGTATTTTGACATATCATAAATACATGGAATATAACTTCTCATTTTTGTGATTGTACATGATGTAGATTTACACTGGTCGTGCATTCATATATGAACATAGAAAAGTTATGTTCTATTCATTCTATTGTCTTTCACGTTCCGATCCTCTTTCCCTTCCCCTCACCCTCTGTCTAATCCCATGAACCTCCACTCCTCTCTTACCCTTACCTATTGTGAGTCAGCATCGGCATATCAGAGAGAAAGAACATTTGACCTTTGAATTTTTGGGACTGGCTTATTTCACTTAGCATGATAGTCTCCAGTTCCATCCATTACTAGCAAATGCCATAATTTCATTCTTCTTTATTACTGAGTAATATTCCTTTGTGTGTATATATAACATTTTTTTAAATCCATTCCTCTGTTGAATAGCACCTAAGTTGGGGCCATAGTTTGGCTATAGTGAACTGAGCTGCTGTAACATTGATTGGCCATATCACTATATTATATAAGCTCTTATTTCTTACGTGCTACTGCATTGTCAATAACAGGTAGAATACAACATGCTATGTTGTAGATTTTTAGACTGAAGAATAAATTTGTGCCATTTTGTTATGTGAATTAACTGCTTATGGTATTTATGCACTTTCTTTTGAGGTATTTCTTTGGCATGCCCTCATGAGATAGTGATGTATAAGAATTAATTATGTACTGAGGTAATTGTTTTATGTTTCAATGGTTTTTAGTTTTTATTTTATCAATGAATTTATTTTTTAACTTAAAAGTTTTTAAACAATTTGCATTGAAATATATTCTTATTTTGCTTTCTGATATTTTCTTTAATGTTTAGATCTACCTTTCCCATACTGTTGTATATAATAAAGCCTTATGTTTTTTTTTTTTTTTTCTAGATCACTTCTAGTTGGATTCATTGTAGTTGGCCTCTTTGTCATGTAAGAGAAATGAAAGGCAAATTATATCAGAAAGTCACCATGTACATTAGGGCTTAAGTTATGGTTTGAATTTGACATTTCTCCAAAAACCTCATGTGTAAAACAATGCAAGAAGGTTTAGAGGAGAAATAATTGGGCTATAATAGTCTTAACCCTGATGGGATCAACCAAGAGGTAGCTGAAGGCAGGTAGGGTGTGGCTGGAGGAGGGGTCATGTCTTGGATGTATATATTTTGTATCTGGTGATTGGACTCTCTCTCTCTGCTTTATGATCATCATGTAAGCCACTTCCTTCCACCACACTCACGCCATGATGTTCAGTCTCACCTAGAGTCCCAAGGAATGGGGTCTGCTATTTATGGACTGAGACCTCTGAACCCATGAGCCCTCAAATAAACTTTTCCTCCTCAATTGTTCTGGTCATGTCTTTTAGTCACATCAACAAAAAAGCTGACTAAAACAGCATATGCAATTGATTAAACTTGAGGGAATGCAGTAAGTGTGATATTTGGGTATTTGAGAATTTGGAAAAAAACTAATGTCCTGAGTAACTAAATAAATATTGGTGAATATGGGGGACCTGTTATTGAAAGAAAGACAGAAAGAAATGAATTGAGAAAAAGCACTTTTTAAATTGGAATAATAACATCACATGCCAGATTGTTCTTAAAGTAGAAGGAGAAGTATGCTGAAAGTAAAGATCTGACTGTGAGGAAGAGCAAAAGATGCAGCAGACCTGGAGGTGGAGCAGTGGAGGCAAGCACTTGCATAGCGTGGTGGACAGTGCCCAAGAGGGAAGGGCATTCCACAGACAGTGGGAAGCAAACAAACTCTAAAAATTAGAGTAGAAATCATTTTTTAAATGCAGTTTACTTACTTATTTATTTTTTGTATCAGGGATTAAACCCAGCGACACTATTTAATCACTGAGCCACATCCCGAGCACTTTTTTATATTTTATGTAGACACAGGGTCTTGCTGAGTTGCTTAGGGCCTTGGTAATTTGCTGAGATGGGCTTTGAACTTGTGATCCTCCTGCCTCAGCCTCCATAGCTCCTGGGATTACAGGTGTGTGCCACCATGACCAGCTAATAGAAGTTTTTTAGAGACTTGCTGAGAACTTGATGGAAACTATGACTCCTCTCCACAGATAAATGCATATTTATGCCACTATGACGAAACTTTCAGTAAATGGATGATTCTCCTAAGCTGAACCAAGAACCATGATTCTCAGGGATATAGAAGTTTTTCTTTCTGAAGGACCCTTATATCTAAATGGAAAAATGGAATCTTCAAAAACACGATGATGTCATTATTATGGCCTGGATGTTTTGAATGTAAAAAGAAAAAAAAAATATGAAGGCATGAGATATGTTCACTTTTTTCCGGTTATTAATTTGTCCTTTGTCTTTGGGTATGTGGTGGTTTATTTTATGTTTTGACTAGACTGGTAATCTGGGTGCCCAGATTAATTACTATTCTGGTTGAGACTGTGAGAGTGTTTCCAGAAGACATCAGCCTTTGAATCAGTGGTTTGAGTAAAGCAAATTATTTTCTCCAATATAGGCATGCATCATCCAATCTATTTATAGCTAAATAGATTAACAACAAAACAAGGATAAAGGAATGAGGAATTCACACTCCCTCCCTGTTTGAGCTAGAATATCAATCCTCTGCCCTTAAAGGGCACAGACACAATTAGCACTCCACCCTTCAGTTCTCAGAACTTGATCAATGGATTTTTCTTGGTCTTCAGCTTGCAGTGGTATATTTTAAAGCTTTTAAGCCTCTAAAATAGTGTGAGCCAATTCCTCCAAACATAATATATGTGGAAAAATCAGAAGGCTGTAAGTGTGTGTGTCTTCATGTGTGTATGCCCATCTTATTGGTTTTATTCCCCAGGAGAATCCTTACTGGTACAAGGTGGACCTCTGATCTCTTTCTTCATAGCTGCCTTTCTAATGGATCTAATGGATCTGCATGTTTCTTGACTGGACTCTATGAAGTTAAAAGACGGTATAGTTCTCTCAAGATGGTTTCCACTGAAAGTCTTAAGCAAAATGTTGAAGAATAACATTCAGCCTATACATGATCCTATGACAGGTTCCTATGACAAGAGCCCAGGTGGGCACACAGCCACCGAAAGAGAAGTGTATTTAACTCAAATACTCACTTTAGCAAGGAGTACATTGAGAATTGGTAAAGTTTCATTGCTGATAAATCCCTTCTCTTCATAAAGGATTTGAAGGAAATTAACTCATCACACTATTTACTGAAAATCTTTGTCTTTTTTCTCAGGCTGTGTCTATCCAACTGAGAAAGAACAGACCATATTATTTTCTGCTGTACTAATGCCAATATTAATGTCAGTGTGGATTTCTTCATGGTCAATTTGATCATTTCTTTGGAGATGGGCCATTCTTATAAAATAATAACAGACAAATGGAATCAATTATACTGTATTGACAAGGTTTATTGCCTTCTCTAAAATCATTTGAAAAGATAGACATATGAATTTCACTCAGGAGAAAACTGATTTTGGTTACAAAAGTCCTTACATTATATGAGTCCCCCTGAGAAACATTAGGATCATATTTTAACTATAATGTGAGTGCTGTATTACTTATATCAGAGAAAATCAGGTAAAAATGAAAAAAAAACTCTTGGAATAAATGAAATGAAAAGAAAAGAAATGTATAAAATGACAATCTCAAATTAGTTATAACTAAAGCAATTCTGAGTATTTAGATTTTCTCTCGTGTGCAGATATTTTGTACTGAATCTGAGGAACATTGCACTTCAATAAATGTGAATACAGCCTGATGAGATTCCATCAAAAGTGGAGGTGAAGGTGAAATCACCTATTGCAAGCCTTTATGCACTGATAAATATGACAAAAGGAAAAAATCTGGCATAGAAAAATTGAAGAGACACTGGATGCTTGCTGTGCATCTACAGAAGTGATATCTACAATGTTACAATACCATGTGGAGAGCAATTATTTTTTACCAAAACAATTTGATGTTTTAATTATGCATAATTTATGACTGAAAACATATCTTCTTAAAAAAATAAAAACCTGTAGCCTCCTAATCCCCCACACTGTTTCATATAGGATAATCAAAAAAAAAAAAAAAGAATACTTTAACCATGACATAATTTATATAGTCTCTTTGGAATTCTTAAGGACTTCAAAGAGCAAGCAAAAGTAAAATGGAGAAAAAGTAAATAGATTAATTTAAGCAATGACACAAACATAGTGAAATAAAGAAAGGAGATATTAAGTTTAAGAGATATAGACTTTGAAGATCACTGCATTCTTTCAGTTTTTTATTTAAAGAGAGGTGTGTGTGTGTGTGTGTATGTGTGTGTGTGTGTGTGTGTGTGAGAGAGAGAGAGAGAGAGAGAGAGAATTTTTTTAATATTTATTTTTTAGTTTTCGGCGGACACAACATCTTTGTTTGTATGTGGTGCTGAGGATGGAACCCGGGCCGCACGCACGCCAGGCGAGAGAGCACTACAGCTTGAGCCACATCCCCAGCCCATTCATTCTTTAAGTTTTGATGAAACTCAGCACTTTAACTCAGTAGCTTAATTGTCAGTGAAAGAAGGTATTTTATTTCCACATGTAAGGGCCAGAAACAAGTTTCTGATGTATGGTCTGGGGAGTGAAGGATGGTAAGGAAGGCAGGCCTAACGCTGGGAGGTGAGACTCCTCTGAAGGACCACTAGGCCTGAGAGTCAACACCTGCTGTCCCCACCTCTTACACTCTTACACTCTTTCTTTTCCCCTTAGAAGGGTCAGATCTGCATTAAGATTTGTTAGTTCTTCTGGTCTTTCTCCCATTTCTATGAGGGATGCTTCCTCCAGTAAATGTCTGTACATCTAATTCTGTCCCGTTATCATATTGGAGTGCCCAAACAATGCAAGTAGTATGAGGAGTTATTAGAAAAAGCTACCAATAAGATTGGCATTTGGGGTCTGGGGTTGTGGCTCAGTGGCAGAGTGCTTTTCTCATACATGTAAGGCACTGGGTTCCATCCTTGGCACCACCACATAAAAATAAACAAATAAAATAAAAATATGGTATCCATGTATAACTAAAAAAATGGGATTTGGACTTGTTTGCTTAGTAGCTGAAGGGTGAAAAGGACGTTGTCCTATCTGGTAGGAAGTGCTATAGGTAGATACCAGACTATAAGGTAAAGTGAATTGTGAGGATTTCAGGTGATGACCAGAAAATGTCCAGCTAGAGAGGAATGCTATGATGGGATACAGAGTTAGACATTAAAAAAAGTATGGATTAACAATTCCTATGAAGACATTAGAGTATTTTGTCATTATAAGCTGTATTGATAAACTTGGGAGTAATAAGAAATTGAGGGCAAGTAACAAGAACTCTGGTATCTTATAGAAGGCCCTCTTCTTCTATAGTGGAAGTAAACAGAGCTGTGAAGGCTAAAGAGCTAATAGTTTGAGATGTGGAGCTCCAGAGACATCTGAAAAATTCCCCAACTATGTGAAGACTGGAGTACTGGTTGAGAAAATCCAGTCCTTGAAATGTGGATTGGGGTATCTTTATCAATGCAGATATTGCCTCTGCATTTGCCCATGAACCCTATGCAATTCACAGGTGGATGATCCCTTCCCTACAAAGACCTCTGACCGTGCAGAATCCACTCCTCCACAAAGAAACAGGTGATCACTCAGAACCTGCTCACTTCTCCACAATTGTCTGTCACCTGACAGTTAGTTCCAAGTCCTGGAGAAATTATGTTGGGTTTAATAAAGAAGGAAAAAGAGAGAGAGAGAGAGAGAGAGAGAGAGAGAGAGAGAGAGAGAGAGAGAGAGAGAGTATTAACAATAATTACATGNCCCCCCCCCGCAGTGGGATTTTGAAGGTCAAAGAGGACAGACTATGTAAGCAAGTTGTGTTATTCAGCTTTCCATCGCTGTAACACAACACCTGAGATAAGCATTTTATGAGGAGGAAAAGTTTATATTTGCTTATAGTTTCAGAAGTTTCAGACCATGGTTCATTGGTTCTGTGGCTTTGGGCTTGTTGGCAAGGCAATATATCATGGTATAAGATGGAGCAAAGCTTCTCACCTCATGACAGCCAAGAAGCGAAAAGAGAGAGAAAGAGGCACAGGGTCTCAATAATGTTTTCAAGGGCACACCTCCAATGATCCAACTTGCTTTCACTAGTGTTGGTCTCCTGAAGGTTCTATCACCTCCCTAGAGTGACACAGGCTGTCAGTAGAATCTTATAATATAGGCCTTTGGGAGGCATTTCATATATAAATCATAACAAAACTATTCTTTATGTGAGACGATTCTTGGTCTGCGACACATCGTAGCAAGGACTGTAGGACATAGGACAGTCTTGCTGCTGGGGTGAGTTTTGGCAGTTTGTAAAAAGGGATGGCCAGAACTAAATGAAGTAGAAAAGCCTGAAAAATCTTGTGAAATATTAGAGGCAAGAGCATTGAGGCTCGGAGAAACAGGCATGTTGGAGTGGGTATGTCATAAAAGACCAGAAGATGGCAGACAGGTATGTCCCACAGGAGGACCCTGAGCTCATTCGTCCCCAAGGCCATCATCATTGTATTCATGAGAGCAGTTCTAACATCCGCAAGAAATTTAGTGGGGGCTTCCTTTGCAGGCCAAGCTGATGGTAAGAGAGGCAGGTCCAGTCTTAGAGGATATTGTGGTAGAATTCAAACACTAGACACCAGAGGCCACCATTGTGGCAAAGTCAAAGGGGGCAGTCGAGGAGCTTGGCTCAAAGTGTTGTGAAGATGGCTAATGAAACACAGCATCCTTGAGAGATCAAGTTCTGTTTAACAGCAAAAGGGGAGGAAGGGAGGGAGGGAAGAAAGAAAAAAGGAAAAGAGAGAGAGAAGGAGAAAGGAAGGATGGAGGAAAGAACGAAAGAAAGAGGAAGGGAGAGAGAGAGAGAGAGAGAGAGAGAGAGAGAGAGAGAAGGAGGGAGCTGAGGATGGCTTCCCCACTAAAAAAGGAACCAATCACTTGCTCAGTTCCCTCACCTGAACCAAACTGTATCTATATAGAACTGGCTTTCTGAATAGGTGTCCTACAACATAGTCAGGGCTGGTACACCCTGTGATGATTTCTCCATTCCTCTATGGAATGTATGGCCATCTACTTGAGAGACTTTAAACTGGGGAGAAAGGAATAACCAGACAATCCAAGGACCATTAGACACAAATTGTGAGCTGACATTAAGGTCTGGTGATGCCAAATACGATCATAGTCCCTAGGTTAGAGGAGGGACCTATGGGAGCCAGATAATAAATGATGTTATTGTGACATTCTATACTAAAGCTCTCTATAAGTAAGAAAAATATCTGAAGTATCATGTTAATGAACTACCTAGAATTAATCCTATCAAATATGTGGCTTTTATATTGAAGACAAGCATGTTGACTGAATGAAACCAAATAGAGTTTAGGAATTAATAATGTGTACCAAAGACTTTATCTTAGGATTGTTTTCTGGGGAAATGGGCTAAGATAGCTAAAATATTCAGAATTGATTTTGATGGAAGTATTTATTAGGGAGGAGATGGTGCTATGACACTCACAGTAGAGTGTTTAATGAAGTGAATGTATAAATATTCCACTATGAGGGCTGTTCTTAGGGTAGAGATGGATTACTTTTCAATATCTACTAGCAAACTCCAACACATTTATTTTTACTCATTTTGTAATATTGCTATTAGCAGCTAGCTCCATAACACGACTGGAGCAGACTAGTACTCCCATGGGATGGACAATGATTTTAATTCACAGTCTTGTCTCAGACATAGGTTTACTCTTATTGAATGTACTGCATGACTTGAGCAGTCCACAGAGCCATACTGATGACATCATGCTGACTGGACAGGGAAGGGAGAAGATGACTCCTGTGCTAGAAACCTTGGAAAGTTACATGTCCTCCAAAGGGTGGAAGATAAATCCTATTAAAACTCAAAAAGAACTGCACTTCAAAATCTGACAGGCCCTGGATGTATCAGTAACGAAAAAGACAGCGTGGAATTTAGTCTACAGTGAGGTAAAAATGGTATATTTGTGATCACATAGGTCAGGTTCAGAAAGGCAAACTGCAGACTAGGTAGGTCAGACTTCCATGTTCCTCCCCACAACTGTCATGGTGCCCTTCCTCTGGCTTACTCCTATTACCGTATGCTGGGTCCTCTGTTAGCAGTTGAAACAAGAGGGAAAAGGTTTGCCAGCTTTCTATTTGGGTCTTCTCAGTTTCTGAATGCAAACAAAGAGTGCATAATGACTCCATTTCTGACATTGAAAAAGAGTGTAGAGGGAAACCACCCCATTGGGCAAAATCATGAATGATGTGCCTGATGTGGTAGACTTTGTGTGGAAAGTGAAGTGACTCAAGATGAATCTTAAAAAGGTATTATATAATATATCTAATATATATATATATATGTGTGTTATATTAAACTGTATTTACAGTATAACATATGGTATATATTATATATAGTATAATATATATATATATAATACATGCAGTATTTTATATATATATATATATATACACACACACACACATATGTATATATATATTTCCACCCACCCCCACCAGGAAGTGACTAATGGCCTGATCATTTGGTAAGATATCTGCAAGGAAAAAGAAATTGAGTATCAAACTATGAATTTTAAAATAAAGGCATGTGGTAAAACACATGGGTTTGGTCACACATTTTACAGATTTTTTTGTTTAACATATAATGTAAAATAGAAAATAAGTTTCCTATAGAAGGGGCACTGAACAACCAAATAGACAATTATAATTTAGCTAGTTGGTACCAACCAGACTTCATTATCAGCTGCTCCAGATTTGCTATGATAGGTACATGCTGCATGTCCATGATGTCAGAGACAGAGTCTACATATGGGATCAATGGCATAATAGGCATCCTTTGGCAGATCAACAAGCCACTTGCTGCCATGTAAAATACAATGAGCCACTTCCATCATGGAAAGGCTAGCAGTTTGTTTTCAAGAATAGACATATATCCTAGGCATAGATATTTGCCTTTCCTTCCTGCAGTCTCAGTTGACACTGATTTGAGGCTTTATAGAATGGTTAATCCACAGGCAAGGAATCCAACACAGCATAACATTTAACTAATGATCACATCTCACAAAGGAAGTGTGGAGGTAAAGGCTAGATAAACACAAAATTCACTAATTACATCTCATATGGAATCACCCAGAATGAGTCAGCTGCAAAGAATTCTGGAATAACTTATAAATCTAGTTCCAAGGTTTGGAACATTCTGAACAATATTCTGAAATTGTGAAGAACAATCTCTAGAATATGGTATATGTATTAAATCAGAAACCTCTTCATGATGGTGTGTACCAAGTGGGAATAATATATAGATCCAGGAGCCATACAGTAGAAGCAGAAGCACTCTCCCTTACCAGTGTGCACAATAAATTCCTCAGGAAATTTACTCTACTATTCTCTGAAATTGTGGATTTTATGGAGTTGGACATCCTCACAGGAAAATGGGACATCCTTTTGCTAGGGAACACAGATGTCTCATTGAAAACATGTTATAGTTGCAGCATTAGCACTTTGGATGCCTTGTCCCCAGAAACCAACAGGGTAGAAGGGGAAGTCACCATACAGGCAGAGTCAGGGGACCTATCAGCAGGAGGATACAAATTTGCTTTTGTTTGATAGAAGTGGGGAGGAATCTGTTTGAAATCCAGGTGGTTGTGCACATGAAAACTATCTCTTCCTACTTTCTCACCAGGGAGATAGACTCATGGAAGGCATGGAGGAACTCCCCCATCTCCGAGTCTGTGAAGAGAAGTAGAGGTAAACTGTGGCAGCCTTCAAATTGTGCCTCTAAAGTTCCAGCTGCAGAGAGTGTATGCCAAGGCTCGATTGTGCTGGCCTGCCCTTCCCAACTTCCTTTCCCAGTCATTGCTATGGATAGCATCAGGGTCGTTCATTCCTGGAAGACGAGGACTTCTCTGATGGGTTACTTGGCTCAAGTCCTTCCCATTGGTCAATGACTCTGCTGAATCATCTTATAACTGATTTTTTCCACTCGTCTTTCATTCCCTGTCTGTTTCACAAGGGAAAGATAAACATCAGGTCTGAGGATTCTGTAAGACTCTCATTGTTCCCTCCTAATTTTTCCTCATTCATTTCTCTTAATAAAAATCTCTTGCTCATCTGCATTAACTTCTTTACTATAACAAAATACATATGGGAATTAACTTTTATTTAATGTTTATTTTGGCTCATGGTTCTGGAAGTTCCAGTCCAAGATCAGATGACCTCTTTACTTTGGATGTTCTGGCAAGGGTGGCACAATATGGGTGGGAACATGTGGCAGAGCAAACAGCTTACATCATGACCCAGGAAGCAGAGAAAAACAGTGACCAGTGTCCCACAACCTTTTCTCCATACTTGTCCCCAGTGACCCAAGGACTTCTTACAGGTCCCTCCTCTTAAGCGTCTAGAGAACTTTCCAATAGTGCCACCCTGGGGAATAATCCTTAACATATGGACTTTTGGGGAACATTACCCATATTCAAACCATAGCATAGCACCATCTAATCCTGTCGTGGCTTCTGTTTCTCTGATATCCTGCAGTAACAAATACATTTTGGCTGAAAACACAAGTTGAATCATGGAGTATACATAAATTGTACACTGAATTTGGAATGCTTTGTAATACTAATGACTCCACAAATATTTCTTAATTCTTATACACACCTATTGACTTTCTGCTATTCACTAATAACATTTGTGCTCCTAATCCACCCAACTTTTCAATTCTTTCTATCTTAAAATAAGGCAGGGTGAGTCAACAAGAACATATTGTTAAAACTCCTCACAATTATCAGAAAAGCAGCTCAAAACAAATGCCCTTCAGATAAAGAAATATTTCTGAGGCAGATGTTTATTTGACAGCAAAGCAGAAATATGTATGAGGCAAAGAGCAATGAAAGTCAAGACCTCCTCTTGCTTCAAGATTCTGATACGTTCACTTTGTTTAGTCTTTTAGTTTCGAATTCTAAAAATTCCTGTCACCAATATTCTTTTGGAAACCATTTCATGTTTCTCACAAAATGAGTACTTCACCCATGAGTCTGCTGATGAGAAAGCATATGTCTTATAATGTTAACTAATGTCTCAAACAAATAGATGTCTATGATTGGACACATTTATAAACTAATGTTTACATTACTGATGGAATTATTGACATAAATATTTCATAGCACCTATTATAGCAGCTTCCAGAAATATTTGGAGGCCTTCAGAAATATTTGTTGATCTAAAATGAAAATATCTCTGAGGAGTGGGTTTCATTAGAAGCCCGCCAGAGAGATGAAACTGAATCAGGAACTGGGTGTGAGAAAAGAAAGAATCCACCAAGGTGCCTTCAGCTGCTGCCTTCTGGTTCCTTTAGCAGCTTTGCCACGTGGTGATTATAAGGGATAAGAAAGTCGCCTAAGTAAATATGGTGCAGTCGATCATTCAGAGGAACACAAACTCGAATGCAGAGGATGTGTTTGAAGGTACAACTCAGTCAGATGTCTCTGCTATGTTCAGTAAGATCTAGGTTTCTGACTAGGTAAAAGGCAAGTCTCTGGCGTTGGTATGTTTTTGACACTCTGAGAAAGAAAAAGTTCTCCAATTTTACCCCATTTACACTCCTCTGTCATGTGTATCTTACAGTGGAGGTAAAAGAAAGTTAGTTACAGAAAACTTCTATTAAATATGGGAATAGATAAAGAATAAAAGGGAAATGATGGCATATGCCAAAATTAAGGGGACAAGAATCCTTTCTTAGAGTGTGTTTTGAGGAATCCAAACAGTTTTGTGACATTTTAGACAGGAAAAGTGATTTTATACTGAAGTAATGTAGGGTTGTGAAAACCTTCATATCAGCTGATAAAGAAAAATATTACTTTCATAGGTTCACACAAGAAGTTCAAGTATTTCATCTCAGCTTCGATTTTTAAGCCATTTTCCTGCAAACTGGCAAATTTCTGCCTACAGCAAACTGATGAAAATTCATGGATGTTTTCATTCCTCTAGTTTAGGGCAGAATAGTAAAACTTTTGCCTTAGATCAAACTTTTGAATATTTGAGGGGAAGGAAAAAAAAACCACATCACTTCTCAAATGTGAATACCCAAAGTGAAATGTGGCCGTTTCTTACATTTTTAGATGCCTGGAAGTTTTCCACAAACTTCTATAACCGTCACTCCGCAGGCTTCTGCTATAAATGTTTCAGGAACTATCTAGGGAAATATTCTATTGAGAGGGAAAGCAGGATTATCTAGCAGATAGAGCATGGAATTTGGACTTAGACAACCATCTGAGACCTGCACCTGCCTCTTTCATTGCCTTATGTTGAAACGCTGTATAAATGATTCAGACTCACTTTGCTTATATTTTTCCCTGTGGCAATAGAGGAAAATGGGCTAAGCATTAGCCCCTTCACAAATCTCTGAGAATACCATGAAGGTAAATATGACATTGTCTTTAAAGTGCTGTGACCTCTAATACAGGTAAGTGGTACAGATGCAAAAGGCTTAGAGAGGGTGTAGAGATGTCATGGAATCTCAGCACGGAGGCCTGTGGAGTCTTTGCCTTGCTCCTGTGTTCAGTCAGGGGTGCCTGTGACACGTAGTTAACAATTAGTACTACCAACTGCTAATTGCTCCAGAACAAATCTTCCCTTCAGCATCTGGGACATATCAACCTCCCTTTCACAAATTCAGTGAGGGGAGACAACCCCTAACAACCAATCACTTGCATCTATTAATTGTCTTATATGCAAAATGCATTGTACTTAGCTTTAGACCCCTAATGAGAGTCTCTTTGAACTATAATGATTTATAAAGCATACTCACTGTTCTCAAAACACTTGGAATCATGATTCAGTTTTTAAAAAGGAATGTCTGCTCATGAAAAATCTTATGTGAAATTCCTGTATACTAGTTGATAGAGATAATGATTCAAAGGAGTTCAAAGGAGGAAAAGTATGATGACAGAGGATGTTTGACTACCCTTATAACATGACTTTTGTTTGTAATTAGGACATATCAGAGATACAGAAGGAAAAATGCTTATAAACTCACAGTTTTAAAAATTAAAATTCTATCCATCTTAAGTCTATTTTGTTGTGCTGTAACAAAATAACTGAGGTTGAGTAATTCACAAAGTAGAGATAATATGGCTCATGATTCTGATGGCTGGAAGTTCCAAATAGTTTGTCCTAGGGATGGCTCTCTGGTTATCTTACAATATGGCAAAGAAGCAGATAGGGAACCTGCCCCATGCAGAAGCAACCAGGCAAGCTTTTGGAGTGATCTCACTTTATAACAACCTGCTCTTAGAGGAATGAGATTTTTCACCCCTGTAAGTCCTGAAGCACCCCTCAGAATCTGAATTGATCCTTTCATGATTGTGTATCCCCAAGACCTATTACCCTCCACAGAGCCCCACCTCTTAAAAGGTCCACCACCTCAACTCCTCCACCCTAGGGATGCAGCTTCCAGGACATGAACCTTCAGAGACACAACGTATCCAGGCCACAGCAATATCCACAGCAGTTATCATGGTCGAAATGTGATCTGTTAATGTCTCTCGCTGCCATATCTGATTTCATCATCTTCATTAATTGTAAGCTATTTGAACCCATCCACAGCTTATTTCTTTTTATGCCAAGTTTTTGAAATTTTCATTGCTCATTTGGAAACACCAGTTCAGTAAATCAATAGGATGTGTATAATGAAATAACTTCAGAATGAAAAGAAGACCACATGAAATATTGGGAAGATAATTGGTTGAGAAAACACTCTGATCACTCTCTGGAACTGTTAGTCCCTCATTTAACCTCCCCAGAGTATCTCTTGTTTCATTTTAAAATGAGGGGGTTGGGCTAGATTTCATGGGCCTGTTTTTTACAATTCTCTGGAAAGGGCTGCTTAAAAGTTGTATATTTTCTTTTGCTTCTGAAAACCTCGTTTTGCTTTGTATTCTGTCAGAATCCAAGATCATTTCTTGTCATTACGATCAATATCTCAATTTTATAGACCACGGATGCTTTGGGTAGAGAAGAACCAGAGGGTAATATGATGCTTTCAAAACACGCGCTAACTGTAATTCTTAATTTAATCATAGTTAAAGTGGACTTTCCCAAGCCCTGTTAAATTTTAATACTCAACTCATGAGAGTTTTGGTCTTGCCTGAAAGTACTAACTTAGACAAATAGTCTGGTTCTTGGTTTTTGATCTTGTGTGGCAGAAACCCAGGCATCTGTAAACAGGGCAGAGGCAGATTGTCCTTGAGGTGTATATTGGTGCTATACCTCTATTTTACAGCCTAATAGTAAAGCATTTGTTTTAAATATGATAGTAAGTAATACTGAAAGCATTAACAATGTCAAAACATCTAGCCAATTCAGACATAATAGTAATCCAACTTTTAATAAATTATAAAATATGTCATATGTTTTACATGAAAAATTAAAAAGTTGATCTTGCTTTAATCAGGCATATTTTAGTGTGTCTGTCAGAAAAATAAAATGAAATTAACCTGTGCTGCGTGGTATAAGTAATGTGAACCATATTAGCGTATTGAAAAAGAAAGTCAGCTGGGTTGAGCATAAAAGAGAAAATTGTTTCTCAAGGAAGTTTTCTAGAATTTTTAAAAACACGGTTTTAAATAATAGTATAAAGGAGGATCAATCATTGTGACATGAAACAAGTATTTTAACATCTTATGGAATATTTCCATGTATTTATGTGGGGAACTTTGTTGAACCTCTGTAACATGTTATGTGCAATCTAAATCATTACTGTCCAATCATTACTGTATAATTTTAAATTTTGCAGTTTTATGCTAAGAAGAGTAGAAAAGGCATAGGCAAATTGTATTTTATATTCTTGTAGCATGCATATAGAGTATTGGCATTTTAATATAAAAATTATTGAGATACTTCAGATTTTACTAATAAAAATTATTGAGATACTTCAGATTTTACTTCCACATTCTATATATACTTTATTCACAGTGAAACACAACTCCACTTTGACATAGTTCAAGTGTATGATAGACACATGTGTCCATAGACATTTGACAGGTAGGTCTAGATGGTGAGAACACATATTAAACAGCACACATCCAGCCAGTACCTCCTTAGTGTTGACAGTCTAATATGGAAAATACACTTGGGACCACAAATCAAGTATAGAACTTTAAGGTACAGTTTTTTTTTAGAAGCATTGCTTAGGGCTGGGGTTGTGGCTCAGTGGTAGAGCGCTTGCCTAGCATGTGTGAGGTGCTGGGTTTGATCCTCGGTACCATGTAAAAATAGACAAATAAAATGAAAGTATTGTGTCCATCTATAACTAAAAGAAAAACATTTTAAAAAGCATTGCATAAAATTAATATCACTGGTTATTGAATTGAAGCAAATTATATTTCATGCTAATGTCAAAAATGAATATCACCAAATATGTTCCCTGCATTAAACAAATTCTTATTTTGCATATGATATAGATAATGTGTTTTTCTATGTGGGTAAGATCACTCCACATTTTTAAAGAAATGTGTTCTGAATTAACAGGCTGTTGTAGTCTATTATTATTCTTTTATCTCTGTGCTTGTCTTTATTCCTATATCAGTATTACATTGTAAGTTTAAAATTAAGTATGTGACAGGAATATAATAATTCTTTAATTCAGTTATATATAATTAAAAAATTAAAGTAAGCTAATATGAAATAAAGAAAAGTTATCAGAGGAACTTCATCCCAGTATGAAAGAACATTCAATATTTTTTCATGTACTTTCTTTAATTTTATAATTTCTGTGATTTCTACTGACGTGTTTGCAAAGACTTCCCACGAAGAACTATAGTCTATCTTTAGGTTTATTATGTAAGTAGTTTACTTTAATAAAATCTTGCAGTTATACCTAACTTATATGTAACTAATGATGTGAAGAAAGTACTTAAAATAAAAGAAGTATAATAAAACAAAATGTGAAGAAAATATACATAACATAGTCTTGTTTAAAGATGTGCCTTAATTGATTCCATGTAGCTCTGGCTTAATTGTGGATGGTGCTGAGGATGGTTGTCTATTTATTGAGATTTGAAGCGTGCCAAAAAGAACAGATGAACTAAAAGTTTAGTGTTCACTCATCTAACTAAAAATATGTCTTTTGCCATGTTGCTTCTTAAACTAAAATTGCTATAGGATTTCAGACAGAAGAGATTGTATGCACTGGAGAGGTGACTCCATGAGAGAAACTTCCCTAAACTGGAATTTAACGATTGAGAGATATGGATTGTTCAGGAAGAAGGAAGAAGGTCTTTGTCATTTGGAAAAGCAACATAAATACAGTAAGAAAGTGAAACTTGGCAAAATTTGTAGAGAGAATAAAGTAAATGGCCTTAGTTTGAAACACCATGGAAATTTTAATAAGCACAAGCAATCTAAGGCTGGCTTAGATCCTCTAACACTCCATTCAAAAGGTAATATGGTGCCAACAGTGTTAAGTCAAAGAAGTGGCATAATGAAAATGGCACATTTGGAAGAGTCATCTAGCAGAGGTGACAGGATTGATTTAAAGACACTGAAGGCGGGCTGGGGATGTGGCTCAAGCAGTAGCGCGCTCGCATGGCATGCGTGCGGCCCCGGGTTCGACCCTCAGCACCACGTACAAAGATGTTGTGTCTGCCGAAAACTAAAAAATAAATATTTAAAAAAAATAAAATAAAATAAAGACACTGAAGGGAAATATCAAGGAGATTGAGGTCAGAGATTAGATCCATGAATAGCTTTGGAAGATTTAAATGAGACCTCTTAAAATAGGATTCCCAAGATTTTTTTTTTTTTTTTGACAGCATAGATATGGAACAAGTAAAATAAGGATGAGGAAAAAAAGAGTAAATACAGAATGGAGTTTGGATTCAGGGCTGTGGTGTGGAGTTGGGTGGATATAAAAAAAAGGACAGATGATTCTTCCATGACAGCACAGTGTAAGGCCATGCTAGTTTGAACTGTGAAGGTGAGTTTTCTTGAGTTTCTTGGCCCACAGTAAAATACAATGGAGTTACATTTTCTATTATTATTCTCAGACCTTATTCCTCAGAGCAAAAGTAAATTGAAAGTTGGTTGAGAAATTACTAAGTGAACTATGGCAGTACTTCCATCTCCTTCTGAAAGCATACATATTTTGGTTTGAATTATTTAGGAAGTTATGAAACAAAACAGGATTTATGTTCTCCTTATTTTGACGTATGGTTTACATTTTGAAAACTTTGCCCTAGGATGGCATTGGGTAAAATTATGGTGATAAAATTGAGCATAGCTAAAGCAAAAATCACAAAATTCAGAATAGAAATAGACTTTATAAATCTTGTAATTACATGTGTAAAAACACAGTAAATATTTTTTGAGTATCTATCAGTTGTCAAGCCTGTCATGAACATTGGGTGTATAGATTTTTTAAAAAGTTAAGGAAAAAAGAAAAACTGTCTTTGTGAATAATTTTATGGTCCAGAACAGGAAGTGGTCATTAAACAAATGAACAAACACAAATAGTTGTAAATTTTGATCAGTCTTTGGTATGAGTTAAATTTTGTCCCCTAAAAATCCATATACTCAAATCCTAGTTCCCCAGAATGTAATTTTATTTGGAAATAGGGCCATTGCAAATGTAATTGCTAACATGAGGTCATACTGGAATAGGGAGGGCGTCTGATCTGACGTGATTGGCAGGCATCCTTATGAAAAAGGGGAAATTTGGGCAAGGACAAATAATGTACTCATACAGATGAAGGCAGAGATCAGAGTTATGCTGCTCTAAGCTTAGGAATATCAAAGATTATAAACAAACTACCAGAAACTAGGAGAAAGGCATGGACCTATTGTTCATAGCCTTCAAAGGAAACAACCCTGCTGACCCCTGTATCTCAGGCTACTATTCCCCAGAACTGTATCACAATAAATTCTGCTGTCTAACACTGCAGTTTGTGATATTTTGTTACAGGAGTGCCAGCTAACTCATATAATGATAAAGAATTATTGGGAACACTGGAAGTAAATAAAAGCTCTCATTATATCAAATGAACAATGGAGAAATGCTCAAGGAATTTATAATTAGGGATACTTACAAGATGAGAAAAAGCCAACTATGTGAGGTATGGAGAGGAGGGAGCTGGGGAGATAATAAGACATATGCAAAGGCCCCAAGATAGCAGAGTATTGTCTTAAGTATCAAAGTAAAAATGACAATATGGCTGGTGCATAGGACTGTGGCATGAGATGAGACTGATGGACCTTGGAATTGAACTTGCCTATTATTTTAAAAATAGTAAGAAACATTCATGGATTTTAAATAAGTGGTAACATAATCTACTTTACATGTTAAGTAAATTCTAACCACTGTGTTGAGAACAATCCAGAGGAAAATAATTAGAAAAGTTTAGCAATGAGTCAGGCCTGTGTTGAATTTGTGGTAGTAGATTTGAGACAATTTGAGCAAATATTTAACCTGGGGATGTAGGGAAAGTGTGTTATAAAAACTCATCTTAGATTTATGCCATGAACTACTTTTTAAAAAAAAATTGAGATGCTATTTATTGATAGGCTAGAAGGGGGAACAATAAAGGGGAGATAGAAAGGGAAGGAATAATAGAACAGGATTTCAATTCTGGATATATTACATTTGAAATGCCTGTGAGATAAACAAGTAGAAACACCAAATGAGCAAGCTGTTGCTTCAAAAGAAGTTGTAAGGCAGTGGCAGAACAAGGAAAGTCAAGGGTTTCTGTGTAGCCATCACCAGGTGTTAACAGCACAGCTTAGACGAAAGCAGAAGGCTCTTAGTTCTGAAGCCAGTATTATTGCAACCTTCTGCACGTGCCCAGTCAATGACTTAATAGTATTCTTTGATTAAATAATAAGGGAGTCATTTCGTGGTTTATATTGACAATAATTCACAAGCACCTGTGTAGTGAATAAAAAGGCATAGTGACACAGTGTCAAGTAGATAGAAATAAAATTAAGAAGGCTCAGAATCCACTTTTTAGTCTTTCCACTAATTAGTTTAATTGTGTTTCAGTAAAAAGCATATATAGTATCAGCTAGTTGATCTCTAAAATACCTACTAGTTATAAGATCTGTGAGTCTCTAGAAATTGAGCTTCTGGGCACATAGTCTAATTATATTATTGCAATGTGCACAAGGAGGTAAGTATAAAGATTCTTAGAAAATCATTGCTAAAAAACAGAATTTAAAGAAACTTAAGTGTCCATCAACAGAAGAAAGTAAAATGTGCTGTTTATGTGACACGCCATTCAGTGGTCTAAAAGAATGAACTAGCTCTATTGTGTGTAGTCCACACTTCAGTTTCACTTCATGGTTCCAGTTATCTTCAATCAATGCAGCCCCGCCCCAAAATTAATGGAAAATTCTAGAAATAAAAAAAATCCATACATATTAAATTATCATTCTGAGTATCACGATGAAGTCTTGCTGTCCCACTCCATCACTTTTTCCAGTGCATCTACTTTGTATATACTATTTGTTCCACAGCAAGAAAGAGAGAAAAATTGATCATATTCACATAACTTTAACACATTATTTTGTCATAAGCGCTCTGTTATCATTAATTATTGTTATTAATGTCTTATTGTTCTTTATTTGCAAATTAAGCTATATCATAGATATGTATGTATAAGAAAAACTGTACATATAGAGGTCGGTACTACCCATGGCCTCAGGCATCTGCTGGGGAAAGTGTCCTGTCTTGGAAAGTGTCCTGTGAGCATCAGGGGAGATTATATATAAAAACATCACACACAGGTCAAATGTCAGAAGAGTTAGGTCAGGTGATCCTTGAAATAGCTTAGCTTTCATAGATGCATGTGTATCTGTAAGTCCTAAAAATAGGAAGGATGAAACCTGGCTGAATATTGGAATCCAGGAGGAAACAAACTGGGTAAGAGAAACACAGCTTCAAACTCATAATGTTTCTGAAGATAGCAGGAATTAACAACAGTTTATTATATTATTCTTTGTATATTTATACTTATTCCTTAATTGTACTATTCCCTAAGTAAGTTACTATTTTTCATTTCATATTGTGGAGGATAAAAAGTTTAATTTTAATATAGTGATCTGAATATTTGAACACAGTATCATTAATTTCCTATGATTAAAGGTGTCATTTTGTACCTTATAACATTGTTTTTTTTTTCTTTTTAAATGTACACTCCAATTTTATTCAACCACCTATTATGTGTTTGCTTCATTTGTGTTGGGCACTGTCATGTTCCTAGAAGTTAAAATCTTTCTCAAGATCACAGAACTGGTCAACAGAAGAGATAAAAGTTAAAATTCAATTGTTCAACTCTAGGTCCTATTTTTCCTGTTATTCCATGACTGACAAACATAACCAAGTAAACACTCAAAATAAACTTCACTTGAAACCTGATTTTCATAATTCTTTACAAAGTAGGAGGTTCACTCAGCTAACATATAGTTAAATATATTGAATATAGTGTTCAATTATTTTGCATATAAATGCTGTAAAAATTCCAGAAATATACATTTCTATACGAGTGAAATAAGTAACATTAGGAATTCCATCTTGTTTTAATAATAGAAAGATTTCTTTCCATTTTGGAGCTCTGGTTCTGCTTTTCTGAGTATCTTCATACATTTTTTGTTTCTCTTTTTGGAAACTTGATAATATATTATTGCTTTTGATGTTAAAATGGACAAAAATTTCACTGTATTAAAAATTTCATCAATTTATTCACTGTTATGGGTTGAGAAGTTTCATTGGTTGATTTTTTCTAGAAAAGGAAAAATATAAGACAACTTCAAGGAAAGCACTAGGACATAATCTGACAAAATATTCACAAAGGGCACTCTACTGTCATTCACTTTTTGCATCTTTCTTTTTGTTTTCTCAAACCTATTGTCCCCGATCTTCATCATCAAATTTTGTGTTATATCTGTATGATGAGCCCAAAGCATAAAAAGCTGTTGTTTTCAACCTTTATTAATGTTTCCCAACTCATTTCCATGTTTGCCTGCTGACAACCTGCCAAAATCACCCTCTGGTGAATAGTAACGAGATTGGGGTAACAATCGTGGGACACAAAATGTGTTGCAGATAATTAGTAGATCACATCTTTGTCACAGCAGATACTTCGCTACCCACACATCTCTATTTCTAAGCCCTATGTGTCACACAATGTGTGTTCATTGTCTGTTGTAATGTGAGGAGCACCTCTTTGCCTTGCATATAATAGAGCTGAGTTGAAGGTGAGATTCCATTATTCTTTTGTCATTTTGTTTTGTCATTGGTTAGCATGAGATATATGTATATGGTGAATAACTGAAGTCATCTTTGACTTCCAAATAGCTTTAGGAAAGGGAGGGATTACCTGTTTTGTTATACACTGAAATAATTCAGCCACCTTAGACTTTGTTTTCCAATAAAGAAACAAAAATCTCCTTAGATGATCACTGTTGAGAGCCACAGCCGAAGGGGCCCCAGCAAACTTCCAGCTGCCAGCAAACTTCCAGCTGCCGGCTGATGATTGGCTCACAGCGGCCCCAGCAACATCTAGCTGATTGGCTCCTCTGCGGTGATGCTCATTGGGCTGTTTCCCTGCCCTTTCAGACCACGGAGCTGCTCATTGGGGGACTTTTTTGGCTCCGCCCACGTGACCCAGCCAATCGGCCTCAAGAGCAGGAGGATTGTGGGAGGTGGGGAGAAGCTTGTATGGGAGAGAGAGGCTTGTGGAAAGCCGGTGGTGGCAGTTGAGGCTCTGAGGGTTTTTCCTGAGAGGCTGTTTTGTTTGGCATGTGTGGTTCTAAAAATAAAGTTAGTTTCTTTTGACAAGTGGCTTCTGATTGTGCCCAGCCAGACTGCGGCAGATCACATTTGTTTTCATGCTAATTAGTTCTGACTATTTAATTGGCAAGAATAGCTGTCCAGGCAATTAATTAATTCTTGAATTGCACGCATGTTCCCTCTCTCTCTTTCACTCTTTCTCTCTCTCTCTCATGACCACCCTTGCATGCGCACTCACACACACAAAGCTTTTCAGTGTAAGATAGGAGGTGATAAGTTGAGGTAGAAAACAAAAACTAGATTTGGGGATGTTGAAAATGCTAAGGTAATTTATGGGTTCTCCAAGTCATTCAGAGAATCTTAGTGAATTATTATCTAGTAATTTATTCTTTAAGACATTAATGACATGCCCTCTGTGCATATGCAAGCACATACATATGTGTGTTAAACATATTCTCTATGTTGAAGTATCAAAATAAATTTATCACTTCATGGATTCAGCGGCTGTGGTATCAATTCAATATATGAGGACCATGCAGCCATGATACAATGCACTGGCTGCTGTAACATTATATTCAGGATTGATTTAGTCTTTGTATTTTTTCTTTTTTTAGAGTACTGGAGATTAAACTCAGGGTTTCACATAGGTCTTAAGGAAGTACTGTACCACCGAGCTACATCCCCATTCTCCCCTTTTTTTTTTTTATTTGATTCTGAGAAAATCTCACTGAATTGGCCAGGTTGGCCTGAATTTGCCATCCTCCTGCCTCAGGAGTAAATGGGATTGAAGGTGTGCACCAACATTGATTTATTGGTAAAAGAGTAATACTGTCAGTCTAAAAGATTTTTAAAATGAGAGAATCATGCTTTGTCTCATATCTAAGAAGGTTAACTTAGAGAAAGCATACAACCTCTAAAAATCAAAGGTTCTTTATCTTTAAAATGGGCACAAAAAAGCTATTCTGTTTACCTCAAAATACTCTTATTAGTCCTGGTTCAGTGACAAACACCTGTAATCCCAGCTACTCAAGAGGCTGAGGCAGGGTGATGGTAAATTCAAGGCAGCCTCTGTGACTTATCAAGACCCTGTCTCAAAGCTAAGTTTAAAAATGGGCTGGGAGTGTAACTTACTGGTGGAGCACTTGTCTAGTATGCATGATTAATCCCCAGTTCTGGAAAAAAATTCTTATCAATAAATGCATTTATATGAGTAAAATCTCTTGGAAATTACTGATGTCTTACCTATTTAAGACATTATAGATAATGATCTAAATATTGACACTTCTAGAAAATATTATTTCCTAAATTGGAATTCACTCCTTTATCAAATATGAATAGTTATCTATTTTGTTTCAATATGCACAATTATGGGCATTTGGAAGACAAATGTAAACAAAACAGACAATAATTTCTACCCTAATAGACTGTACTTTAGTGGATCAAAGACAATAATAGATAAAGCCTATAGTATTCCAATAAGAGTTAAGGACTATAAAGTAAAATAAAACAAAGTAGTAGTTTTAAATATGAGTCATCTGAAGAATAACTTGGAAGAGATAATGCCTAAGCAATCAGGAAAGACCACATTGTGTATTAGAATGCTAGCTTAAAGAAAACACTCAGATGAACTCTAGATAGGGCAGAGGGTTGGAGGGGAAGGGAGGAGGCAGGGGGTGAGAAATGATGGTGGAATGTGATGGTCATTATTATCCAAAGTACATGTATGAAGACACAAATTGGTGTGAATATACTTTGTATACAACCACAGATATGAAAAGTTGTGCTCCATATGTGTAATAAGAATAGTAATGCATTCCACTCTCATATAAACTTAAAAAAATAACCTAATTGAAACTGGACAAAAGACTTGAATAGACATTTCTCAAAACTTACAAATAGCAAATAGTTACACAAAAAAGTGTTGAATATTACTAGTTATCAGATAAAAAATGATAAAATAAAACACTTTGGTCAGAAAAAAAAAGCAAACATTCATGCTTTAATGAATGGTCTCTCATTACTCAGTCAGAGCCATGTATAGCATTTAACAATATTTCATAGTAAACTCAGAAAAGTGATTTGGAGTTAAAACTTACTTCTAACCCTATGCTTTTGTATTTGGGCTAAAACATTTTAAATGAATGCACCTTATTTTGTACTTTTTTTGATAGTCACACGAAAATTATTAACACAAAGAAAAATGAAAGTTGTGGTTATTATGTATAAGGTAATGTGAGTGAAATATCTAATAATTAACATGATATTAACATAAGCAAAAATATAAGTATGAATCTGTTATCCAAAATAGTAAAATGTACTTGAAAGTTAAAAAAACAAACAAACAAAAAATAACTAATGTTGGATTAATGTCATTCACAAAGTTAATACACAGTGTCTAGAGCTTCCAATCACTCCTGCAAGGTAGGCGGGCCTGCGACCCACAGGCAGAAGAGGAGCAGCGGCCTGCTGAGAGGCAGAGCCGCCCCCTCCCCCTGCGCCGGCAAGGTAGACGGAACTGTGACCACCCACAGAACAGGCCCAGTGGCCTGCTGAGGGGCAGAGCCGCCCCCCACCCCCCGCGCCTGCCAGGTAGGCGGAACTGTGACCACCCACAGAAAAGGCCCAGTAGCCCGCGGAGGGGCAGAGCTGCCAACCACTCCTGCAAGGTAGGCGGGCCTGAGACCCACCAGCAGAAGAGGAGCAGCGGCCTGCTGAGA
>NW_025999961.1:7691320-7701041 GCF_001458135.2 Marmota marmota marmota
AGGGGAGGGGGGATAGTAGAGGATAGGAAAGGCAGCAGAACACAACAGACACTAGTATGGCAATATGTAAATCAATGGATGTGTAACTGATGTGATTCTGCAATCTGTATATGGGGTAAAAATGGGAGCTCATAACCCACTTGAATCAAAGTGTGAAATATGATATATCAAGAACTATGTAATGTTTTGAACAACCAACAATAAAAAATTTAAAAAAATAAAAATAAAAAAAAATAAAAGAAAATACAAAGTAAGGCAGGGAATGTGGCTCTGTGCCCCTGAGTTCAATTGCCGGTACAAAAAAAAAAAAATGCCATAAAATAATTAGCCTGGACTCTAAAAATGTCAAAAAAGAAGAGAAGGGGCTGGTGATGTGGCTCAAGCGGTAGCGTGCTCGCCTGGCGAGCGTGCGCCCTGGGTTCGATCCTCAACACCACATACAAAGATGTTGTGTCCGCCGAAAACTAAAAAATAAATATTAAAAAGTTAAAAAAAAAATACACAGTGTCTTAGCACATGTTGTTCAGAAAATATGTCTGGAGGCCAAAGCTCTTTCATCAACATTTTGTTAGGGAGCATGATACTAACAAAGCAAGAAAAAGGAAAAGAGGGGAATGAGGCCAATAAGGAGGCAATGCATTATGAAATTGACCATTAAGTCTTAGGCATGGGTGACTGTTCAGTGTCCTCTGGAGACATCTTCAGAGAGTGTGTGGTGAATCACTGAACCTTCCCGTAGTCCTCATAGTCTATTGAGATGGTAGCTGAGAAAATGAAGAACTTCCCATTTCCCATTGATCTTTCCATGGTGCTCTTCTGGAATGGGCCAGAGCTAAGATCTCAAGGGCCCAGACAGCAGCTGTCATATCACTTATTCAGCCTTACTAGTTGTAGCATCCACACCTGCCTACCTACAGCCTGCAGTTCCATGGGCATGAGGCAGACCAGGTGAGCCAGGGAAATTGCCAGGGTGCTGGGTAGGTCCCAGAGGTCTCATCTCTCAGCGGTTAAGAGGGAAGACAATTATAGGGGGGTATAGAATTCTGCAGTAGAAAGTAAGGGGCCACCTCATTTAGCTAATGAGAAACAAAAGGAACCAATACAAACTTACTTCATACCTGTCCTACAAAACTGATGAAGTGTAGAACAGCTTGCTCCCACCAGGTGGAGATGAAGCTCAACAAACTTTTTACCTGAAAGTCTTAATTTATCCTTCCTAACTTATAAGAAAGTCCTTGATGTCAGGCAATTTTACCTGGGGATTGGGGGGAATTGGCATTAATATCACTGAGCCAAAACTATGACCTAGTCATTCCTGGTGAATATGAATCATAAACTCATCTAGAACATAGTATTGTTTTACCATTTTATATTGTAAAGATTATTTTAAAAACCCTAAAAAAGGTTTAAAATGGAAATTAAAACAAATAGATAAGTTGACATTTTTTAAAATATCAGTAAAATTAGTTAAGATAAATCAATAAGCTGTACCATAGTTTTGTTTTATTGAATGAATGCATTTTCCTAGAATGCTAATGACATTGTAGCTGATTTAGTTTTTCTAGAACTATGTTCTATTGTTTAAGATTATTCACTGCCTATGTATGGCAGGAATTCTCTCTCAAACACAGACAAACACACTCATACATAAAAATCACCTTTGTGGATTACAGTAAGTCAGATATTTCTCAGAAAATGTACCTACAAGTTGCAGGAAAATATATGCCCAACATAGGTCAGCATTTTTTGGTTCTTTGGTTCCTAGTTGGGTAACAGAGTACAGCCATCCACAGTGCAATATATGAAGAGTAGGGCCCTTCCAGTTTGGAAAGCTCACTATTACATGCCCCAAACCAGAAATGCAAGTAAAATCTGTACTACTGTCTGTATAATAGATACATTTTTATTGAAGCACAGACACATTCATTTGTTTATGTTTTATCTATGGCTGCTTCCTGGCAGCTGAGTAATTGTAACAGAAGTGTATGGCCTATAAACCTGAAATATTTATTACCTGACCCTTTACAGAGAAAAAGTTTGCTAACCCTACTTTATTTTATTGGCTTGCCTGAAAATTCACAAAGACTTCATAGTAACAGACAATGTATACATTAACTAAGAGTATTGGTGGGCATTTAAAGCATTCCTGATCTTTAAGCCATTAGTAAGGTCCCATCTTCCTTGAGGATGAGTCAGTTTTTTAAGTTCCCAGAAAACTCATTTTCAAATAGTCTATTCTCTGATTCCAACTTAATCTCTATTTTCACTGGGTCATTTTAACTAAAGACTAACCAAATATCTAATCTCTCACACATATACCTGGGATGAAAATAGGTAAAATACCCTATGTTTCAGGAAATTCACATCTATAAATGTATACTGAAGACTTATTTATGTACGATTCTGCTATAAGATTTTTTTTATTCACTTGCCATTTATATAAGGGAAATAAAAACAGTTCTAAATATTCAAAGATTGATAAAATAAATTCTATTTTTCTTTATAATATAATTATTATAAATTATAATACGTAGCATGTAAAATGGCAAAATATTTTAAGTACATAGAGGATAATCACATTTTTTAAAACTGTATTTGTAAATAGCAAAACAGTGTTTTACAATATAATTGACACTCTCTTCTATTCTTGATAACTATTTTGGACCCCTCCATCCCTCTGCATCTAAGGCCAGGCTACAAGGTAGATACTTATTGCTCTAGGGAGATAATGGTCTTTAATTGTCTTTGAAGATATTTAATTATTCCTTCAGTTATTAAAAGAGTGTTTCAAAATTCAAATGCCAAAGTAATTGTCTGCACACCAAAGCACATTTGGTATGTAAGAACTAGGGACTGAAGATAGAATGTTTGTTTGGAATGTCTATAAGATGTGGATTGGAAGATTATAAGACAAAGCCTGAGAACTCAGACCAGGGCAAATCCTAACATGGTCACGGTGCCATGATAAACAGTGACAATGATAATGCTGCACACTGGTGAAGTTAACTGCTCCAAGTTCTTCTCATGAACTCACTTGATGAATCCCTAGAAAGTGGTGCTCTATATTATTTCCATTTTTAAGATGAGGAAACTGAAGCACGGGGAGGATAAGTAACTTCGGCAAAGTTATAAAAAGCTGATAAGTGGTAGTGTTGGCAGTTTAGTTCAGCCACTCTGGCTCCAAAGTACATGCTATTCACCTCTATTTCATACAGATTCTCCAAGATACAATCATATTTCTATGGAGAAAGGGAAAAATGCTTTAGCCACATGAGGGTTCAGGGAGGAAAAGAATCAGAGAGGAGATCAAGAGAGAAAGTATAGGAGCATGAAAGTGATTGATGCCTGGTTTTCTTCCTATTATCTTTGAACCTTAAGGGGATGGCTGCGTAGGGAGGCATACAAATCTCTATTTCTAATGGAAAAAATTCTAAATAAAAACCTAAGAACAAATTCACATCTAACACCATGTATCTCCATTTCCCAGGACAGTCCTGGTTTTTGCCTCTTCTTGTTCCTTTTTAATTATCAATAGGATACTTTGTCACTCTCAAAAGCATCCTAACTTAGACAATAAATTATGTGGTCTCCCCATTTATACTTCAGTGACCACATGGAACTTAGGTAGAAGGCTGATCTGTAGAGCAACAGCCTCGTATAGGGGCTGAGCTGTGCAACTAGTGTCCAGGTAGAAAGAAGTCCTGAGACCACCAGCCCTCCCTCTGGGTCACTTATTTATTTCTGTATAACAACCAACCAACAACATAGTGGCTTAAAACAAAGTCTTTTTTTTTTTTTCCATCTCTTGGTGCCATTGTCAGTGCCTTGGTCTGGCCTCAACTGGATTCCATTTTTCCTTGTAGTTACCTGGTAAGTTGTGCCATCAGTGGGCAGATGGTTCTTGGGTGCTGGTTGTTTTCAGATGGCCTCACTCACACAACCGGCTATTGACTTTCTGTTGTCTGTGGCAGCTCAGTTTACACTGTGTGGCTCCTTGTCCTCTATCAGGCTAACTGGAGTTTGTTCACACTGTCTAAGCAAGTGCAGAGAGACAAACCCCAGTTTTTAAATATTTTCTTCTGCTTGATCCATTTTTAGAACTTTCTAATGGCCAAAAAAATGACATAATTTAGCCCAGAATCAGTCTGGGGAGACACAGAAGTTCCCATGTTTTAAATGACAAACTGTAGTACATTAACATTTTACAGTTTATTTGAGCATTCAGTGATTCATGAATTGGGCAGCACAAGACTGCAGGTGGTCCAGGCTCCCCAACAGGAGTACAAGGGATCTTTTGTAGGATGAACACAAAAGGAAGGAAAAAATTTGATTCAAGTGGATAGTAAGTATCTTTGGGAAGCAGCTTTCTTTTCAGTGGCAAGTCTTTAGTTGGGAGTTAGTTGTTAGTTTCTGGGAAGTTAAGCTTATTTTCATTTTTTTTCATTTATACTGAGTTGGGTTTTTGATTGACTTATGTAGGACCCCAGGGCACTGGAGCTGCCTCAAATAATGGCCATCTCAATTACTTTGTAATACATAGAAGAGGGATGTCACCAGAAGGAGGGGAAGGATTTGCAGTCTTTAGGCATGGATGAGTTAAGAAGTTAAGATTTTTCCCCTTGGTATCTGAAGAGGATTGTTTCCAGATCACCCTGTGTATGCCAAAATCTCCAAGGGCTTGAGATTCTTATTTAAAATAAGATGGTATCTCTATATAACCTATGAACAGCCTCCCATATCCTTTAATAATCTCTAGATTGCTTGTAATATCTAGTACAACATAAATACTATGTGAATAATTATGCTGTGTCATTTAGAGAATAATCTCAAGAAAAAGTCTGCATATGTTCCCTACATATGAAATTTTTATTTCTAAACATTTTCTGTGATTGGCTGAATTCAAGAATACCAACCCATGGTTAGGGATAATGAGGGCCAACTGTTGTATCCCATTGCACAGATGGGAGTGTGTGGAAAATAATTGGGTGTCCATTCATCAGGGAGATCATTTTGAACACTGAATGGAGGGACTGCTCATACTAGGACCTGAATGGGACTGAAGCACATTTCAAGGTGACAACTCAGCAACTGGACAAGAGGGACCTCTGAAAGAAAAACAGCTAACTTTGTTACAAGGATCTGCTCCTGCCTGAAACAAAGAAGATTAGGAGCAGATACATCAGGCAGAAAAATTCATACTCAACACCTCTCAAGACCGCTCAGCTAAGGGCTGAATCTGTGTGTAAGCCTGGGGCCTCCCACCTGCTATCATATATCATGGAGAGAATGAAAACACAAAAAGGAGTGGTTGAAACTTTGGAATAATGAGAGTGAGCTAACACACAAGTGATTAAACTAAATGAGTATTTCAATCCTTTAAACCAGAAAAGTCATTAATTTTCCACTGCAAATGTAAATGGGAGATTTGTGAACAAGCCCACAAATAAATAAATCCATGTCTGTACTTCTAAATGGTGACATTAAATTTTAAACCACATATATTTTCTGCACATATAAAAGCAAAGAAAATTTAATGAAAACAAGTATATTCACCCAAATATAAAGATTAGTAATCCTAAGTAGTGAGGTTATGGATCACTTATAATTTTTCTTTCCTCTTAAATATTATCTAAATGTCTTCAAATGTATGTGTATCAGCTTGGCAATAAGAAAGGAAACTTAGTTTTAGGACAGGTGCATTTTTGCTTTTGCCCATTCTGTGCTCACTGAAGCCTGTTAATCTGAAAACTATTCCACTTTCAAGTGTTAATGAGCTAATAAGTCATTTCAGGGTGAATTACTTTTCAAAACTGCTGAAATCACACCTCTAACTGCACTTATATTCTTTCTACTGGTTGGGAGGGTCTGGCTATTCCTGCTGCAAACTAACATGAGAAAACAAGATAAAATGGGCATAGATTATTATAAATATCTAACTAATTGAAATAGTTCCACTTTAATAAGCAACTACCCTTTGAAGCCACTCATTCCTGCATGTGAGGATTTGACAGAACATGGCTTAATCTTTCATAAAGTAGTGATAGAGTTCAAATTTACCCATGCATTCTAAGATATTTTGCCAGATGTTAGTACGTAGTTTTAAATCTATTCCATTAATTGGAATCGGGAAAAGATGAAATATAAGCCAAGTTGTAAAAAAACTGTGGATGAAAAGCTTGTAATGAACTATGATTATAATGTTATATGAGTGCTCTAGTTCCTGTAATATAAAACTTATACCTATTCATAATGTTAGAAGACACACGCAGAGTATTGGATCTCAATGCGCAAAATACCAAGCAATATAATTTTAGCTTTTGGAATGATTGACATACACACTGGTGGCACATATGCATGCATGTGAATATACACTCACATTTAATCAAACACACACACAAACTAAAAAATAGAAAAATGATCTTCAGTTTTTCCCCTTGTGACTGTATTTATGCATTACACAGAGGTTGTCAGAAAAATTTGGTTTAGTCTCCTTCCTAGTTATTCTTTGATAATTCTTACAGAATTCCCCCCATTTAATTTTTTTTGTCTCTAATAATTATTGGCTACAAAATGAAGGAGATTAATTTATAGAGACTTGCCGCAGTCTGGCTGGGCACAATCAGGAGCCACTTGTCAAAAGAAACTAACTTTATTTTTAGAACCACACACGCCAAACAAAACAGCCTCTCAGGAAAAACCCTCAGAGCCTCAACTGCCACCACCGGCTTTCCACAAGCCTCTCTCTCCCACACAAGCTTCTCTCCCCCTCCCACAATCCTCCTGCTCTTGAGGCCGATTGGCTGGGTCACGTGGGCGGAGCCAAAAAAGTCCCCCAATGAGCAGCTCCGTGGTCTGAAAGGGCAGGGAAACAGCCCAATGAGCATCACCGCAGAGGAGCCAATCAGCTAGATGTTGCTGGGGCCGCTGTGAGCCAATCATAAGCCGGCAGCTGGAAGTTTGCTGGGGCCCCTTGGGCTGTGGCTCTCAACAGAGACTGCATATATAAAATAAAATGAAGTTAATCATAAATAATTAAAATCATGAAAAAGTGCTGGAGTTAAAATATCAAGTGGTTAAGAAATTTTTCATCTTTTAGAAATAAAAAATCTTGGTGCTATCCCATTCCTTGGTTTATACCCAAAGGACTTAAAATCAGCATACTACACTGATGCAGCAATATCAATGTTTATAGCTGCTCAATTCACAATAGCCAAACTATGAAACCAACCTAGGTGCCCTTCAACAGATGAATGGATAAAGAAAATGTAGTATATATACACAATAGAATATCATTCAGCCTTAAAGAAAAATAAAATTATGGTATTTGCAAGTAAATCGATGGAGTTGGAGAATATCATACTAAGTGAATTAAGCCAATCCCCACCCCCACAGAAAGCTGAATGTTTTCTCTGATATGTGGATACTAATTTACAATAAGGGGGGGTGGGAAAAATAGACGTACTTTGCATTAGGCAGAAGGGAATGAAAGGAGGGTAGATGGTATGGGGGTTAGTAAGGATAGTAGAATTAATCATAATTATTGCAGTATGTACATATATGATTACATGACTGCTGTGATTCTACATCATGTACAATCAGAAGAATGAGAAGTTATATTCCATTTATATATGATGTGTGAAAATGCATTCTACTGTCATGTATAACTAATTAGAACAAGTAAAAATCTTGTATTGGTTGGAATGCTTTATGTTTCAAATAATGAAAAATTGCAAATTTGGTATCATGATTAACTTTATGTTAATATGAGTAGGCCATGATATATCCAAATATTTGTTAGAATTTTATTCTTGGTGTGTGGTGGGGGTGTTTCTGGAGGAGATTAGCATTTACATGAATAGGTTGAAGAAAGCAGACAGCCCTTCCCTGTGCTGGTGGGCTTTCAACTCAGAATGGATCTGTATTATTAACTTGTAGCTTTCAGTTTTTAGGTTTTAGCCTTTGTAATTTCCAGCTCCTTGTAATCAATATCTCTGTGTCAATGCCTCTCATATATCTATCTACCTATCTATCTATCTATCTATCTATCTATCTATCTATCTATCCATCCATCCATCCTATTGATTCTGTTTTTCTGGACAACCTTGACTAATACACAGGCACAAAAATTAAAGGAGATTATTGTCTTAAACACCAAGAAATCTATAGTTAAGTCAGATTTAGGATTGTTTGATTCAGTATGTTTAGAGAATGTCATTAAGGACCAGTTTCTTAAATTCTCAATGTTTTACTTTACACAGTCAGTTTAGTGGTTAAGTTGGTTACACTAGTAGTTAGAAGTTAGAAGTTTCTAGTAGTAATTCAAGCTGCATATTTCTTTGTTAATGACAGGCATACTGGTACAGTCCACTATTGCCTTGACACTAAACCAATGACTCCATCCTGAGGAATGATAGCAGACAATTACACAAAGCCCATCAGTTGCACAGCTGGAGTTGGAGGTAGTATCATCTTCACAGAAATATGTGAGTGGAGTTTAGATAGTACGTCCTTAGAAAGCCTGGATCAGGAAGCTCTCAGATTTGAACCCAAGATTAGAAAGTATGACATTGTAGTATGTGCTTACAAAACTGATTTCTTATAGAAAATAAAAATATTACTGACATGATTTTGCAAAGAAGTTACCAGAATTTTTCAGATATTTACGCTTCTTGACATGAAAGTAGGGAGTAGTGGCTTGATAATTACCATTTAAATTAAATATCCACAGTGAGGGTGCTGGTGAATAAGAGACTGTTTTGTCTTTTCCATATTCTTCACAATTTCTCTTTTCCTTACTCATTTCTCTTTATCCTTTATAAAAAACAAAACTTTGATGAATGGTGAATCATGAAAGAGACAGATGCCTGGAAAGAATCAATGGGTCAATTTATTTTTATATATCAGTTTAGTATGGTAGGAAATTTCAATTACAAGCAAACAAGGCAGAAATCTTAATTACTAATTCTGCTCCTGAATAAAATAAATGAAAAGGAAATATTATTCATGGAGACTGAGAAAGAACAGACTCAGCTTATCAGTGAAGTAAAACTTAATTTATTTTCCCCATATGTGCCCTTCAGTACCTCTTATAAATTTTTTAAAGTATGATGGATATCGTTTCTTTGAATATTGTAGATGAATATAGGATATGTCAAAATATCACCAATAATTAAGAAGATTTTGTGTATGTGAATAAATAACTACATGAATACCTTTCATTCTTCACTTTCGATTGGATGAAATTTTTCATAATTAGAAAGTTTGTTTAATATGAGATTTTTATGTGAGTTAAAACACTTGATTTATGAAAAGCCTGATTAAAATGAATGGGGTATAAGTATACCAGGAGAAAGCATATGGTGGCAGGTAAGCTTTGGAAGTACATATGGTGGCAGGTAAGCTTTGGAAGTACTACAGAATAGGTCAGCTTTAGAAACATCTGACATGACGTTCTATTTCCCTTTAGCCCACACAGATGCTGTTTCAGTTAGCTTTTCATCACAGGAACCAAAATACCTGACAAGTACAGCTTAGAGCAGGAAGAGTTTAATTGGGGCTTACAGTTTCAGAGCTTTCAATCCATAGAAAAACAACTCCATTCCTTTGGGCCCAATGTGAGGCACCACATCATGGGGAAAGGGCCCAGCAGAGGATTGGTGGAAGTAGAAAGCAGAGAGAGAGAGAGAGAGAGAGAGAGAGAGAGAGAGAGAGAGAGAGAGAA
>NW_025999961.1:7701066-7802456 GCF_001458135.2 Marmota marmota marmota
AGAGAGAGAGAGAGAGAGAGAGAGAGAGAGAGAGAGAGAGAGAGAAAGAAGGTAAGGGGCCACTATGAGGGCATACCCCCAGTGACCCACCTCCTCCAGTCATGCCCCACCTGCCTATAGTTACCAGCCAGTTAGTCCATTCAAAGTAAGATCAACTGATTAGGTTATAGTTCTCATTATCTAATTATTTACCTCAGAATATTCCCTCATTTACAGAGATTTGGGGTGACATCTTAAATCCAAATCATCACAGATGTGTAAGAAGAATTAAGTTAACCTGAACCCTTGAAGCCTATTTATTTAAAGCAAGATTAAAATGTAAAATCATTATGACTCATGTATTAGTCAGAATTTTCTGGAAAATCAGAACTATATAAGCTAGATATAGATATATTGAAAGATATTTAATATGAAGTATAAATTCAAACAGTTATGAAAACAGAGAAATCCTTCAATCTGTCCTCTGTAAACTGGAGGCCTGGGAATGCTGTTGGTATAGTTGCAGTTCAAGCTTGAAGGTCAAGATCCAGAAACAGAGACACCCAAGGTCAGGAGAAGTCAGATGGCCCAGCCCAAGAGAGACATTGTGAATTTGCTCTACTTATCCTTTTTTTTCTATTTAGGTCCCCAAGGGATTGGATGATGTCCACAGCTGTTGGTTAGGGTGATCTTCTTTTTTCAGTCTACCTGTGCAAATGCTTATCTTTTCCAGGAACACCCTCACTGACACATCCAGAAATAATGTTTTCCAGCTATCTGTGAATCCGTAAATGTAGTCAAAGTTCTCTCTTTCTCTGGCTTTTGCTCTCTCCCTTTCCTTGTGCCATCCTTTCCCAGCCCTTCTGTTATTTGGTATGGATTTTATAACTTAATTAGTCTTCTATTAGGAAGAAATTTATTTGATTTAGATCATGACTTGACTTACAGTGTTCTGTTTTTTTCTTCCAAGAAATCTATGGACCTCTCTCACTTAGATGGATCTTCTACCAAAGAAAATAGACTTAGTGTGTCTCAGGGCACAAAGCCCTAATAGACACCCATTCTTATTGGTTGTTTCAAAGCAAAGTAGGTATTTTACGAGTCTTTTGTTTTGTTTGAGGCTTTTTTGTTTACTAGGATGTGGGAAGTAAGCAGAGTAGTATAACATCAACTTTAAAAGATATGTTTCTTTCTAAAATCATTATCTACCATTATCCCAATGGCTTTTAGTAATGGAAAAAACTTAGTAGCATATATTGATGGTTAGGCTAATTGGATTCATAGCTGATTTTTTTTCCAAAGAGAAAAAATACCTAAAGCAAAGAAAACTAAAGGAAAATAAACAACTCCCCCCAATAAAAAATCCCAAACAGATCCTGGATCTAAATTTAAAAAATAATAAGGAAATTTTGGTTCTAGCTCTATCTTGTAAAGAACTTGAAATTTCTAGTACCTGATGTTAGATGACCATCCCGTGTCAATGTTGAAAATACTAAAAATCACTCACTTTTCTTGGACTTAACTGAGATGACAGGACAAACTTTTATCCTGAAATACAGAAGCTTCTGGGAGCTACACTATTGAGGGGAACCACACAATTTTGTGGGTTTAACCTTAAGGCACCTCACCAAATTTTCACATTTAAGGTCCTTGAAAAATGTACAATGGCTCTGGTGAGGTAAAGGAAGCATAATCATTGAGAAATACACGAGGAGCTTGCTTGCTCCATTAACAATATCTACTTTCTAAAGAAATGATCTTATCATCTCTTTGTTCCACCTGTAAGGAGATAATTTCCCAGATATCTAGTCTGTTGGTTCCTTCTAGTCTACTGGTCTCACATAATGGTGGAAAAATAGCTAAGAAAAACTTGTGAAATTCATAGTCCAGTATAACAGATTGAAACTTGGTTATCAGCTTACAGCATGCTTCCTCTTTACCACCATGTCAATAGGAACCCAGTATATTACAATCCAGTTGATTACAGTTGGAAAAAGGCTGTAAGTTGCAGGCTCTGAAACACAGTTCTTAGGTGAGCTTAATATCAAGAGGGAAGAAAAAATCAAGAACACTAAAGAAATTTGAAGCTTTTAGAATCTAAATGTATAATAAATATTAAATATAAAACCTTACTTAAAACACCTACTTATATTAGTTCACAAAATTTGATATGTTATGCCCAGCTTTTGATAAAAAAATTATAAGACATTCTAAGCGGAAAAACAAACAAACAAAAGAAACAAAAACAAAGTCTGAAGAGATAAAACCATTATTAGAAACAGATTCAGATTTAATGCAAAGTTGGAAGTATCTGACAGGGGGTTCAAAATAGCTGATTTGTATTTTGAGGACTCCAGTTGGAAAAGAATACCATCGATTGTAGTAATAAAAAGAGAGAGGGAAGTTAAGAATTGTTAAACAAAATATGCTAATAGAAAAACAAAACATAGAATAAAAGCAGAATGCCTTTGAAGGCAAGTCAGAGGACTAGACACTGCTAAGGAAAATGTCAGTAGATTGGTCATATAATCTTCAACTGAAATGTAAACAGAAAACCAATGTGACAACACATCCAATAGCTGTTATTTGAAAGTTGACTTACATTAGTTAAAATATATATTGTAAACTCTAAGGTAAGAACTAAAGTGTTCAAAAGTATAATTGAGGTCTACAGTTGTGGTTCAGCAGTAGGGCGCTCGCTTAGCATGTGCTAGACCCTGGGTTCGATCCTCAGCATCACATAAAAATAAACTAATTAAATAAAGGTATTGTGTCCAACTACAACTAAGAAAAATAAATAAATTTGAAAAAATATAATTGATATAACTAGGTAGAAATGTAATGATGAAATGATCAATTAAAACCAGAGAAGGCAGAAAAAGAGGGGAAAATTGGTGTAACTATTGGAAACAGTTATAAATATGGTAGATATTAATTTAACTATCTAATAATCTTTTACAGTTAAATAGTATACCATTCAAAACTAAGAAATAAAATTCAGAGTGAGAGAGAAAAGGAGATCCAGTCACATATTGTTTGCAATAAACCCACATTTTATATAAAGACTCAGAAAGTATAGGGAAAGAGAAAGATACACCATTCCACATTAATCAAAAGAAATCAGAAATAGTTATCTATATTTCAGACAATGTAGACTTCAGAACAAGAAAAATTATGAGGGATAAAGAGCAGCATTGCATGATGGTGAAGTAATAAATTCTTCAAGAAAATACACTCTTTAATGTGTATGTTCATAGCAACAGGACTTCAACATACATAAGCAAGAACCTACAGAACTCCAAAGAGAGACAAAATTGTAATTTATAATTGGAATGTCAACATTCTTCCTTCATTAATAAGTCAATCAGGCAGAAAATCAGCAAAGATATTGGCACTAAAAATCAATTTGATCTAATTGTCATTTATAGAATAATTTATCCACCAAAAGCAGAAGACACCATCTCAAACTTGCATAAAAATTTCTACAATACATACAATATTTTGTTCTAAAGAAAAAAAAATTTGGTGGGGGGAGGGTACTGGGCATTGAACTCAGGGACACTCAACCACTGAGCCACATCCCCAGCACTATTTTATATTTTATTTAGACAGGGTCTCACTGAGTTTCTTAGAGCCTCACTTTTGCTGAGGTTGGCTTTGAACTCTTGATCTTCCTGCCTCAGCCTCCCAAACTGCTGGGATTACAAGCATGCGCCAACATGCTGGTGCATTTTAACAACTTTTTAAAAAAACAAAAATCATAGAAAGTATGTCTCATCTCACAGTAGTATTAAACTAGAAAGGAAGGACAGAAAGATAGCTGAAGAAATCTAAAATCCCCAAATATTTGAAATTCAAACAATATACTTATAACTAACATACATGTCTGAGAAAATGTTTCAAAATAAAATTTTAAGGTATTTCTAACTAAGCAAAAATGCAACATACCAAAATTTATGGAATGGACCCAAAGCAGGGCTTTGGAAATAATTTTACAGAATGAATGTCTGTATTAAAGAAGAAGAAATATCTAAGATCAATAATGTATGCTTTCATCTTAAGAGATCAAGTTAATCCTAAAACAAAGAGAAGTTACTTCTACAGTAAATTGAATTTTGTTCAAAAGTAAGTGAAGTTGAGTCAAAAAAAAAAGGGTGAAAAATGAAGACAATTTAAAGATAGTCTTTTGGAAATAAAATAATTAAGTTAATATGCTTCTAAACCAGTCTAAGAAAAAAGAAAGGTGGTGCAAATGAACAATATCAGAAATGAAAGAATACTAATCACCAATAGTCTCACAAACATTAAAAGGACTTCAAAATGTTACTATGGACAACTATGATAAGTTACAGATTGGACAATTTAGATAAAATGGACCAATTCCTCAGAAGACAAAAAAAAAAAATACCAAGACTCCCAGGAAGGAAAGAAATAATGTAAATAGGTCTGTATCTAATAAAGAAATTGAATCACTGATTAAAAACCTTTCAAAAAAGCTCCATATGGTTCCACAAGTGAATTCTTCCAAGCCTTTAATGCAGAAAGGATAGTAGCTTTATCTCTTACAGACAACAGAGGGAATACCATGAATCTCATTCTATAAATCCTATGTTCCTTTATACCAAACCCAAATAAGTACAATGTTCCCTTATACCAAAATCAATTAGGTATATTATAAAAAAGGAAAGCTATTGTCTGCATTCATAACAGAGATGCAAAAATTCTCAAGAAATGCTAAGAAATTAGTCTAATTATATAAACAAAGATTTAATTTTGATGATCAAGTAGAATTGATTCCAGGTACACAAGTCTAATTTAACATTCAAAAATCAATTAATGTAACTCACTGCAACAGGCTGACAGAGAAAAGTCCCAGGATCATAGTAATTAAATAATAAAAAAAATTAAAAAATTGATAAAGTCACAGTATTCACACATGATAAAATCTCTCAGTTAACTAGGAATAGAGGAAAAGGCCATCAACTTGATAAGAAACATTTATGAGAAGGTACAGCCAACATTGTACTTAATGGTGAAAAGCCTAATACTTGTCCTCAAAGATCAGGCATAAGACAGGAATATTCTTTGTAATGACACCTATTGAATTCTATGGTGGAAATTATAGATAGTGCAATAATATAAGAAAATGAATGAGAGGCATATAGATGCAGAAGGAAGAAATAAAACTTTTCTCACAGATAACCTGTCTATGTAGAAAATCACAAAGAAAGAACAACAACAAAAAAAAATTCCTGGTACTAACCAACAAATATAGCAAGATTGCAGGAGCCAAAGTTAACATAAAAAAGACCTGATTTCCTACTGGGAATAAAAAATAATATTTACAATCATATAAAAATAACTCTATATAGATATAAATCTGATAATATAGAGAAAGGATTATATGTAAAAAATACAAAACTGATAAAAGAAATCATAGAAAATCCAAATAATGGAAAGACATTCATGATTGAAAGACTTAACATTGCTAAGATGGAAATTCTTCCAATGAAATCCTAATCAAAATCCCAGGAAGTTATTTTGTACATATTGACAAATTCACTTTAATGTTTATTTGGGAAAGCAAAGAACTAATAATAGACAAACTAATCCTAAAAAGGAGCAAGTTAAAAAAACTTTTACTCTCCTATTTCAAAACTTAGTATAAAGCTTTAGTCAAGACAGCAGTTGGCAATAGAATGGACACATAGATCAATGGTACAGAATACAGAGCCCAGAAATAGACACACACACATATATAGCCAACTGACCTTTGAAAATTTAGGAAAGGAAATTCAATAGAGAAAGGACAATCTTTCAACAAATGCTGATGAAAAAATTCAACATCTGTATTAAAAATACTATCTACACACAGACCTTAAACCTTACACAAAAGTTAACTCAAAATGGATCATTTACCTGAGTATGGTACAAATCTACAAAACACCCACAAGAAACTATAAAAAACAATCAACTATGATTTGTCAATGAATTTTTAGATCTAACAACAGAGACAATCAACAAAAATAGATAGCTGGATTAAATTGAAATTAAAATTTTTTGCTATGTGAATTACTTTGTCAAGAATGAAAAGACAATAGGACTGAGAAAAAATATTGAAAGCACATATCTGATAAAAGACTTGTATGTGAAATACAGAGAATTCTTTAAACAATAAAGAATCAAATGGCCCAATTAAACATAGGCTAAAGACCTGAACAGATGTTGCAGCAAAGAAGATACTGAGATAATGAATAATAAATGTAACGAGATGCTCAAACTCACTTGCCATCAAGTAATTACACATTAAAAACAAACATGAGGTACCTCTAAGACACCTTTCAGAAGAGCTAACATCCAAGAAGCTGACAATACAAATTCCAGAGCCAGAGGAATTTTCTTTCCTATGGGAATGCAAAAATGGGACAACCACTTTGGGAAATAGTTTATCAGTTTTTAGAAAACTAAGCTGCCACATTAGTAAACAGTTTAGCAGCTTACAAATCTTCTGTTTCAGAAGATGAAATAACCCAAATCGTGAAAAACTCCAATGGCCAAGGCTGAAAATTTTGAACAGCAAAAAGAAAAAATAAAATTTGGATACTAACACAAAGTATAAAATTAACATCCCCAAGTTCATACTCACATAAATTAATAACTGAATAAATAAATAAGTGGAAAGACAGTTTTCCTACTCAGAATAATTTCAAATAATGAATGGAGATACTACACCCTCTCAGAAGATGGAGCATAGCCTCCTCCCTTCCCATGGGCATCACTTGGTAAAGAGGTCAGTGAGAATGGAGGAATACAGCAGTAAGTTTACAGTGGAGAAACCTGACAAACACCAATGCAGGCAAGTGCTGAAGGTCAGCTCAGCAGCAATTAGTCATGCTGATAGTATATGTTCCAGTTATGATTTGATGAAAACATTGCTGTCCCACTGTGGTTGTCCTCCCCACAATTCATACCACCAGAGCAATCATGGTATTTCTCAGTACAAATATCAGAGGAACCTTAAGGGACGTTCTCAAAAATACCTGAGCTTACCTTGAAACTGTCAAGGTCATAAAAACAAGGAAACTGAGAAACTGTCACATCCCAGAGGAACCTAAGGAGACATAATTAATACAACATGGGTGGGACTTTGGAATAGGAAAAGGACATGAGGGAAAAGGTGTGGAAATCTGAGTAAGTTACAGTTTCAGTTAATAGTAAGGTGTCAACATTAGCTCATCAATTATGAAAATTGTGCCATATTAGTGTAGGCTGTTAATAAAGGTGGAGAGTAGAACTGGGTAATTATGTATTACTATCTTTGCACTTTTTTTTCTGTTAATCTAAGGCTATTCCAAGAAATAAACTTTATCTAATGAATAATTATCAAGAAGGAAATAAAAGTGGATTTAGAAAACTAAATCTTTAATCATTTTAGAATAATTGAATTTAAAAAAAATTTGTATTAGCCTTCAAATGTAGGATAATAATGGAATAGGTTTGAAAAAAAGAAAAAGGGACTCAGAAAATTCAGCCCTCAAGAGACTCTTTTAATATCTTTTCTTTTTAGTTTTGATTGATACATAACATATATATTCAAGGATATAATTCTTATGTTTTAAATAATACATGCTGTCCTCATTTAAACTTAATTAAAATAATATAAAATGGATACATTTTGATATAAAGAAACACCTATATGAAGAAACAAGTAAATTTGTAATTGAGACTAAAATGTTTTGATGATAATATGAAAACAACAAAACATAGAAGCCAGATTTTCCACTGTGCTATGTAACTTTTGATATACTCTAGGTTTAATTATATACATTAAATATTAAAGGTTTTCAGGAGTAGAAATAAAAAAAGGACATGTAACTTTTAAAGAAATAGGAACAATATAAAACAACAACAGAAAGTTACTATATCAATCAAAATAAGAGTGAAAGAAAGAAAATGGACTTTTTAAAAAACCATCAAAAGTAGAATACATAAAGTAAAACGGCACAGATACATACAAGGGTTCATTAATCAAAAAATATTGAATTAAATTCTGTTCTTAAAATATAGATATTCTTAGAATGTCTTAAACATTCCCAAAACAAAATTCCATTGACACACGACAGCCATACTTGAAATTAAAATACATAAAAAAGATTGAATACAAAAGGGTAGAATAATGTATTACCAGAAAATATTAATCAAAAGAAGGAATTGGAGAAATGTTATTATCAAGCAAAAAATAATTCAAAACAATGATTTATAGGAGGCAAAGGGAAATACTTCAGACTGGTAAAAATAACTACACTAAGGTCATGTGACAGTCATGAACTTTTACATGTACACAGTTCAAAATACATGAAGAAAAACATGTAGAAAGTAAGGAGAAATTCACAAATAATAACATTAAAAGATTCTAAACCTGTGTTACATACACATTAACAGAGCAAACAGACAAATAATCATGATAACAATTGAAGACAACATTTTTGCAAGCTTCTGCATGTGTGTGGATGTTTGTGAGGACAAGAGGTATCTGGGCATAGGTGTATATATTCTCAGAAAGGATAATGAATGTGTCTCTTCACACAAAATGTTCAGAGACACTCATTGTGCCTCACGGTACATGGAAGGCAATTCTAGTTGCTCACCTAACAAATCCAAATACTTCCTACCTCCTCTTCTTGGCTAAATAAAACAACAGTGGCTTTTTATTTCAAAGAAGGATGTGAAGGAATTTATGAAAGTGGAGTCCCTTGTAGAAATCACACAGTATCATTTTAATATGATGATGGACAGTAGAAACTTTGATAGTTTGTGTTTATGGAAGATTTTTTTTTTTAGGTGGAAGACAGCTCAGACTTTCATACTAATGAATAGACTCTGGCAGGAAGACTAGCAAGCCAGGCTGTAAGAGGGAACTGCAGTGAACTCTTTGAGAGGCAAGAGAGAAAGAGATCCAGAGCAGAGCAAGAAGTGGGGGTTTGGACAGAAAAGGACAAACTTCTACTTTTAATAAAAGATAGAGACTATTATTTTGAGGTTTAGTTTGAATAAAATACAATGTCAATCACATGATTGAAATGGAAACCCCAGTTTAAGTCACTACATGGCAAAATTAAAATGTTGGGAAGTCAAAAGTTTATGAATTAGAAACATTATTTTTTTTCCTTGAATTAAGTAATTAATGACAAAACTGTATTTTTCCCCATAAATTTTGGTTGGTTTGGTTGATAAGTATTACCAAACAATGTATTTTTATCATCTGAGTATGGGCAAGAAGTGATCTTCTAGCAAAGATTGTAAAAATATTATTAGAGATGAATATAAAATATCTGGTAGTAGATTAATTGAAAAAGAAAAATGATAACGAGCTAATGATTTGCAAAAGGTTTTGCTGAAGATTATTTCTGAAAAAAAGGAAAAAGGCAAATAGATCAGTTGGGATTAAGTTGTAAGAAAGCATTGTTTGTAATTTAAACTTTCTAGATTGTGAAAAAATACTACATGTTATTTTTATCAAATAGCACTGTCCCCACCTGAACAAAGACATGGGAGGGAATGGTTGTAAATCTTTCATTCCCATGACTACTTTTGTGCTTTTCCTTTCAAATGAATGTGAAAGCCTCTGTGGAAATGAAAGACAAGGAACAAAATGTCTAAGAGATGAATTTTAGATCCCATTTAGGTCAGTTTTCTAGGAAATGTTACTCATTTTGCTCTTTTTATGTTTCTTTTTCCTTCATTTCCCCCCTATTTTAGGGAATAGGTTATAAAGCATAGATTTAAATGAATTATATAAAATTTTAGACCTAAATTTCTCTAAAATGTTAACTACTGAATTTGGCAGTTTGAGTCTTCACTGAATTACTTCTTCAGGGGGGGAAGGGGAAGGGAGGAGGTAAGGAGGACTTGGTGGGGAGGAGAAGGAAGAGGAGGTGATTATTTCAATTTAACAAAAACAAGTTTTGATTTGTGAACTCACACAGAGATGTCATTCTTTCCAGAATTAGGCTAACTAAGTGTACAAGGGTCAAAGAATGAAATCATGCTTGGATGGAGCTTTGGTCTATTAAGCTTTACATTGTCTGTTTTTCTCTGAAGTAAAATTTCTCATTTTTCACAAAATTCTTTGAATCTTCCTACTTTGAAATAGAATAAAGTTTACGGAATAGACAAGACTCACCTCTTGTATTCAACCAGGTAATGTTAACATTGTCCTCTTCGACTGAAGTCTTTCAGGGATGGAGAATAAAGATGAAAGTGCAGTAAAAAAAATGGGGGAAAGTTGCTAATATAAGAAATGATTCTGAATTGAATGAAAATTGAAGTATTATAACTAAACAGGAGACTAGGGAATTCCTGACTTTGCCACTCTCTGAAAGACTGTATACTATTCTGGAAAATTCAGTGAATGCAAACTTCTGTATGTAAATGGGCAAAGTGACTGTGACAGAGGGTAAAGATGTCCCAGAGGACTCTAAAAGAATTTAGAGAAATTTAAAATCATGTATACAACAACATGTTAATTTAAAGTTTTAAAAGAAGTGAAAAAATGACACTTATTGTAAAAAAAAAAAAAAAAGTGGGCTGGGGAATGTGTTTCAAGCGGTAACGCGCTCGCCTGGCATGCGCGGGGCTTGGGTTGGATCCTCAGCATCACATAAAAATAAAATAAAGATGTTGTGTCCACCGAAAACTGAAAAATAAATATTAAAAAATTCTCTCTCTCTCTCTCTCTCTCTTTAAAAAAAAGTGTAGAGTATAAATGTCGGGATCTGGTCCAGATTTAGAAGAAACTTTGCAAATTCACCAAGGCATAGGAAAAAAAAATGCTCATTATAAAATTCGAAGGAAAGGTAAGCATTTTTTCAAACTTTTGAAAAGCTGTTGTTTTTCCCCACAAAGCAAGCAAACACATGAATTCTCAATGTTTTAAATTACAGTGCACAAAGTAAATATTTTCTTTTCCCTATGTATTTGCAACTGAAAATAAGAGAATTTTAAGGATTTGGAAAAAAAATCTTAAAGATCACAGAATGATCATAACCATTGCCATTAAATTAAGATTTTTTTTTGCATGGTTTCAGTTCATATGTTAATTTTTATGGTTGCACACTGCAAAGAGGGGACTGCTTGTTTATGGAATAAAGCCATCTGTGTCAAGTTCATTGTGAAGTCTGAAGAAGAATGGGGTCAGAAAATGCCAATTGACTTCCTTCAGTGCAAGGAGATAATGTAGGGTGAGAAGAGATGAAGATCATTGAAAAGCCCCACTCTTACAGGCCAAAACAATAAGATCCTACACAAGTGACCATGTTTCTCACATCAAAATTCAACTTAACAATTCTCTTCAGGACCTGACCACAAAAATCAAGCAGACTTTGTGAATTAAATTTAATAAATAAGTGAAAGCTGAAGAATTTATATTAGTGACCTAAAGGCAAGAACTAATTCATTATGCAAATCAGAACACTATTGAGAGTAAAAGGGATGCTTAAAATTAGTTAAAACTGTATAATTTTTGAAATTGACTAATGAATCAGTTTTATTAATTTAGTGAAACTAAAAAATAATTCTATTCAAATGCTCTTTTAATATTCTTTCTAAAAATGAAAATACCATGCATCTTTGTAAATTAAAGCAAACCTTAAAAAAACGATTCAAATTTAATATGTAAATATTAGAAATGGAGAGCAAAATAATTTTATTTGGCACATATTCACATTCTTTTCTCATTTTTAAAATTATGCCCATTTCCAATAAGATGCCACCTTTTTTTTTTTTTGGTAGAGAGTAAAACTTGAAAATAAGTCTCTAAATTTTTCCTAAAAAATTATTGTCAAAGTTATTCTTTGGGCATAATACCTTTAAAATTGTTAATACCTTTTAATTAACATATATGTAGATTATAATTTTTAAGAAAAAAATTCACTGAGCTTCCTGATAAATATGTGGTTTTTGCTATTAAGTGGAGTCTATTATAAATAGAAACTTTTTAATTTAAATATTTTATCTGAAAGAAGTTCATTTGTTTTTCTTTCATAGAAACATTCTTTGAAATATAAGGCAAATAAGTTTTTTAAGTAAGTTCTTACTTTTATGATTCTTTACTATTTATGGATAAAATATTATGTTTTGAAGTCATAGGGCATTCTCAATTTATTCTGTTCTCATACAGATTATCAAATTGTACAATTTAATACCTTTTAACTAACATCTATGTAGATTATAATATTTTAAGAAAAAAATTCAGAAAAAAAAGAGAAGACAGAGGAGACAAAGAGAAAGAGAGAAATTCCCATAATTATAGTTCAATTTATATGGGCAGAGTAATGGGTAGAGTATTGTAGTTTCTTGGGATTATGAATTGTATCCACCAAAATTAATTCTAAGAGCATATAGCTATATAGACTTCTTAATTTAGAAAACAAACACACAAAAAAACCACTGCTGTATCTTGATAATGTGTTCCATGAACATTTGAATTCTTATCATTTTAGTAAAATATAATAAAAATAATTTTAACATTAGTGCTCAATTTTTCAACTGAATTTACAATAGCATTCATAATAATATCAAGGAATTACCTTCAACTGAATTTGTTTTTTGTTAGAGTCTGTAAACAAGTCAAAATAACACCTGGCATTTTGCCAGGGGAATGTTAGAGTTTGTAAACAAGTCTGGATGGTGCCTGGCAAAATGCCAGAGGGAGTGGTTTGAGAAGTAACAAAAGCGAGGCATTAAGTATGGAGATTCCTTATTGGTTGACTGATGTATCTAGTTTATGCTAATTAGATAAGCTGTGTGGAATGTATAAATACTGCTCCTGTCCTGCAATAAACAGCTCCTACTCCTGCTGTATCAACGTACACAAGTTATTCGTCACCCCCCTGGTTATTCTGCTGCAGCCAGACTTCGACAGTTTTTAAATGTTCTTATTACATGATTTGGATGAAAATATCTAAACAGTGTCATAAGTAACTCATTTTCTATTTAAAAGGTCTATTTTTCTATTCATGATAATTAAATGATTTTCTATTTAAAAGGTCTATTTAAAAAATTTAGTATCTTAACTCTTTGTAGAATTTTTTTTGCTAGTGGAACCAACCCATTATAGTTATAGCTTTGTTTAGAGTATGTATAAGAAAATTTTACATAGAAAATGAGATATTAACTTAGAAGATTTACTTGATCTAAATGAAAATTTATGCTTTAGAGAGCATTAAGCAAACACATTTTAAAACAATATGTTAAATTATTATTATTCATTCCAGACTTATTAAATAAAATAGTGTTAGCTACCATATTTTTAAGTGACAACAGATTTTTTTTCAGCTTATTTGTTCCTTCTGATTCTTATATCTCTATCTCTCTATGGGCTTAAGAAGTGGGTAAATGTCAATAAATATTTTGTGAATATTATCTGTTCATAAATGGAAATTTAGTACTTCATTTTTAACTTGCACTTCTTTTTTTTTCAGACCTCCTCACATTTCATTGCAAAAGGAAAATGTGAATTCAAAAATTAATGAAGATTTATGGTATCTAATAAAAAGAAACTTGTAACAAGGGATTTCAAATACTCTCTATGAGCTGTGCAATGGGTCTATTGAACCTTTATTTGTTGCATATATTCATTTGCTACCCCTGTATAATTTGTCCTCTGGCCAGTGGTTGTCCCAGCAGTTTCAGGCAATGTGGAGTTCAGTGCTTCTCCCACCTGGGACCTAAAGGTGTTCTTTGTCTCTCCATCCTCAGGTCCTAACTCACTTCATTTTGTCAGTACCCTGTATTTTGTCTTTGTACATGGAAGGGGACCATTAATTACTTTGTACATGAAAAGAGATAGGTAAACAGAGTTGGCTTCTTTAAGATGATGAAACATTAAAAATGAGACAATATACAAAAATAATATGTAGTTACAAGTGTGATGAATTTATGTGTTAGTCAGCTTTTTGTCCATATGCCCAAAATATGTGACAAGAACTATTTAGAGGATGGAGTTTATTTGGAGCTAATGGTTACAGACTTTCAGTCTAAGGTTGACTGATTCTGTTCTTCTGGGACTGAAGTAAGGCAACGTTATGGCAGAAGGGTATGGTGGAGGAAATCTTCTCAGCTTATGTCAGCCATGAAGCAGAGATTATGAGAGGAACCAGCTACAAGAGATAGTATAAGGGCATATCCCCAGTGACTGACTTTCTCCATGCTGTGTCCCACTTACCTACAGTTTCAAACCAGTAGTCCATTTAAATTGTTAATCCATGAAGTGGGTTAATCAAGTAATGAGGTTATGGATCTCCTAATCTAATCATTTCACTTCTGAACATTCCTACATTACCCAACCAATAAGTATGGTGGGAAACATTAAAATTCAAACCATAACAGTTTATAAAGGAAGAGAATAAGCTATTAGGAGAAAGATTAGCAAGACAGATGATTTAGAATAAAGATTAGAGAATGTTGTGATGAAGGCTTCTCAAATATGTAGAATTTTTTCAATATCAGAAAAAGTTGAATTGAAATAAAAATTGAGGGAGACAGAGAAAGGCATTTTAATGCAAAATATTCCATTGCACAATGAAGAGCTGCCATGAATCTCTACATATCATATAACTGCAAAATAAAATTTAAAGACTGTAGGAATGACAATAAAGAAGTCTGACACACTGAAAAATTTGAAATTACCACTGAAGACTTAAAAACCAGGTTGATGAATATGTGTAGACTACAATAATGGGAAAATGTTAATGAAGTCTAAAATAGTCATTAGCTACTAGCAAGTCATTGGATGTTTTAATAATTTTCATGATAATTAAATGTTCTTGATTTAAGTGAGAATGTCTAGATGCATAACTATGCACACCAACTTAGCTATGAAAACATACACAGATCTATATCAAATGAATATACAACGTTTTAAGAAAAACATCATTAAATTACTTTGGAAATTTTCTTTGGTTGGAGTTTGGGTAATTGTAAAATTTTTCTTCTCTTTTTTTCTGTTCAATAGTAAATGACATTCATTATCAAATTAAACACCAAACTAACTTTTCTTTTTAACAGAAAGATCATAACTGTTAGCTCCTTTGATAAAGTATGGACATAAAGAAAAAAGATACCAGAGTTCTGTTTACCTGCATAGTAGACTGGTAGTAAAGTGGATCCAATTCTCTATTCCTCTCTTTATTAATATCCTTCACAATCTGTCTTTGAGGCTCTTCCTATTAAGATATACTCTCTCTCCTAAGTTAAAAGATGCACTGGCCTGACAGTTAATTTTAGCAGATAATAAACAGAAGTGAGGGAACATTATCCCCTACCACCCCATCAGGAGTTTTGAAAGCCTTGCATGCTTTTTTCCTTTTTTTTTTTTTTCCTGTCCTTGGACCTTGAAAGCCAGCCTGGGCTAGCACATTAGAGGATATAAGAGGTACCTGGAGAAAAGCAGTCATCAACAGTCAGCCAAACCCACAGATTAGAGAGCTGTCAAGATCAGCCAAGCCAACAATCTGACTCAGCTCACTTAGACAACCTGACAACAGCTCACACAGACTTATTTGTAAACACAAGAAAGCAAGAATCACCAGACTTATCCAAAGCTTTGTGAACAATAATGAATTTGTATGTTTTAAAACCATTAAATTTGGGTGTGATATTTTGCAAAATTAAATGATGGCTGTTTTAGTCAGTTATTTCATCTCTGTAACTAAAAGACTCAAACAGAACAATTGTAAAAGAGGAAAAGTTTATTTGCGGGCTCACAGTTTCAGAGGTCTTAGTCCATAGAAGGCCAACTCCATTCCTCTGGGCTCAAGGAGAGGCAGAACATCGTGGAGGAATAGTGTGGCAGAGTGAAGCAGCTCATATGGTGATCAGAAAGCAAAGAGAGAGACTGCTCTTCAGATACAAAATACATACCCCATAGCCACGCCCCCAAGGAACCACTTTCTCCAGCCACACTCCACCTGCCTCCAGTCATCACTCAATTAATCCCATCAGGGATTAATTAACTGATTAGGTTAAGGCTATAACTGAATCATTTCTCCTCCAAACCTTCTTGTGTTGTGTCACACACGATCATTTGAGGGACACCTCACATTCCAATCATAAGAGTGGTAAATGATAGCTGAGGTAGAAATTTACACTTCACAGAGAAGGCTCTCCTAAAATTGGTCTTTTTAGTTCAGGGAAAACATGAAATATATGACATTTGACTTTGTGACTGGCCGGGGTGGGATAAAAAAAAAAAGTTGTAAACTGTTAATAAAGGCTAGAAGTATCGTAAGGAAACTAATAATTGGGGCCTAGAAAAGTGATGATGCATGTAATGTCATCACAAAATAATTGACAAAACTGTTGCTGCAGAACTTCAGAAGATGGAAAATTTATCTAATGAACTTTTTGGATTTGCCTAAGGAGATCTCGAGGCAGAGCATTGAAAGTGTCAGCTGGATTTTCTTAATTATGTAGAGTATGGCAAGAAATTGATGAACTACAGGAAAAGCTGTCCAGTTTCTAAGCAGAATTTAGAGGGTATATGAGAGGGCCAGAGTTACGGGCTACAGAATAAAATAGTTTCTTTCCTTCCTTCCCTTTAGTCAAGAAAAGATTATCAAAGTAAGAACGGCCTGGGGCATAGATTAAAAAAAATCAATGTGGATTAAGACCTTTTGTAAAAAAACCTCTGGAAGAATTACAGAGGAGCTTATCTGCCCCTTATAGGTAGACAGAGGGGCTGTTAGCAATAAAGAGGGTCTCCCACAGATGTAAGATATGCTCCATATGAGTGTGCACAAAGGATTTTTTTTTTTGAGTGGAGTAGATGCAAATCAAATGAATTGAAAGTCCACAAAAGTTTTTAAGAGAATGCATAGACAATAATGTCATTATCTTGGCCTCAAAGATGGTGAGATTGTTTAAAATGCAAAAAGCCTTCAGAGTCCCCTTTTTCCATGAATGGTCATCTACTGAGAAAAAATGTTAAGAGGGTATAATTTCTCCTAACCTCTTCAAAATGGAGCAGGAAAGAGATGGGAACGCAACAAGTTCTTGAGAGGGGAAATTGTGGAAAATAATGAAGAGGGAGCCTGACCTAGGGAGAAGGGAGGTCAAATCTGTGAACATTCTCTTTTCACAGAATCAGAGCATCTGGAAATATTTGCCCAGTTAGATTGCAGGATTCTTAATGTCCAGAGAAGTCTCCCATCTTAGTCTTTTTGAATGAAGGTTCTGGGAATTAAAACTTCCTGCCTTATCTCTCCATGGTATTCTGGGTAGTGATGTTGGAATGCAAATAACTTGTTCATTTAGTTCATAAGTCTCTGAATCAAAATGTGCTTCATCTGAAGACTTGTCTCCAGATGTGTCGATTATAGAGTGCTGGACTTTAAGGGCAATATAATAATTAGAAAAAAAAATTGGGTGCCATGTAAGGAAGTGAGACAATTTGTCTGTGAGAGTGGTACAAAATTGGGGTCAGAAGATGGGATGGTGGTAGGTTGATTGGAAACACAGCCTCTAATTCTTCACCCCTCACTGAAGCCATATTTGAGCTCCTCTCATCAGAAGGTCAGTTTCATCATTGCTTGAATGTTGTTAGACCTTGTGACTTGATTTTATAAGTGAAATACTGCTTAAATCATTATTAGCAGATCCTTAGCATGGTCTTAAAGAGGTTTTGTACACTTCTACCTTACCACCCTCTCTCAGATCTCTATCTCAGTGGAAGACTATCTGGGGTAGCTTGCTAGAGAGATATCACAGAAGTGCTAGAGCAGCAAAGACCTAGCAACTACCACACATGTATCAGCCAAAATTTGAAGAATGATCTACCTAATTTATAACTGATAGTAGGTCTGTGAGTGAGCCTGTCACAAGTCAGGAGAACTGCCAGTTGTCTTAGCATGCTAGAGATGCTGTAATAAAATACCATAGACTCAGTGTCTTATAAACAACAGAAATTTTTCTCAGTTCTGTAGCTTGAAAAGTTTAAGATCATGGTACCAGAAGTGTCTGGTGAAGGCCCACTTCCATGTTCATAGTCTCTCCTCAGAGTACTCACGTGGTGAAAGGGGCAGGCAGCACTCTGGAGACTTATAAATTCGCTAATCCCATTAATGAGAGCACTACCTTCACAACCTAAACTCTTGCCAAAGGCCCCATCTTCTAATACTATAATATTTGGGGGGAAGGATTTCAACATACTGATTTGCGGGGTAGAGCATCAATATCTAATCTATAGCACCAGCTCATTCAGAGATACATCTATGAAGAGTAGTTTGGGGTGATTTTATAAATAGCATTATAGATGCTATTTATAAATAGATAATAGCTGTTACAAACTACTGTAGTAATTCTTAGTGATCAATTTAAAACAAGTATTGCAAATTTCAAGTTAATTTCTTCATTAAAAGAGGAGATGAAAATTAGATAAAAGAATTACTCTTCTCTGATTAGAAAATCACAAATAGTGGAATTTCCTTTGTCACTGCACCAATGCAGGTGACATTGATTCTTCTTTCTATTCTGAATTCTGTCTAGTTGCTTGGCAGTGAGAAGAATAGAAGGGAGCAGGACACCTCTGGGGAAATGCGTTGGTAGCCAAGCAAGAAAGACACTAAGATAGCAGACAGCTGTCACTGTGATGGAAGCTATAGGGACTTTAATACCAAACCCTGACAATCTGTTTACAAGGCCAGAAACTGGTGACAGGTGAGAGTCATATTTTCACTCATTTTTTTTAAATAGGAAAGAATAGAAGAATCAAGAGAAGAGAGTTAAGGCAATTTCCCCAAAGAAGAATATTCATAGCTGTTATATGAAAAACAGTGTTCAGGTAAGTTTGGAAAACATTGGGCCAAACAAGTGAAACACTTTTATTTCTTTTATCTAAAGAACTTCCAGGACTCTACTATTTGTACTATGAATACCCAAAAGGAACGTATAGTATGCAATATTCTTCAAGTTTATTTGACCCTAAGACTTTTTATTTTAAGAGCATTTTGCAGGATTATATTTTCACCAAGCACACTTTGGGGAATGCTGAGTTCATGGTTTCTAAAGTATGTAATTTTTATTTCTAATTTTCAAGTTTAAATTTTTTTCTATAAAGATAACCTTTTTAGCAGTATGTTGTAGCATTCACATTTACATGGTTTTTAAAAAGTAAAAAAAGTAATTTAACCTAGTGAAAAATAACAGTATTTCTTTATATATTAAAATATGTTTTTGGTTCTACTCTTCTATAACATGATGTCACATCTTTTAATACCTGCCTTTAATTATAGGTTGAATATAATGGTAATAACTTGTATGAACATTAACATGTTGAAAAATTACCATGTGTCAGGCCCTGCACCAATTACATGTCATCATAGTTGTTCATCAGAAAAACTCTGTGATTTTAGTACTGATGTACTGTTTCTTTTTCAATTTTTGTTTTTTTAGTTGTAGGTGGACACAGTACCTTCTTATTTTATTTATGTGGTGCTGAGAACTAACTCAGGGCCTCACACATGTGAGACAAGTGCTCTACCGCTGAGTCCCAGCCCCAGCCCCAGCCCAGTACTGCTGTACTCTTAAAAACTTTAGTTATCTATTACTATAGTACACATGGTATACGTGCTATGCTACATGGTATACTACTATACATAGCTACTATAGTAGTTATGATGTTTAAAAATTATGAAGTTGAACTTAAAGAAGTATGACTAACTCATGAACTGACTTATTTAAAAGTGACAAGACTGAGATACACCTGTAGTTCTATAAGATGTTAGCACCTGTTCACTCAGTGAATGCACAGACTTTACCAGTAGGCACACTGTTAAGTATTTAGAGGAGCAAAGCTCTGAATTACATTTTCTATTAAACATATATCAAAGAAAAAAAATATCTTAGAGCAAGTAAGTGAATGGCTTATTGAACCTGATGAAGAAAAGCATATCTAAAGACATTTCAAAAGATACTGAGATTAGAAGCTGATATTAACAGATATGAAAAGATCTGTTTTGACTTCACTGTAACAAGTTATTTTTCCCAATTCAATGTCTTTGTTAGTGATTTTTTTTTACAATTAGAAATTCTAGTTTTGGTTCTGAAAAACATATGTTAAATAGACTGTAATAGTAAATTACCAACAAATTATTATTGTGAGTAAACTTTGGGCACAGAAACAAGGAAGCATTTGCAAAGAAAGAAAATGGGAGTTGTGCATAAAATATTTCAGATGTGAGCACTAGTTGAGGTCCTCATAGTTCATGATCAAGTAGTAACATTTTTAATACATGATCAAGTAGTAACATTTTTAAACAGCTTCATAGACATAATTTTGGTATATAACAAACTGTACACATTTATAGTGCACAGTTTGGTAAGTTTTGACATTTGTATTCTCTCATAAAATTGTCATCCTGCCACCTCTCCCCATACCCCAAGAACTGGGCAACCACTGATCAATTGTCAATGTGGATTATTTTACATACTCTAGAATTTTATATAAGTATAACTGTATGGCATATAACCTGTCTTTTTCACTCAGCACAATCATTATGAAAAATTAATCCATAATTCACATTTATTATCCATAAAATTTCATTGCTATGTAGCATTCCATTGCATGAGGAAGTATTTTAGTTTATCTTTTCATCTGTGGATGGACATATAGGTTGTTGTCCATATTTGACTATTACAGAAAACATGAGATAAAAATAAGTGTCTTTCATTGAAATATTTTTTTGCTTTCTTTTATTATGACTGCAATGGTAACTTAATATGGTAGATGCATGTTTCACATATCAAGAAACTGTAAACTGTTTTCCAAAGTGGCTTTATCTTTTTACATTCCCATAAGCAGTGTATAAGAGTTCTCCTTCCTCCACATCCTTGCCAACACTTGATAAGGTCTAGGTTTTAATTTTCATCATTCTTGGAAAATCTCTATTGTGTAATTTCATTGCAGCTCTAATTTGCATTTTGACTAAAATGTTGAACATCTTTTCATGTACTTATTTGTCATCTATATATTTTCCTTTCTCGAACTGTCTCTTCTGATCTTTGCCCATTGTTTTTATTGGGTTATTTATTTTCTTATTATATTTTAATAGCTTCTTATATATTCAGAAAAGAAGTACTTACTAGATATATAATTTACAAATATTTTCTTACTGTATATTTAGAAGTATCATTCCAAATTCACAATGTATTTTCATCCTGATAATAGACTTTTGTTATTTTCTTTTTCATTTTTTTGAGTAAAAGATATTTTCATTTTAATAGTCTAATATTTCAGTTTGTTCTTTTATAAATCATGTTTTTGGTATTCTAAGACATTTTTGCCTAACCTATGATATAAAAATGCTATAATGTGATTTCTTCTGAAAGTTTTATAATTTAAGTTTTACATTTAGGCATATGTTCTATTTCAGGTTAACTTTTGCATATAATATTTGGGATGGCTGAAAGCTTATTTTTGTGGTTTATTTTTCTAGCACCGATTTTTGAAAGGTTTCCATGTTTCCCTTATTTTTTTTTTTTGTCAAAAAATAGCTGACTATTTGCAGGTATGTCTTTGATTCTGTATTCCATTCCATTCATCTACTTATCCGTATTTATGCCAATACTATGCTGTCTTTGTTCCTGTATCTTTATAATGGTTCTTGAAAAAAGAGTTTTTCTCCACATTTGTTCATTTTCAAAGTTGTTTGGCTCTTCTAGACTTTTTGCATTTGCACATGGAATTTATAATCAGTTTGTCAATTTTCATAAAAATCCTTTGGAGATTTGGTGTACGATTATGTAGAATCTAGGGAACAATTGAGGGATGATTATCATCTTAAAAATATTGAGTCTTTGAATTCATTATCACAGCATCTCTTTCCATTGATTTAGATCTTTTTAATTTCTCTTGGTCATTTTGTAGCTTCAGAGATGAGGACTTTCACATATTTTTCAACATATTTCTAAGTATTTTTTTCCCCAAATTGCAGCTTCTCAGTGTCTTTTTCAAACATAGAAACAGAATTATTTTTGTTTGTTAGTATTTTGTTCTGAAATCTTACTAAGTTCACATTTTAATTCTAGTAGCTTTAATATGGATTCCATTGAATTTTCCACGAACACAACCATGCAATTTGAGAAGGAAGATAATTTTAATTCTTCCTTTCCAATCTAGATGACCTTTTCTCTCTTTTTTTCAATTTTACTGGATAGAACCTTCAGCACCACATGGAATAAAAGTGAGGAGTGTGGGTATTCTTGTCTTGCTGCCAATCTTAGAAAGAAAACATTCAATTTTCCACTATTAAGTGTGATGTTAGCTTTTGTATTAATCCAAAAGTCTAAATTTTGTCTTTGTTTTAAAGATTGTTTTCATGAGCTAAAGAATTCTATGTTCACAGTTATTTTTTTTTTTTTGTACCAGGGATTGAACCCAGGGGCACTCAATCACTGAGCCACATCCCCAGCCCTATTTTGTATTTTACTTATAGACAGGGTCTCACTGAGTTGCTTAGCACCACACCTTTGCTGAGTCTGGCTTTGTTTGAACTCAGGATTCTCTTGCTGCAGTCTCCCAAGCCGCTGCCAATATAGATGTGCGCCACCTTGCTGGCTCTTTTACATTTTTAGGAGGAAAAATTTACTATTCTTTTCACACTTTTTCCTCTCTACATAACATATTATTTTCCCTCTGAATGCTTTTCAAGATTTCCTCTCCCTCACTGATTTTGAGCAATTTATTTTGTACTTTGAAGTAGTTTTGCTTATGTTTCTTATGCTTGGAGTTCATTGAGCTTCTTGCATTTCTAGGTTTATAATTCCTCATATTTGTATAATTTTTTACCTATTTTTATTCAAATATATTTTGATCTTCCCCGTTCCTTTCCTTTCTTGGGTACTCCAATTACATATATAGTAAGCACTTGATATCTTACCATAAATCACTACTATTCTTGTGTGTCTACCTTTTCTTCCTGTTTTTGATTTTATACAGTTTCTGTGACATCAAGTCCTCTAATCTTTTTTTCTTTAACATCCTAAATCTGTCATTATTCCTATCCAATGTATATTTTAACATTATAGTTTTTAATCTCTGGAGTTTTGATTTAGTCTTTCATATACTGTCCATATGTGTACTTAATTTTAAACATAAAACACATGATGTAATTCTTATTTTAACATTCTTATCTGCTAGTTCTAAATCTGTATCATTATGTGTCAATTCCACTTAATTTATTTTTCTCAATGTTGGTCATATTTTATTGGTTCTCTTATAATATTTTATTGAATCCAAATATTTTAGATGTTTTTCCTCAGTGTTTTTAATTCCTATATTATTGCTGTTTGTTCTGGCATCCAGTAAAGTTTGTTAGGAACAGTTTAACTTTTGGGGTCTTGTTGGGTAGGATTGAAACAGTGCTCAGTCTCTGGCTATTTTTTTCCCAGTACTGAGGAAGTACTTTCTATGTCCTCTATCCAAGGCCTCAAGAATTATGAGTTTTTCTATCTCAATGGAGGAACGTGGAGTCTTCCCAGTCCACTGTGAGCATAGGACACTGTTGCTTCTAATCATTTAGGGTGATTGTTTTCAGAGTATCAGGGAGTTTCCTCAGATGTTGGACAGTATTCACTTGAATTATCAAGGGGAATTTTCTTCAGATCTCTCTAATTCTCTCCTTGTACAGTTCTGTTCTCTGGTACTTTGTCATATGAACTTGAGGTGCTTTGGAATCCAGACTCTTGGTTCCATCTCCTTAATTTAGAAAATCTGCTGGACTCCTCTCGAGTTATCTTTTCTATAATATGCCCTAGAACTTCTTTCAAAGCAGCAAGCAGTAATGATTGCATCATTTTTGTTCAATCAGTAAATACTTTAGTTGTGTTTGGTTGGAGGGTATATTCACCCTATCTCACCCTTATTCTTCTATCTTGTGTAGAAGCAAATGTTTTATTAACAGCTTTAATTTTATTAATTACAGTGGTATTTATTTTTAAGTCGACTAATTTTTATTGTTCACATTTTTTTCCTTTCATCAAGCAAGGATTGATATTTTTCATTTTGCTTTCTTTTAAATGTTTTACATTCATTTGCTTGCTTGCTTATCTATTTATTAAAAATATATTTTCTTATCTACCATTTAACTAATGCTATGATAAATGCTAGAGTTACAAATATAAATAAGAGTTCTTGGCTTTCTATTATAGCTTATTTAGGGAGAAAAGCCCAAGAATAAGTAAAAGTGATAAGGGCTTGCTTTGAGCCTTCATGACTCCTAACAATTGGTATTTGCTTTAGGTGTTTTAGGTACAGACTATCATTTGGAGTCAAAACTTCCCGCCAAGCACAATGTCTGAAACCCAGCAGTATTCAAGATAAATAAGTTATTATGATACAAGAGACTAGTGCCTACTATGATTCCTTCTTCATTATTAAAATTTTTTGTTTAAGTGTGTAGCTGCAATAATTGCCTTATTCAGTGTTCAATGAATGAAGTGTTATTTAGATTTCTAGCAGGGAGAGAGATTTGATTTCTTAGGCTGAGAACTTAAGAAAAAAAATGTGAAGGAAGTGTCCTTGGATTGATTCATGAGAGATGGGTAGAACTTCTCTAGAGGGAGAAGGGTTGAAGTGCATTTCAGCAAGCCTTAGATGGGGGAAAGGGGTGATATACTGAGAACATGGTGCTGTTCAAAGTGATCCCACAGAGGTCATTCTGTGTGTGTGTGTGTGTGTGTGTGTGTGTGTGTGTGTGTGTGGTGTGTGAAGGGACTTTACAGCATAGAAGAATGGCGATGTGGATGAGGTAATAAGATTGAAAAGAAAATAGGTGGTACATTTTAACCCGTCTTTATGCCGTAATGAGTTTGACTTTTGTTACATAACAAAGCAATTATCAACTTGAATCCTAAATAATGATTTTTGTATACAACAGGTGATAGATTAATGAGCAGATTGATTAGCAGGAGATGTGAGTCAAAAGTTCAGCTAGGAGGCTGTTGCATAGAAAATGCATACATTAATAGATTCATAACCAAAATCTACCTAGGATAGCATATTGAAGAATAGCCTGGCCTAACATTAAGCAGAGCATTAATTATATAGTTGGAGAATACTAAAGTAGGCCATGCAATAGAAACACACTTAGAATGGAAAGGGTATAATTTATATGATTTCAGAAGCAGAATATCTTGATCAAGTAAATATGTTTTTCTTTCCATTTAAGGTTAGTGTGTGCAGTTTAAAACTGCCATGACTTGCTACTACAGAAATGTTGGAGTTTATATTGAAGAATTCTTTTATTTTACATCTTTCTCACATTGACAATACAAACCTCAGTACCATCTTACTCTTTCGTTTTGTTTTAGATATACATGTGAAAATGTGTATGACCTAAGGAAATATACATACATGTGCACACAGATATGAAACTAATCTTTGTAATATATACGTTATAAATTATTAAGAAATAGTATGTGTTTTAAATGTATAGACTTATTTGGTGAATCACAGTATACTATGTTTGCTTCTTCATTCTGCTGCCTTAATTTATCTAAAATTCTTATAAATATTGTCAATTCATAATTTCTTATAATTTTTGTATGAAGGCACATGTATTTTATATATATTTACCATTACTAGTTATTCAAGCCTGCAGTTAGTTGGTCATTTGTAGTTGCCATGCATATTTTTAAGAATATATTCTTACACAATGCATTTCTTATAATTTTAAAACTAGAGGATAAATTTATAAAAATTATACATTTAAAAATTACTATGATAATATTTAATTATGTTGGTTTAACATTATGCTTCCTTACAGTTGTGATAGGATTTTCGGTTACTTATTACTAATAGATTTGCCTCAGTATTTATGATGAATAAGATAACTTTAAGACCCCTGAAAACTATTGTTTATATATAGTCAAAAACTTTTTTATACAGTTTCATTATTGAATTGGTACTGAGATGTTTTGAAAACTGGTTTATTTAATAATTTTTATTACAACGAGAAAGTCTTTTGTTTGGGATTAACTTGCATGGTCCTTCTACACAGGTAGATAAGGTAAGGCCTGGGCATCTGGCTTGTTTCATTGGTCCTATTTACTGAAGTGTTCCTTGGATCCTCATCATCTGGGCTTGGATATTTGATGATCTGTAGTAGTTGCCTCGGACACTTGAGATTAAAGTCCAACTGTCTAAAGGGTTAGACCTTAGACCTAGCCTTTAACACTTGCTTACCAAGACAAGCACAAGAGAATTAAAAGCTTGCTCAAAGAACCTGATAAAAACCTAGTGTAGTGACACTTTGTGCCAGGGAAGAATCATCTTTAGGTATCCTTAGTTTTTATGTTAGGTTCATATACTAAATAAAATATATTTATATTTTCCGCATGTATCAGATTATAAGAAATGCAGCTGAAGGAAAAATATCTTGACTACTGTAAGAATAAATAGTAAAAACAAATTATTGCTAGGGATTCAAGAATAGAAATGCAAGATATTGACTCTAAAAAGCGTGAATTTTATTATGGATTACTGTTATATATGAATTATAGATAGAAATAAGCAAAAACTGGACAATTCTGATTTAACACAAAAAATTAAGAACTAGATCTTTAAACACATATCATAATTTGTTTCTATTTTTCCTAAGTTCACATAATCTTTTCTGTGGGCAATGCATTTTATATCCTGCTTTTGCTTTCATCGGAAAAGATGAAAGAGTAGTTGATGGTGGCCATTCTCCCTATCTCAGCTAAGCTACTGCTTCTGTGCTTGCTGGTCTTATGTTAATATTTCCCTTGGCCATTGCACTTGGCTTCTGTCTTCTCTCCAATTTACAGCAGTTGGGGATATTGACGGTGTTGGTGGGTATGTTTATGTGTGTGGGGATGTTGATGAAATACTCAGATATTAATAATAATTCTCTGGAAATTTTCACTTCTTATTGAACCCTTACTACCACTTCTTGGGTGTGAATCTGGAGTTAGTATCCGAGCTGCACTCTGCCATTTTTTTTTTTTATTTCTTTCCTTTGCTACCATTTCCTGAGGTTTACAGCATGAGTTGTATGCTGCATGGTTGCTAATGCTGAATTATGGGTTCTTTCTTCCTTTTTGCTTCTGTTGTTCTTATTCATTCAATAACAATTGAAAAGGCGACATTATTTGTTTCAGCTTTACTTTTCCATCATTACTCAAAACTCTGGACTTGCTTCTGAAATAGCCATTGCATTTTTGAGCAATTTAAACCTTGACTTGAAAATAATGGAACATACGCTTTTAAAAAATAGACAAATTCTTTTGATTTCTCTACATAAGGAGTCCTCTAAAGGAAAGTGTGCTCCCGAGGAGAGCAAAAGAGAAAAAGAACTAAATTTCTTTTTACCATATTGTGACATTAAAGTACAAACACCATATATTTAATCAAGCAAGCAAGCATGCGTGCAGATTCAGGCTGTCAACATTGAATTAAATTATGTAATAACCTATATATAAGACGTGATTCCTATTAAAAAGAGAATTTTCTTTTACTTAAATTTCTGTACACAAAATATATAATCTGATCAAAAAGTTTTTTGGAAGGGTGAGTCCTCACTCAAGTCAATGAACTGGTTGAGAATGATTTCCAAAGCTGCTCCTTTTTTTCTGTCTCCTCAGAGAGCTCCATCAGTCAAGGGTTACCTGTGCTTTTGAATGCTGCTGCCTTGCTTTGGCTTAGAATTCTGTGTTGTTGTTTTGGTTGAGAATTGACTAAATGCCACTATCAGGAGTAAATGAACTGAGGCAGAGATCTTATAAGAAAGAAATGATAACAACAGGGAAGAGAAATGGAAATGAATGTTTGTAGGGTTTATATTTCAAATACTCATGAAATCTTCCTATTTTTTTAAGAGTTCTGAAAATAAAATTTCACATAGAACTGCTCATGAATAAACTTCTGGTCATACTTTATGTATAAATAATTTCTGGATATTATAAAATTTTAAATAAAGTTTCTGGTCAGAATGACAGAATGTCCAGTTATACTTCTTGTTCTTAAGAAATTTTTGTTTTCCTTAACTGTGTTGGTTTTTAACCCTAGGTGACTACAAATGAGCCTTCAAATTTCAATTCTTTGAAAATGAACTGAATGATTTCCACTGACAACTCTCATTATTAGATATGCACTTGTTTTTGCCCTTTCAAGTAATTATATAATAATTGAACAGATGTTTATTGAATATTTTTTGTACATGATTCTATGGGACATTGTGGAAAATCTATAATCTAGTTGAACAAACAAGATGTCATTTATACAAAGAGATTTAGCAACACCATGTGTAAAATTTTAGAAAAGGAAGCTATCGCTTTGGTATTGTGGAGTCTGAGAAGATCTTTCTTCTTTTTTTCTTAAATGCAGTGCTGGGGATGGAACTCAAGTCCTCCTACATGCCACACAAATGCTATACCACTGAACTACAGCTCCAGCACCCACTCTAGGAAGTTCTTGGGGAAAGGTGAAGATTGAGTACAGGAACTCAACAAATAAAATGTCACTGGAGGGTCAAATGGTAATGGAAACTCTAGTTGGAAGAAGAGGAAAGGGCTTTGGAAACAGGCAAAGTTACTGACCTACAAAACATAAGATACACTGAGCGGCTGAAGGAAAAATATCTTGACTACAAAAGATGAGTCTTTCAGGTAAAGGAAAAGAAATGCTATTTTATGGTTGATAGATTGAGTTTAGAGTTAATTTTAGGCTGTAGGGTTAGGGTTTTAGCTTAAGAAAATGGTAGTAAAAGAAGGAAAAAAGAGTGGGGAGAAGGGAGAGAGAGAGAAGGAAGGAAGGAAGGAAGGAAGGAANTATTCTTTGGAATTCAAAATAAAATGTTACAGATTTGAAGGAAGTAATTGATAAACGTTTCTGGTTCTAGTTAACATTTTTGTAATAGACTCACTGACAAAACTGACAAAACTTTTACAATAGCTTTCAGATTTCTATTTTTATTGATTCACTTTTTGGTTATTGATATATTCTCACAAAATATCCAGTTAATATTAATTTTTAAATGTATTAGTGTTGTATTTTTTCAGTTTTCATCTGTTTAGGATGCTTACACTGTCATTTAAAATTAGGCTTTTGAGAAGATAGTCTATTTCATTTCTATTTAATTAATGCTTATTTTAAGTCATGCTATTTCTGGAATTATTAGTTGGTATTATTCTAACTTCTTATATTAAATGTTTAGTTCTTCTATCATTTTCTTTTCTATCTAGTAACTCAAACATTGAGAAACATAATTGTTAAGTATGTTTTTTCCCTGCATCCCATACAGCTTAGTATACAGTTTTTAATTTTGATTGCCACTTTGATTTCTTTTTGAAAATTTGATTAGTATATTTTAACTGTCAAGTGTTTTGGTTTTTAAATTGAGTAACTTGTTATTCAATTCTGATACCTTTAAATGTTGCAGCTTATGTGAATAGAAATCTTTATTTTGAAAAAATACATCATCCATTTGCGTAGATATTCCTTAACACGCATGCAGAAGAGAAAACTGGATCGGTGCTTCATTGGACATCAGAATCACTTAAAGGCTTCTTAAACTCAGTTCGATGGACCCACCCTTTTTCTGAGTAGGTTCATCTGGAGTGAACCTGGAGTATTCTCAGGTCAAACAATTCCTGGGTATTCTGATGCCACCTGTGTGGGGACACACTTAAAAACCAAAGTGGCACACACCTGTAATCCCAGTGACTCAGGAAGCTGAGGCAGGAGGGTCACGAGGACAAAGCCAGCCTCAGCAACTTAGTGAGGCCCTAAGCAACTCCATGAGACCCTGTCTCTAAATAAAATACAAAAAAAGGGCTGGGGTTATGGCTCAGTGGTCAAGCAACCCTGGGTTCAATCCCTGGTAGCAATAAAATAAAATACAAAAGAACCAAAATTATAAAGGTCTTTAGCTTTAATCGGATGGCCCTGTAATTAATAAAACTGGAAATTTTAGTCATTGGAGATTGTAAGATGAAGGAAGGTGTTTAATGAAAGCAATGTTTTGGTAGAATACACTTGAAAACAGATAAAGAACAGTTTGATTGGAGTTAATAGACTGTAAAGCTAAGAGAGACTACCAATAGGTATGGGTTTTCCAGGTATAGGTCAAGTCAGTGATGAGGAAAGGGGAAAGAGTGTGAAAGACATTGAAAGAAAAATTCAGCAGATAGTTGTTTTTGAATGCTGTGATGTTGTTGGAATATAATGAAATATCAAAGGTCCTGGTATGGGGATTCTTGGGCTGAATGAGCATGAGGAAAGCTAGGCTCTTGGACACACAGTTGAATATACATGTCATCACCTCATTCACCCCCTCTACTCCTGGACTGTGTTTTATCCTAGTGAAGGCAGTGACTACTTCTGGGGCCAGAGCAGGGCATCATAGAGTAGAATTTCTATTGCTGTTGCAACTATAAACATATTCTGAAAATGTCAGTTTTGGTAATAGTGAAATCCAAGGACTAAGTTTCTAGAATTTTATTGTCAAACTTCTCAAGTCATTCCTGGGTTGCTTTCATCAACCAGAAAAGACAGGAGGGATGCAGAATTTTATTCTTGTGTCCAAACATCAGTGAAGAAGTTTCAGATCTAATGTGAATGCAGAGGATGAACAGTTAATGAGGGTGATCAGAGGATGTTACCCAGTAGTCCAGACTCTAGCTAATCACAGGGGAAGCAAACAGGGCACCAGGGTCAGTTGGGCAGACACAGTGGCAGAGAGGAGGAAGTTACCATCATAATAGTCTGACCTCAGGAGGGATGGTTTTCACCTTGACAATTTCTCGGAGATAACCTGATGTTCCATTAGAAGAAGTCCAGCAGGAGGCTGCAATGCCTAATGTCCCATGAGAGGATGAAAATACTATGCCTGTTAACCTGAACTATGGCAAAAGCCTAAATGTCCAAGTTCACCCTAAGGCTTGCCTTCTTAGGATATTGGAAGAAGTACATATAATCAAATAATTTACATGCATATGCCACTTTCTGCAAAAGATAAAAGGGAGTAGTAGTATCTAAAACAGAAACATTGTTTTCTAAATTTTGCTCTTTAAATCATTCCTTTAAACATAAGTAAATAAAAATTAAATCAATGAACAGAAAGTATAAGTTGTTATCAAAGAATATGCTTGCCACGTGTCTTATGTACGCGTATTACATTCTTTTTGGCAAAGTACCATTTGTGTTAACGCTATTCCTTAGAAATATTTCATTTCTGAGGATATGCATCTGGTAAGAAAAGCTGATCAATGACTTTCACATATCCCCCCAAAATTCATTCTTTCTTTTAGAGGCAATTTTTGTCCAGAGGTTCTCCTTTGGAAATAAATAAATAAATAAATAAATAAATGGAATTAAAATAAAAATGGAAAGTAGAAAAATTGGAAAACATAGTCTAAATGACAGTGAATGTTAATGGTCTGATCACACATACAAAAATTGTCCTTCAAACCAAAGTGTGTATTAAACAGTAATGGATACATACACTTCTCAGTGAGATCTGATTTGTCTAGCAAATCCTTACTGACATATACTCTCATTTACTACTATACAGCCTTTTGAAAATGCCATTCCAGCAGAGCATAAAAAAGGTTATTTAGATTAAGTATAGTTACAAGATAAGCAGTACACTGAGTTCATTGGACTTCATGCGCACTCATTTAATTTCCACCGCTCCATTACTCTGAATCAAACTGTCCCTGAAAGAACAAGAGGAAAGAAAAGGGCATTAAAAAACACAAATCACAAAGTAGAGAACATTCTTCTTAAAAACGAAATGGTCTCCATGTGTTACCATTTAATACCATGGAAATACTTTCTTGACTTTTATAGCATGCAAAGAAATTGCACCAATCTCTTAAAGAATGCAATAAAAAAAGACTTTGAGGTGGGTTAACATTTTCCAGGTCTTTATCATTCGAGATGGGCTTGGAACTTCACAACACTGTAAAATATTATAAATGGTGTCCATTTGCATCTGTGTGCAGCTGATGGCATAATGAATGCCTGGCCTCTTAACCGTTTATTGAATACAGGAGGAAATACGATGAGACATTCAGTGATATATTTTAAAATGAGGCCCAAAGCCAGATTTTAAAGACAGAGTGCCAAAACAGTTTGTCTTCTCTTTTTCTTTTAACTTTAGTGCCATTAAGTCCCAGTATGTGGCCTTTCAGATGTCATCTGAAATCCCAGTCATTATTGTAACTGGAGAAAATAATTTTTTAAATGATAAGCTATTGTGATAAAGTACGAGCAAGAGTGATCTAAAATTTAGAGGACGTGAAATGACAGAGCTAATCCAAAAGTTATACTGGATGATTCAAGTAATTGTGCAGACCTTTCACATGTTCAGTTGCATTTGACAGTGGCTGAACTTTATTAGCCTTTAATGGCCTTCATTAAACTCCATTTGGTAGCTAGGAGGATAGGCACAGAATGGGGACCATGGAGATGTTCTTTATTTACATATCTAATCCCACTAGGCAGGTATGAATTTCCTTCGGAGGGTTATTTTAGGGAATCACGTACTTTTTCCCCTTACTTCTGACAGCAGACAAATGGCAATTTTTATAGATTTTTCTCTCCATGGGCTCCTTTCCAATAACATTTAAATAGCATTTAAAAAAGGAAAAAGAAAAAAGAAAAGAAAAAGAAAGAAATTCCCTCCATTGATTCTTCATCCACCTGCATTTACTGCCCAGTTGCTATTGTTCTTCACAGCATCCTTATAAACACGAAAATGTAATCTGCACCTCCACCTTCAACATTCTCCCCAACCTCTATAACCTGGCTCTCCATAACCTTCCCCTGCAGAGCTCACACCAAGGTTACTTGCAACTTCCATGTATAGGACAAATTTAAACTTTTGGTCATTCTCTTATAAGTCTTCCTCAGGGCTACAAAATGGCTATATTTTATAAAGAACAAAAACCTCTTCTTTTCCCATGCATTCTACATTCCCCTAGTTCTCCTCCTAACTCTTGGAACTTTTTCTTAGACCACCACACCTCCATTTTTTACTGTTTAATATATAAGCTCCTCAGGGTTCTTTCCTAAACCCTATTCTCTTCTCTCAAGGTTATTTGGTCCCCTTCTAGCTTCAGTCAATGACACCCAAACATGTACCTATGGCCAGGTTATAAACTCACTAGAATAACATAATTGACTACAGATATACAACACCAAACAGTTCCTGGCATTTATCAGGTTGTCCGGAAACAACTCTCACTCTACCAGCTGATATTTCTCCCTTCTGTTTAGCAATCCACACAGCAAACTATTTGGAGGACATTTTTAATTCAATATTTCTCTGTTACCTGGAACTCATAATTTCTTATAGTGAATTTCTGTTCTTCCCAACTTATCCCACCATCACCTCATCTTTCCCTCCAGGGTGGATGATGGCATCAGACCTACTCCTGTTTTAGGAAGTAGTGCTTTACATATTGGTGCATTCTACATTCCCCTAGTAGCACCAGCTACCTAGCTGCCTAAATATGTAACCTGGAAGTCCTTCTTAACTCCTTTCTCCCTCCCTTTCCCACTGAGCCATGATGATTTTTCTTTTCAATCCTTTCTTTCTCTCCACCACCATCATATATAAGGCATGTCTATTGTTTTGAAGTTGGACTTCTTCAATAGCCTGCTAACCATTTTGATAATATTCAGTTCTAACTCAAACCTAAGCTTCCCCCCCGCCCCCGTGGGTAATTATCTTTTTGGAAATACAAATCTAATTCTATCAGTCTCCAGCTGAAATCCTGTCAATTACTTCACATTGTTCTTGGGGGAAGGGAAAAGCATAATTTTTAGCATGAAATGAAAGGTCTCAATGTATCCTTCTCCCACCCAGCCCTCTATCAATCCCCATTCAAATAATAAATTCTAGGCATGATAAAGTTGGTTTATTTCCAAAAAATTATATGTTTTGGAATATATAAGTACAATTTCCACCTGGTGAATTACCCTTTTTATTCCAGCTTTATTGAAATATAATTGACAAATAAAACTGTGTAGTTTACAAGTGCACAATATGAATACTGATATACATTATGAAATGATTACTACAGTCAAGCTAATTAACACATCCATCATCTCACTGTTACAATTTTGAGTGTGAGATGACTTAACATCTACTTTCTTAGAAAATTTCAAGTATCTCATACAGTATTATTAACTGTAGTCACCATGCTGTATACTAAATACTCAAGACTTCTTCATCTTCTATCAGAAAGTTTGCAATGTTTGTACAATGTCTCCCAATTTCCCTAGTCCCCCATCCCTTGCCACCACTGTTTATTCTGTATTTCTGTGGATTCATTTTTTTTTGCTTTTTAGATTCTACATGTTTATGATACCGTATACTGTTTTTCTTTTCTGTCTAGCTTATTATTTCCATTAGCATAATACCTTCCAGGTTCATCTGCGTTGTCACAATGAGAACGTCTTTTTTGTATGGCTGAATAATATTCTACTGCATGTGTCTGGTTCACATTTTTGCCTATTAATCCACTGACAAGACATTTATCTTGTTTCCATACCTTAACTATTGTAGCAATGCTGCAATGAACATAAGAATGAAATACATATTCTAAACACAATTTTTTTTCCTTTGGATAAACTATATATCAGGAAATGGGATAGCTGGATCATGTGACAGTCTATTTTTGATTTTTGGTGGTACCAACTTGCGTTCCTACCCAGGGTGTTCAATGGTTCCCTTTTCTCCACATCTTTGCCAATATTTGTCATCACTTGACTTTTTCACAATAGCCATGCAAACTGCTGTGAAGTGAATGTTTTTGATTTGCATTTCCATAATTAGTTATCTTGGATACCTTTTCATGTATTTGTAGGCCATATCTTCTTTGGAAAAGAATTTATTCAGGTCCTTTTACCATTATTAAATGTTATGCACACACACAGAAGTACATATTTGCTATTGACTTGCATGAATTCATTATAGATTTTAGATACAAACCCATTAAGATAAACAAAAGAATTTGTTACCATAAGAGAGAAGTGTTGGAGTCAGATAGACATGAAAACCAAAGAATTTGGGCAATATGTGTGGTGTGCACTTATGTTTTTCCATTTCATAGGGTGCCTTTCCTCTTCATTGGTTGTTTCGTTTACAGAAGCTTTTTAGTTTGATATTATGCCACTTTCCTATTTTTGCTTTCGTTGCCTGTGCTTTTGGTGTCATATCCAAAAAGCATGACTAAGACCAGGGTCAGGAATCCTTCTGCCTGATGCTTTGTCATGGATTATATTTTAATTAAATTTCTTCTATCAAGGAAGCCTACTTTGATTTATAGACTTGATATTCCACCTGCATCATGCTTTATACTGCCACTGTTTAGTACTATAACATGACATGCCTTTCTTTTAAGATGGTAGTGCCATACTATCAATATAACAAATATAATTCAGTTATTACAATTTTTCCTTCATCATTTATCTCATATACCATAAATTCAGTGAGTACAGAAAATACATATGTCTTATTCACTGTACCCGGTACAGAGTAGGATGCTTCATATTCTCAATAAAAATTTGGTATCTTGGAAAACTTTGAATGCTTAGTAGGAATGAATATTCTTGAATTCATGATGGTCCATATTAGGGGAAATTTCAAAAGAATTTTGATTCTTTTTTAAAAAGTTCAGTCTTTCATAAAAAGAGGAAATATGGTTTATTATTTATATAGACACAGAAATTGCTATATATCTATATATGATATATGGTTTTCTTGTCAATAATGACAGGACTACTTTCCCTACTCAGTCAAGCCTGCTGTGATCACAAAGATTATATTTATATACAATAGATGTAATAATGGAAATTTATTATTCAAACTTTCACTAATTTGCCCAAATTCTTTGGTCTTTATTCATATCTCTAAATCTAACACTTCTCCCTTATGATAACAAATCATTTTGTTTATCTTAATTCTACCTTGTTTCTAGTCTAGGAAGCTGTGCTTTCTGTGTGTAATTTGATATTTGGTAAAGGAAAACCTGATTCCTTCAAATAGTGGTACAAATGTACGTACTGTTCAGCATGGCCCCTCTTCATTTTCCAGAGCTCAAGATTCCAGTTCTGTCTTGATATCAAAGCCCATGTACAGTGCATTCCTGCAATTATCTTACTTGTCTTCATCTTTGTGTTTGAGTAACCATCCGTCCTATTCTATGCAATGGATGTTTCATTTTCCTACTTTACATTGGGAGTGGGGAAGGATAACTTTAAGAACCTCATAGAACATATCATTTATACCTGAAATTTTTCATCATGCAAAATCTTAATATGGTCAGCCTATGTCTTTTCTGGTGGTCTGTTTATTGGTTAGAGGTATGACTACTTGACTATTTCATTCTTGTATTCTTGTGCCCTGTCTTCTTTTTCCCTAGGGAATTTGCAGTTAAATAAAATTAAAAAGAATATGATGAACCCAAAAATTATGAATAATTTTGGCATTTAGTTGGAGAAAAAAAAGAGGAATTGTTCTTGAAATATTCTACTCAATTCGAGCAAATCTCCATTTGCCTATGTATGAATCTACCTTTCCTGAGAGTTTATGTTTGTAAAGTGTTTTAGTCTAGCTTTTCTTTGCTGTGCTCAAATACCTGGAAAGAATCATTTAGAGGAGAAAACTGTTTTTGTTGTTGTTGTTGTTGTTGTTGTTTGTTTGTTTGTTTGGTTTATGGCTTTAGAGATTCGGTCCATAGTCAACTGACACCACTATCTGGGCCTATGTTGATGTAGAACATCATGGCAGAAGGGCATGGAGGAGGAAAGCTGCTCAAAACATGACAACCAGGAAATACACACACACACAGAGCTCTGCTCAGCAGGGATAAAATATAAACCCCAAAGTCATGTCCCCAGTGACCTACTTCCTCTAGCCACACCCTATCTGACTCTAGTTACCACCTAGTTAATCCACTAAGGTGGATTAACCTCTGTGATTATATTACAACTCTCTCAATCCAACCACTTCACTCCAGAACATTCCTATATTGTCTCACACATTGGCTTTGGGGGATATTTCCCATCCAAACCATAACACAACAGATAGTATAGCAGCACAGACAGGAAGCATCTGCTCTTTTAAACTGGTTTTGTCTCTCTATAAAATCGCCAATTTATTCTAAAATAGACTTGAGACCTGAGGCAAAATAGCTCATGTATAACCTATAAAAATATTTAGAATTTTAAGACCAAGGCATTTTCAATGTAAGAAATCTTTTAACTGAGATATGAACCTCTTGGATGTCCCCCAAGTCCTTGGCTTTCTTAAATAGATATAACCTTTAAGCTATCCATAAAATGGTGTCAAGTGCTTATTCTTCCTGAGGTGGAAGCTCTGGCCACCTCCCACTCTCTCCACGGATTTAAAAATTATTTGTTTTTATGTTGATGAATATGAATTTTATGCATTTATGGTGTAAAACATGGTGTTTTAAACTATGCATACATTGTGAAAAGCAAAGTCAATCTACTTAACTTTTATTACCTCACATACTTATACACTATTACGACGAAACACTTAAAATCTACTCTTTCAGCAACTGTCAAGTATATAATACAATTTTTTTCTAACTGCAAGCACAATTCTCTTTAATACATCTCTTGAGCTTATTACTCCTAACTGAAATTTTATATTTTGACCAATATCTCCTCAGTTCTTTCCTATACCCAAACCCTATCCTGAAAGTGTTCTATCTTTGCTACTATGAGTTCAACTTTTCTTTAGACTGCTCATATAAAGTGAAATAATATGGTTTTTTTTTTAATCTATGCCTTTCCACAAATTTTTTTTGGAGGGGCTTAAGTTTCTAGCCACAATAAAGTTTTTCTTTTAAACTCATCTCTGGAGTGTATGTCACCAAATGGATGTGCTGTTCCCTTTCCTTCATGGATCCCTGGATCACACCACCCAATCACTCCTAAGAACTGAGTAAATGCGTCCAGGTTTTACTAAACTTCTGACCAAAAGAGAAAGGTCATTTAACAAAGAATCCACACTATTTTTCAGTGAACTTGGGAGTCATTGATGAGGAGGCAGTGATAAATCCCCAATACACCTTAACACGTCAGTCTTTATCAATTTCTAATTTTATAATCTATTGCTTTTTTTCCTCAGAACATAAAATAGATACATTTTTCCTGTATCTTAAGATTTAATGTTGGGATAAAATTAGTTGACTAATTAGTGGAAGTGGACAATCACTATAGTAGTTAAAAGTAATTTGAGCAGCATTTATCAGAGTGTGAAGTATTTGGGGGATATTATTGAATATGAGAACTATTTGGAGATTAAAAAAACTGCTATTGCAAAAATAACTGCATACATATATGTGGAATATATCTTTGTTTATTCAATAGTTGACAGAAAACAGATACTTAAGATCACATTTCATGCTTTCTGAATACAGTGTTTTCAAATATTGACAGAGCATGACAACTTTTATAATGCAACAATTTGAGAAAAAATAGAATTTCATGTAAACCTTCCAGCTCTCTTTTAAATACACATGAATAAAGTTTTTCAAAAAGAGTTTCTTTCCAGGAACATGTAGGAATCCCAAAGTGCGTTGGACTTCCTATTTATTCAAATGATGAGCTGTGTAAGCATCTGAGCCACCTCATCACATGTGTGCCATTTAATGACAAAGGTTAGCCTTAGTATGTGAAATAAAATTCTTATGTATCATCTCAGCATCAGCCAGCAGTATTAAGAAAAAATGTGTAAAACCATTTTCTTCAGAAAAAAGAAAAAAGATGAAATGCAATCTGATATATTAAGTGTTTTAATTTTAAGACAAGTAGTTTCTGTGTCTAAGAATTTTAAAGTTGCTTACTTGTGATTTCTACATCTTTAATTCCTGTTTTTCCTTTAATCACATACACGCAGAAATGGCCTTGGGATCATTTGAGTCTCATGAGTCATAAGAATATTAGCTTTGTTTTTAAATTAAGATTTTTTTTTAAACTTGGTTAAAGGAAATAGCAGCATCTTTCATTTTATAATTGCTACTTATCACCCTTCATTTAACTTGAAATCTCCAAAATTTGCAAATACTGGAAGAAATGAGTAAGAAAAAATCTAAATGGTCACATTAATTTTTAAAAAACAGAGGCAAACTTACTATGACTTCCTTGAGTTTTATTTAAAGGTTTAAAACAAAAAGAAAATTAATAGGATAACATAGCATACACATATTTACCCAGTAACGTGGCATTATTTTTTTTTCAAATTTTTATTCAATAAATATTGTTAAAAGTTGAATTTTTGATAATTTTACAAGAATGTTTATCCTTTGTCTCTAGAGGCAACAAATATGCTTTAATTAATTAATTAATTAATTTGTTCTTGTTAGTTATACATGACAGTAGAATGTATTTTGACATATTATACATATATGGGGCATGACTTATTTTATAAGTTATACCCCATATGTTGTACAGAATGTGGGATTACACAGAGGCAATCAATATATTTTTGATCTTTAACTACAAATATATGCCTTTGTGTCCTCTATGTCTTATATGTTTCAGAAAATAATAAGATCATATAATTTTTATTTGCTTTCATCATTTTATACAGTATTTCTTTGATTTTTTTTCTGTGCTGAGAATTGAACCTAGGGGTGCTTAACCACTGATTCATATTCCCAGCCCTTTTTTATATTTTATTGAGAGCCAAGGTCTCCCCGAGTTGCTTAGAGCCTCATTAAGTTGCTGAAGCTGGCTTTGAACTCATGATCCTTCTGCCTCAGCCTCTGGAGCTGCTAGGTTCAACATCTGTAGAGTAATCCATTATGCAGATATTTATGACCCCATTTTTTTCTAATTGTTTGCTGTAAATATTTCTATGGTGAATATGCTTGTACACCACAGTACACAGTTGAGCAGTGCTAGTATTCTTCTAGAATTCAAACATGGAATTCCAGGCTCACAGGCCTCTCACAGATGTTAATAGCTTTACCTCCAAAGTGGTGATAAAAAGCATCAATGTCAAAGGCAAAAATAATCTTTCTGCTTTCATGTCCTCACTCACTCATATCTTTAGCCCTTTTAAATTCTCTCCTCTTCCTTGTTTGCTTGATTTTAATTTTACATTGGCTCTTATAAAGTTCACTAAGATTGTTTAGTAACAGAGATATTTGACTTTGGTCTTAGTTTTGGGTAGATGTTGATATTTAGCCATTGGATAATCAACCAAAATACATATATTTACTTATTGATACATATGTGTATTGACTTAATATCCTTATACATAAATATGCATTTTAAAATAAATAGAAAGTGAGCCCGGCGTAGCAGTGCATATCTGTGACCCCAGCAGCTAGAGAGGCTGAGGCAGGAGGATAGTGAGTTCAAAGTCAGCTTCAGCAATTTATCGAGGCCTTAAACAACTCAGCAAGACCCTGTCTCTAAATATGTGTGTGTGTGTGTGTGTGTGTTTGTGTGTGTGTGTGTGTTCATATATATATAGCTGGGGATATGGCTCAGAGGTAAAGCACCCCTAGGTTCAACCTCTAGTACCAATAAATAAGTAAATAGAAAGTGGATCTTTAATGAGAATTATCTGTCCTACCCACTAAAACTTGGAACAACCAATCCTGAAAACCCAAAGGCTGAATGCTCTCTGATAGGCAGATGCTAATTTACAATAAGGAGAGGGGAGCAGGGAAGAACAGAAGTACTTTGGATTAGACAAAGGGGAATGAAGGGAAGGGAAGGGGAATGGGAAACGGAAGGAGAGTAGAATGAATTGAACATAACTTTCTTATTGCATGTATGAATACATGACCAATATAATTCTATATCATGTACAATCAGAATAATGGGAAATTGTACTCCATATATGTATAATATGTCAAAATACATTCCACTGTAATGTAAAACTAATAAGAACAAATAAAAAATAAACATAAAAAAGAACAAAAAACTTGGAATGACAGTGTACAGTCAGTCTCCAATTTATTCTTTTGTTCATTCAATCATTCATTTTTTTTCCTGGGGATCCTCTTTTGAATTCAATACCATCCATATCTCATGACATCTCTGTACCTTCCTGTTGCTATAACAAAATACCTTATGTTAGATAATTTATAAAAAAATAAAAGTGATTTTTCACAACTCTGGATGTAAAACATCCAAGATCAAGGCACTGACAGATTTGAGTTCTGGTAAGAAATTTCTCTCTGCTTCTGAGATGACATCATGTCTCAGCATCCTCTGTCTGGAGGGGAAGAACATAAAATGTACACATCATAGAAGGGAAGAAAAGGGCAAAATCACTCTTTCAAGCCTTTTCTATGTCTCTTGTCTTATCCATGGGGGTGAAGCCCTTGTGGTGTAATTACCTCCTTAAAAGGCCACTTTTAATACTATTGCATTGGGGATTAAGTTTGCAACATTTGAATTTTGGAGGGACACATACATTCTAATCATAGCACATACTAATTATCAATAAAATAATCATAACCTTGCACCTGGAGGTATAATACAAATTGAAGATGATTCTCCATCGTCTTTCTTCAATTACTTAAAGGTCATTTTAAATTTAGTGTGTTCAACAAGTGCATTAAAAAAAGAAATCTGCTTTTCTTTAATTAGCTCTTGAAAATGTTGGTGACGGTACTTAAAACAGTATGTGATTTTTTTTTCATGTCAGTTAAGTGTTCCTTTCTGATGAGAATTTTTAAAATTACATCATTCTATAGAGCCCTGTCTCTATAGAGGGAGCCCTGTCTCTATAGGCTCCCTTTGGCTTGTCTCCCCATCTAATGGGGCAGGATAACGGAAAAGAGTAAGCAGCCAGCCACATACGTGGTTTTTATTATCCCTTAATTAGTCTGGATAGAAAATATTTTATTTCAAATAGCCTAGATGGAAATTAATTTAGTCTTTTTATAAATACCAGGTGCCACTGCAGGTTACTTAAGAACACTTTTGATTCATCATGAACTGAACCCATGAATTGGTCAGAACAATTTTAAATATTTTATCTATATTCAAAATAAAAATTTGGCAGGGGCTGCAGCTCAGTGGCTCAGTGGTAGAGCACCTGCCTTGCATGTGTGAGATCCTCAGCACCACATAAAAAAATAAATAAAGATACTGTGTCCATTTACAGGTAAAAAAAAAAAAATAGGCATTTAGGCATGCATCCAATGAGAAAATGTGCAAAATCTTTTCCGAGAGGTATAAAAAAACTCCTAACATTTATTAAATGATCTTCCATTGCAGTCACTGTAGTCATCTCATAAATTCATCACAACACCTTAGGATGCAGATGATATTGCTATCTCCATTGTACAGAAAAGGAAGCTGTTTCTTTGTATAAGTTTATACAGCTGCTAAAGGATATATCTAAGATACAGATCTAGGTGACCCCAAAGACTGTTATCTCCTTCCTCTGCTTGCCTTTAAATTGAAAATACCCAGAAAACATACCTGTTGACTTATCTAAAAGCTATAACATGTTGAATGCAGTGATGCCATGAAATAAACTGAAATTTTTATAATTAAGGAAATTGATAGAGAGAATGTCAGTGATGTGGACTAAATTCTCCACAAAGGTAGAGGCCTGACTCCACTGCATATTGAAGGGGTTAAAATATGTTATCCTGGCACACTGGCTAAGTTAAAGACACTTGAAAAACATCAGGTGCAGAAAGGTCACTCTGACCTTAGTGATATTTCTTAAAAGCAGACCACAAAATTCCCCATGTAAAAGACACCTTCCCTGTACTAGAAGGAAAAGTAAAATCTTCATCTTCAAAGAATAAAAGTCAAAATCAGAGAATTCTGTATAGGCCATGTTAAAATAACTCACCTTTTAAGCCTCCCATGTAATTTAGTTGCTTGCTTACAGCTGTGTCCAATCTAGTATTTAGTGACTAACTATAGCTGCTTCATTTTGTCTTCTTTTCTCTATGAAGAAAGGCTTCTGTAGTACTTGAAACTTAAACTATGTTTTTTTTTTTTCCTATTATTCTATCAATTTAACTTTTGGTTCACCTGGGACCCTAAGAGAAAAGAGATTGAGTTTTTTCACCCCTATAACCTATAGTGTAAAGTATATTTTTTATGTAATATTTCTTCTACTTCCACTTTGCCTTTATTAATTTAATAGAATCATGCCACAAACTTGATTTAGCTTACAATTTTTTCTGCACAGCCTTGGTCCTTCCGTTCTTCTCACTACAGTACTCCCTCTGGTTTGGAGATGGCCTTTCCTTTTTTTTGATGGTATTCTAGCTTAAGTGATTATAAATCATGGTTTTCCAGCTCCTGCTGAGGTACAGGCGGCCATGTGATGCATACCTGGGTAATCAAAGCTCCATTATCCTGGCCATAGTGATTAGACCAGAAATGGACACAAAGCCCAAGACAAATAGATTCAAACAGTTTTTATATTGGCATTAGAGAAAAAGATTTTCTCCTTATTCAGTAGTTTCTGACCTTAGTTGATATAAGTTTAAAACTCTCTTCAGGGATTTACTCCAATAAATAAAAATAATATAAAAACACAGAGATAAATCATGCTGAAAATTAGGAGATGCTAAGTGGTTAAGGGAGGATAGAGAGAGAGACAGGCATTTAATAATTCCTGATAGATCTCCATTCCCTGGCTTTCTCATTTATTGAGGGGAATTGAATGCATTTTACTTAATCTAGTTTGATTAACAGGGTTGTAATTAGAATATCTGGCTATAAATTTGAACTTGATGAAGACATATTTTATGCTTATTGTTTATTTATTACTTTATACCACTGTTTAAAATGCCTTTAAGGAGGAAAGGGTAAGGGCAACAGACTTGTTTTCTAGTATTGTTTATAAGTATTCAATCCAGTGTGTTTTGTCAAACAATACTAGAAAGTTACTGTTCTTCAGCTTGTTTCATTTATTATTAAAACCAGATGCCATGTATGATTACATATGGAATAATTATTGTGGGAAACAATGATTAAGAGTAATAACTAAATTAGTGAATTATGAATTGGTTATTTTGCTGCCTTTTCCTGATCAAATTAATGTTTCTCCTTGTATAAAAAATAAGTTTTGATTTTGTTCTTTAATGCTGGTAATATGCTATGTATATTTTTTCCTTTGTATTCAGAAATAAGATTTTTGTTTAATTTTTTAAAACTTTCTCAGATCTTTTATGAACATAGTATTTCTCAGGCACAATTATGCTTCACTCAGGAGAGAAGAGACACTTTCTGAAAGGATATTGGTGAACATGTGAACTGTTTATGTGGATTTAATGCTTAATACCTCTCTACATAAATAAATGGTAGAATTCCTTTATAAAATAGATCACTATTAAACAAAACAGATCAAAATTTAAACCAAGAAAGACACATTTATACCAGAAAAGTTTAGAAAATGTGTGTAAAGTAGGTGATTATTCTACATTTAGGCATTATCTAAGTGATATTTCCTGAATCTGCTTTCCACAATTGCTGAAAAGTAAGACTTAAGATCAGAGAAGCACTAGACATGGTGACACAAGTTATAATATCAGCAGCTCTGGAGGCTGAGGCAGGAGGATCATGAGTTCAAAGTCAGCCTCGGCAACTTAGCAAGGCTCTGAGCAACAGCAAGACTGTGTCTCAAAATAAAATATAAAGAATATAAAAATGGCTGGAGACGTGTTTCAGTGGTTAAGTTTCCCTGGGTTCAATCCCTGGTACAAAAAAAATTAATAATAATAAATCAAAGAAGCATCAGCTTGATATCATTGTTGATATTTATTTGTAATTTACTACTTGTTTTAAACATCCTACTTAAAGCAAGCAGAGACTTGTTTTATTGATATATCTTATTTATTCTTCAAAATCCCTATGACATAATATAGTTTGTGACTCTGTTTTAAAGAAAGAAGATGATATTATAGAGAACTGATAATTTGAGATTGGCAGAGTCCAGCTAGAAGTGAGGTCTCTCTAATGACCACACATTTAACCCTGAAACAACACTGTGGTCCAGAGTTTAATGTCTGCTTTTAACTACCATTGTAGAACCTAGTTTTACTCATAACTTCTCACCATATTTGGCAACTAAAAAGGCATTTATTTTCTATCTAGGCACTCTACCTAATTAAATAAATCATTCTCCAACATTCATATAGGTACAAATGTATATGCACATGGAATGGTGAATACTCTTCCTTAATATGTATTTTTAACTTTTAAAAATGCATATCAGAGATTTCATCACTTGTATAGGAATAAAAATTGTGACACTGGCCATTATAAGGTATTAAAAAATTCATGGCAACTTTTGAAAAAGGAAGAATGTTATTAACCTTGGTGTCTTGACCAAATTACAATTCGGGTAATTACATTTGTCTTCCCTAATCTTCTTTTCAACTTTCAATTGGGTAGTGTATTCTTAATGGATTTCATTACCCAGTCTCCCTTAGGATTTAAAATAGGACTTATCTTCCAAGAGTGGGTCCACTCTAAATTTATGTTCTCTGACTTTAATTGAGCTGTCACTAAGATTCTTCAATTCTACGTGTGTGTGGTGTGTGTTTAGTTCGTTCTTTCCTTCTTGTTTTATTTTATTTTATTTTATTTTATTTGTTATTTACTTTCTCATCTTCACTCTTCCAAACCACTTCCTTTCTGCTCAAGACCTGAGATACACATTTTAGCTAAGCAATTTTGAGCCTCATGCATTCGACACTATCCTGTGCTCTGATATACCGTGGCCAACCAGGCATTGTTCTCTACTTTCCATCAGTTTCCACGTTAGAAAATGCTGCTCTTTCACACTTGGGTGGATGGATTCACCTCCTTTTCACTGAGAAAAGTGAAAAACATTCGGGTTGCACTTGGCGCCTCCCTTTGTGAAAGTGTCCTGCTGTGACCACACCCTTGCCTCCAGAACTCCATCATTCTGTCTGTCCTTTCTGCTTCCTTCCTTTCTTCCTAGTTTTGAAGGAGGGCGTGTGCCTGTTTTCTTAAGTCCCCTAGGCCTCTGTTTCTTCCCTTCCCTACTGCCTTCTCTCACGCTTAAACCAATCACATTCCATAAACAAATAAAAAGTTTTTTCTTTAGGGGGTAAGCAAAAACAACATTGTGTCTTGGTGTTGTACACAATCACATTCTCTTTTAATCTTTCTACCACCGTATTCTGTTTCCAAAGTTTTCATCAATTCCACACAATATCATTTCCTCTCCTGCCATTCTGTGAAAGCTGCTTTTCAGAAAAAACTAGCCAATTAAAAAAAAAAAAGCCAATTTAAAATTGCAAAATCAATACCCTTTCCTTAGCACTCAAAAGCCTTATTTCTCTGTTGACTTTAATATTGTTGACTGTTCCTTATTTATAAACTCTGTGTACTTTCAACTTCCCAAACATTCTGCTCAATTGATTTTTCTCCTTCTGCCTTTGTGACTCTTATGCCGATTTCTCTTCATTTCAAAAATTTAATGTAAGATCTTCCTGATGTTTTGTCGTTGGACTTCCTTCTTTTCTGTGACCAATTTATTAGTGTTTAATTTTAATTAACTAGAACAATTGAAGGAAAATCATGGGGAGTGAGGAAAAAAGATGTACCTCTTGCATACTATGTGCCAGCCATTGTACCTAATAATTTATATAAATAATTTTATTTATTCATAAGATCAAAACCAAGAATGTTAGTGATAGTTTACAGATAAAAATATTAAGGCTGGGGTTGTGGCTGTTGCTCAGTGGTAAAACACTTGCCTAACACATGTGAGGCACTGGGTTCAAGCCTCAGCACCACATAAAAAGAACAAATAAATAAATAGATGGCATTGTGTCCATCTACAACTAAAAATATTTTTAAAAAAGAATATTAAGGCTGAGTAAAACCTCAACCACAAGCTATGTAATTGCTACTGTTTTTTAAATTAATTTATTCAGCAATCCTAGAGTTGGATATCATTATTTCCATGATTTGTAGTATTTCAGACAAAAGATGATGAGCAAGCCAACTAATGATTCGTAAATAATTTTATGATAGGTCTAAGGTACAAACATGAGTATATCCAAGTCTAAAATTTATGTTGAATCATTACAACATTTTGTCTTGACGTGCATTCCTCTGTCATCTACACCTTCGGTTATGAAATCTCTCAGGAATTATGATTCCACTTCTCTGATAAGGCATTAGTCATGTTTATGTAAGGTAACCTCATATTATTACATATTTAACATAGTTAAATAGGCTAAATTTTAAATCTTCTGGAAAAACTCAATTCTGTATAAGATATCACTGAGTTTTTGTGTCTCTCACAATGCCTTGCTTTTTATATCAATACTTGCATTTCTAGTTTTCATTCTTTCTCCTGTAACTTCACTCAGGAACTCATGACCATTTATCACTGACACAAAGACCCAGAAAAAGAGTTCAGTGACAGTGAGTTAAGAATTGGGAATACTTAGTGATTTAAAAATACATATAAGTGGTTTAAAAATACACTTACCACATCATAGTATGATAAGCTGGTAAATTCCAATGATACTTACAAATACCTTATGATTAAAACATTGTTAAGAAATATATTGGTATATTAGTGCCTTAAGTTTATATTTCCAGGGGTCTTCATTCTTTGCAAAAGGAAACAGGGTATTATAGGATGAATTGTGTTTCCTCATGTGAAAAAATCCTCCTGTGAAATCCTAACCTCCAGCGTGACAGATTCTAGAGACTGGGTCCTTAGGAGGCAATAATGTTTCAATGAGGTCATGGGGTGGAACCTTAATCCAATAGGACTATAAGGAGAGGATAGTGTCCCTCTGTCTCTTTCTCTGTCTCTGTCTCTTTCTTCCATGTGAGGACATAGTAAGAAGGTGACAGACTGTAACCTTAGAACAGGGCCCGCCTAGCAGGGTATGGTGGTGCATACCTGTAACCCTAGGGACTTCTAAGGCTAAAGAGGATCTCAGATTGGAGACAAGCCTCAATGGTTTAGTGAGATCTGTCTCAAAATAAAGGAAAAGGACTGGGGATATAGCTCAGTAGTAAAGCACACCTGATTTCTATCCCTAGTTATTTCTGTAATGAATCAGCAGATACCTTGACTTTGGCCTTTCCCATCTACACATCTGTGAGAAAATAAAATTTCTTTTTTCTTGAGGGAACCTTTTTTTTTTCAATTATTTTTTAGTTGTAGATGGACACAATACCTTTATTTTATTTTTATGTGGTGCAAAGGATCAAACCCAGTGCCTTCCACATGTCAGGAAAGCACTCTATCACTGAGCTACAACCCCAGCTCAGAGAAAATAAATTTCTGTTGCTTGAACTATCTTGTTTGTGAAATTTTGCTATGGAGTTGTGAATCAAGTAATACATAGAACAAACAGTATATTTTCAGTACATTTAAGGACTATAATTAAAAAGCTAAAGTCAGGAACAACCAGAGACATGCATCAATGACATAAGCTATTTTGTGCATAGCTGTCTTTCAGCCTCAAATGGCAACATTCTATTTGACAACTCTTAGAAAAGGATACAGAACTCAGTGCTTTCTACCACTGTTATTCAAAACAGATCATGATAGCTGCTATATAAAAGGTTTAAGGGTCAGGCACGGTGGTGCACACCTGTAATCCCAGTGGCTCCAGAGGCTGAGGCAGGATATCACAAGTTCAAAGCCAGCCTCAGCAATGGCGAGACACTGAACAACTCAGTGAGGCCCTGTCTATAAATAAAATACAAAATAGGACTGAGGATGTGGCTCAGTGGTCTAGTGGCCCTGAATTTAATACCCCATACCTGCCCACCCTAAAGAGAGAGAGAGAGAGAGAAAGAGAAAGAGAAAGAGAAGAGAGAGAGAAAGAGAGAGAGAGAGAGAGAGAGAGAGAGAGAGATTGATTTAAGGAAATACCTGAAGCTCTAACCCATGTTCAACTTCAAGGGTCAAACATTCTTGAATAACAAAAACTATTAATATGTACCTCATGCTTCCTCTGTGCCAAACTCTGAGTTTTAATGTAAAATATTACCTGATCTTCACAACTACCCTGAGTTTGGAGTATTCTCTCTATTCATATTCATCTTAAGAACATGGTGTGCTAGACACCTGGATGGACTTGGAGCTACACATAATTATGGTCTAAAATGCACAAGTTTCAAAAGAGCTTTTGAGCAAAGTGATCTTTCAAGAAGGTAAAACATTTCTCATGCTAGAATGAGGGTGAAAGTTGGGGAGATAAGTGGAACCTGCTTGCTTTTGTACTTAGGCCTTTGCACAGCAGTTGAACCTGTGCTTGGGATTTCATGTTCTCAGTTAATACCCAAAATATATATTGAAAATTAATCTTCTCAGTTGTCTGAGATCCAGAGAGACTACACTCTCAGGGTGAATTCATATCTAACTTGCCATCTCTCCTTACAGAGGACTGCAATAAAATTAGTTTCCTTGACTCCAGCTAGGAAGGGATGAGTGGGGAATGTTGCTAAGGAGTTGAACCACAAGGTGTCCTGCATAGGGATTTGCTGTCTCAATTTGTACTCTAGTCCAAAAAAGCAAACTCAGATCCTCCCTGAAAATTTGTCCTTTATATATCAGTATTCCATCTCTCTATCTGAAAGAAGAGTAGCAAAAATAAACAAACAAATGACAACAACAACAAAACTGATGATGACACACACACAAAAATAAATTTAAGGCACCAGGAACAAACTTCAACAACCAATACACTTTAAATACCAGAATTAAGCACAGAAAATTTAAAATGATTGATTATTGTACTAAATGGCATAAAATCCAAATTTAAAATGTGTGGGTAAGCAAGAACTAATGATGAATGATCAAGGATGCTTTTTGAAATAAAAACCTGAATAATTAAAATGGGAACTAGTAGACAATTTTAACACAAATTCATTATGGAATTAGTAACCCAGAAAATAATTTTAAAGGAAAAGCACAATAAAAAGAGAAGAATGTAATAGATGTCATAGTGTTGGTTCATGAAGTATAAAGGATCAATATTCATCCAAATTTTGTCTTAGACATACAGAAGAAAGAGAATGTGACACTGAAGATATTTGAAAATATAAGGTTCATCTGGAACTGATGAAAACACAAAGACAATCAGAGAGTTCAAGAAGAATATATATTTAAAAACCCCCTACCCATATATATGCTTAGTAAAAGTATAAAACATTGCACAAAAAGGGATCAATCCTAAGAGCAGACAGAATGGAGCACAGTTGCTTGTAATGGTGCAGTGGTTAGATTGACAGTCGTCTCTGTCAGTATGCAATATTGGAAATCAGAAGACAGTGGGACTGTATCTGCAGTGGGCTGATAGAAAATATCTTTCAGACCAGTATTCTATGAGCACAGACATTTTCTTTTAATAACAAGAGCAGATTAACAAAAATCAAGAGTTTTCCCTTCATAGCAAATTAAATTCTAAAGTATATGCTGAAGACAGAAGGAAAGTAGTCTTGGAAGAAAGATACAATATTCAAGAAGTAATAAATAGCACAGAAAATAGGAACATAAGGGATTTTTTTCAGTATCATATAATTATTAACCATCAGGCATAAATTTGAATCAAGAATATTGATTGCCAAATCTCATGATTAAGTCCTGTATTTCTCGAAGTGGAAGAATAAATGAATGGATGAATGGAAAGGATAAAATCCATTTCATGGAATTAGTGAGCAAGATGATAGATATAAAAAAGATTACAGGAGAGACAAATAGAAAGTTTAGGTCCAAGATTCATGGACCCACCACTGAATTAACTAGCTGGGTAAACCTGTGTAAGTTCCTTAATATTTCTGACCTCAGCTTCTTTATCCATAATATGGGAATAATATCTGTCTCCTGTGCTGAAGTCATTGTAAAGACAAACAGCAGATTGGCCTTAGGAACAGAACGAGAAAATAACAGTTCAATTCTCACAGTGGCTGAATATTTGTGATCTCCTCAAATTCATATGTTGAAGTTCTCATCTTCCGTGATGGTATTATGTTATTCTGGGGACGTTAGGAATGATAAAGTCTTGAGGACAGAGTCTTCATGAAGGTTCCTTATAAAAAAGGCACCTTGCCCCTCTGCCTTGTGAGGACACAGAAGGAAGCTGATCATTTAGGAACCAGAAAACCCCCCACCAGACGCAGACTCTGCTGACACCCCGACACCAGCCTGTCAGAAATAAATTTCTGTTTAAAAAATACAATATTCACAGTATTTTATGGTAGTGGCCCCAGTGGACAATATCTCTTTATATCTCACTCACCATTCAACACATGCAAACATTTCAAAAAGTTGAGAAGCCTCCAAGGGGAAGACCACATGCTGTGGACAACAGCAGTGAAGACTGGCAGAGAAGCAAGTGCCTGGTTCCCTTCTCACTCTTGGCTTTCCTGCAGTCTTCTTAAGGGTGAATGTGGATGATTTTGAATGGAGTCCTACTAAGTCTTCTTCTGTTCTAGGCTACTCCAGCTCCCCAATATTTTAATATCCTGCAGTTCTCAGGGGAGAACACCAATGATATAATCAATACAATGGAAACAGGTCTCTTAGCTGGCTCAGATCCTCTCAGATGGTTGATTCCCTTTTCTCTCCCACATTCTTAATCTTCAGAGCAGTGGTTCTTCTCACTTCTCTGTCTCTCTAAGCATACTTGTTGGGACTTACTTCCCCCTGGACAGTGGCACAGGTGAATGGCATACTAATTGGTTCATTTATTTGGAACATATTGAGCTTTGACCATATGTTGTTCCAGGTGTTAAGGATACATCAGGGGACAGAATAGACCAAGACTCCTACCCTTGTGGAGCTTGTATTCAGGTAGGACTGGCAGACGATGAACAAAATAAATAAATATTATCAATAGTATCAAACACACCTTAGTAAGAGTGGAGGGTAAATGGACAAAAAAAAAAAAAAGAAAGAAAAATATAGAACAGGAAGGGGCTTCAAGAAAGTGAGGGTTAGGAGAGTTGACATAAGAAAAATATTCAGGTAAGCCCTCAAAGGCTAAGTTGAAATGCTTTATTTTACTTACGGGATCAGTGTTTGAAACACACTTGGTGATTCATAATTACGTACTACCTCGGGATCAAAGTAGGAAACCTTTTATGACTCACCTTAAAAATTTTATGCCAAAGCAAACTCAAAATGAATATAGATATTCTCAAAAGGACTTCATTCCTCATTTCTGTGGAGAGATAATTATAAGCATTTTCTGTGGGAAATTTCCCACTCCTACAGTGACTTGCTTCCCTCTTTGCTCTTTGCCATAAGGCTGGATAACCACAAATAAAACTGGAAGATTATACATGGCATCAAAGAAAATGGTATGGTTGCAAATATGTTTTGTGAAAAAGCTGATAAATAATTACAAAATGAAATGCTTATTTAAATCTTTAAAAAGTCTCTCTCAATGTCTCTATATTTGTAATTTTTAACAATTCATACATAGGATTTATGTACTTGTGTTTATATATGTATGTGTGCACACACACACACACACACACACACACACACATATATATATATATACATATGTGTATATGTGTGTATATATATATTTATTTATACATTAATGCATGGTAATATTTAATATGAACTGAATAAGTGAATAAGTATATCTAATCACCTGTGCCAGGGTCTGGAGAAAATAAGTTTCAAACAACATGCTCAGAGAGCTGGAGAAGAGAGAAAAACCACTGTTCTGAATACCAAGAATGTGGGAGTAAAGCTGAGTGCAGTGGTAATTCCAGAGACTGTAATTCTAGAGACTCAGGAAGCTGAAGCAGGAGGATCACAAATTTAAAGTCAAACCGAGCAACTTAGCAAGACCTTGTCTCAAAATAAAAAATAAAATATTTGGGGATATAGCTCAGTGGTAAAGCATTCCCAAGTTCAATCTCATTACCACAAAAACAAAACAAAGCAAAGAAATGGAGAGAGGAGAAGAGGGAAAATTTAACATTCCAGAGGGACTGTGACTGCTGTGATTGACACTTTTATTGCAATAATTCTACTATTGTGGCATCTTCTGAGAAAACACACATACACATAAACATACACATTCTTTTGGAACATTCATTAGTAACAAATTCCCCCAAATTGGGTGGCTGAAAATAACAACATTGACTCTCTCATAATTTTGGAAGTCTTAAGCCCTAGATGAAGGCCCCACTCCCTCTGGATGATCTAGCAGTGCATCTTTTCTTGCCTCTTTCATGGTCTGGTAGCCATCTGTATCTCTTGACTTTCTTGGCTAAGGGCCACATACTCCAGTTCCTACCTCCATCTTCTGGCCTCCCTCTGTCCACCATTGTCCTCTTATTTTCGTGTGCTTTTATAAAAGCACTTGTCGTAATGTTGGAGGCCTGCCTTGATACTCTAGGAGGATCGTCACACCTCAAGATTTCAATGGTTCTGTAGCTCAGGTCATTGCCATTGTTTCTAATAATGGCTCATCAATAAATGCATTGAAAATATTTCAGAAAGTAAAACACAGAATAACAATATTATTTTATAAGCTGCAGTTTGGACCATCTGAAACTATTGACTAACCTTTGTAATAATTGATAATTTTTTAAAAACAAAACATATCTTTGAAATCAACTTGATTTTTATTACTTCTGCCATAAATCAATTAGTGTCTTAGAAAACCCCATGGTTCTGTATAAAATTAAATGTTAAAGAAAATATCACTAGGAAGTGAAAGGTCAGAGTAATATAGTATTTGTTTGTTTGTTTGTTTTTGCCCAAAGCACAAAAAAAAAAAAAAAAAAAAAGGAAAAGGATTGGAGAAAATAGAAGCATCAATTAAGAAAATGGGGCTGAAAAAGTAAACAATTTTATTAGAAAAAAAGAAACATTTATTCAAAATCAGAAGAATTAAAATAGAACAATGTCCCTGTCCCTGAGATAAGACAAAGAAAATTGAAACAGGTATTTTAAAATCTGATGAATGTGTAGTCTATATCTCAGATCTTCTGGCACATTGTATTTTTCTCCTGATGCTCATATGTCTGGCCTCACTGCTGGGTGTTGGAAAACTCTTTTGCCACTCTATACATTACAGACCTCTTCACACCTCAAGGACAACCATCTATTACGTTCCAATGGCCACTAGTATGAACACAGAGGACCCTATGCCAACACCTGCTTATAGCCAGCTACACTGCTCTGAGCTGATCATTTCCTTCACACATAAAACTGGCCTTTCAGGGCTGCACTGAGGCCAATTTTCCTCTCTAAGGAAGCTGTAATGTATTTGATTGAATCCCTTTCTGCTGAGAGTGACCAGTGTAGATTTATCTGTTCCTTCTCTTTTTTCCCCTGTGGTAGGTTGCAGAACTTTCTGTTTGAACTATACAATTGGACTCCAGTCCTTTTGTTCTCTCTGTTTCTGAACAATAAAGAAATTTTCTATCTCAATTCAATAACAAATTTCAAAAAGAAAAGCAAACTTGCTTATTTAAAAAGTTATTATTTGTCCATGTTTTCTTTATTTCTTTCAAAATAGATGGACAGTTGTCTAGCAGAAAATATGCCATCCCAAGGGGTCGTAGGGCATGTTTAATGAAACCAGCACTGTTTGATCAATTGGCTTATGCATAATTGAGAGGAAAGCTTTGCTATTTTTCCCATTCAGGTTTTATGACACAATTTTAAAAAAGCATCATAAAAATAAACACTCTAAAATTATATAGCCAAATCTATAGCACCCTGCTTCCTTGTCTGTATTCAATAAAGGTTTAAAAGAAAAGTGAAAAGCTCATTAGCCACTTTTCATTCTCACCTGAAATCATTTGCTGCTGGTAAATTCATTCTATGTGGCAGGGGGCAGTTTTAATGGAGATTGGCTCATCTTGAGGCCACTATATCAGAAGTAAACAACCAACTCTATTCTACTAATGATTCTACAACTTGACTTTGATTTTTCCAATTCTGTGTTATGTCTGATTGCCACTTTTTCACTTGTCAGTCAGTGTTGGGGTAGAATTTGCTAATATGAAAATGTAAGATATTCAACAATGTCTGGGTGGCTGTAGAAAGTGTAACTTAATATTATATTTCAGAAAAAAAATGTTTCTTTTGGGAATTTGGATGAAGCGTGTAAGAAGATTCTATGACCTTTGCAGGAAAAACCCAATCCAAATTCAAGGGGGTGTTATCTTAGGCTTGAAGCTCTTTGCAGATCTGCTTTAAATATTTAGATATTTTGTTAGGTAATAAGAGTATTACAGCTCTAATCTCTGCTGTGATTTCAAAAGGAAGAAAGAAGTAGTGATCTGTTTACAGTACATATTAACTAAATGCATTCATTTGCATAATACCTCTTTAGGGATGGACTGCATTATTCAGAGATTTCTATATGTGGAACTGCAGGGATATTTTAGGCTTCAGTGACACTGAGGTCTTAACTTAAAGTCTGTTAGATTAGCACGACAACCATTCCTGATTAAAAATTCCCATTAGTGGTAAGACAACTTCAGAGAAGCACTTTTCACCTTATGGTGCCAGCAACAGGGGAGAATAAATATTCTTGTTTGGAAGTGAATTCCATATAGGAAAGATTGAGGTTGCTTTCAAAGGTATAAAAATAACACTTTTTGATGCTGGAGGAATTTAAATGTTCTAGAGAAAAAATATGCTACCCAGAACCATGCTTTTGAATATTAGCTTCCAGATTTCTATGGGGAATCCAGGGGCAGTGATTTTAAAAACACTGATTTTGTGGCAGATTTAAATTTGGGCATGTCTATTAAATAACAAAAGTGTTGATACTTATTCTTAGTTACAAAATACTAGCTTCCTTTCAATATGTATTGTAGATTAAACTATCTTTCCAAATGTTTCCTACTCTTCCTTAGGAAAGACACCCTGCCTCCTTTCTCCATAATCATGCATGATCAGGTGGCTTTCATTGTTCTTGCTGGGAGGATTTCACTACCTAAGCCTCTGACTGCAATCCCACCACATTGTCTGGTCTTGAGAATAGAAGAGATGTGTTCCCTTTCCAAGGCAAAGTTCAACAGCTACTGTTATCTCTCCTTCTACCATGGAAATAGCAATGTTCTAGCCAGTTTGCTTTTTCCAGCCTAGACATGAAGTAGATAGAACTGCACTGACATATACTGCAAAAGACAACACTTTTGTTTACTTATATGAGAGATCAGTAAACTTTCCTTGTTAAGACTATGACATTTGTGGAATTGTATGTGTGATGTTTGCTGTGTTTGCTACTGATGTTTATAAAACAAGAATCTACAGAAGGTTAAATTATGTAACATTCTTAGAAATTTGAAATCATTATTTCAACTATTTAGAAATAAGGAGGAATTTAAAAAAAAGAATTTTTTTTTTTTTACTATAGAAGAAAGAAAACAGAAAAAAACATCAATGCATGTTTCTTTTTCTCTTTCAAGGTTATATAATATTCTTTACTTTTTGGAAAGATGATATCAGTCTTTCACCATCTTTATCTCATACCTGTTTCCATGAAATATGTTATAGTTTACATTATCAAATATAATACATTCAAAGAATAAATGCCTCAAATAATAATTATTATTTTCTGTTCCTCTTTTTCTATGCCCTCCACTTCTCCTTTAAAAATGCTGAGTTCAAACCCAGCCTCAGCAACTTAGGGAGGCCCTAAGCAACTCAGGAGATGCAATCTCTAAATAAAATACAAAAAAAAAAAAAAAGAAAAAAAGAAAAAAGAAAAAAAGAAATGCTTCTTGCTAACAACTTTTAAATCCCTCCATCCTACGGAAATAATGCACTTAGATAATTTCATCTTCTTTTCCCTATGTAGCGAGGACCTTTTGTATTGTTTCCTCTTTGCCTTGTCTTGTCCAAACCAGGAGATTTAGAGCAAGAGAAGTAATGGGCTTTAGAATTCTAGTTTGAAAATATTCCTAAGAAGGTTCAGATTAGCTGCAATTTGGCTATATGTGGATAAATTCTGTATACAGAATTCTACTAGTTTGGAGGACATATAAAATGAGATCAATCTTGATCCATGTGTGTGTTTAATATTGTGCAGTCAAAAAGATATTTAGCTGGGTTCCTTTTTAAGTATGTAGCCTATGAACCAAAGGAGTAATAAAATATTAAAAATATGTTTTAAAATATAACTAAATCTGTTTGACTAATACTATCCAGTATACTTTGCATTACTGGAATAAAAATGAAAATATTTCCAAAAGAAAATCTAAACAGTGGTAAGGAAAGTCATAATTAAACTTAAGCCATAATAAGGCAAAACACATAATTTGTATTATTTGCTAATATTGATATCAGATTGTCTTCTTACAAGTTACCATCATTTAAAGAGTGTATTTTTTTGTTATTTCATAAACTTTGTTTTGTTTTTAAATATAAACTGTGAAATTTGTGCTTATAGCAACTTTCTATCTATAACTGGGTCGGAGAAAAACTTAATTCTTATCTCATAAATGATAGGGCTCTCTCTGCACCTTGCATATAACCACTGTGTGGCAAGTGTTAACCTCTAATTCTAGTTCATTACTATCCATTAGGCCAAGAGCATAATATTCCTTAAGACAGCCTTTAAATTATGAACAAAGGCCACAATGTTAGAGGTATGGAGAAAGCTTTTTATATTCATTAAAAATGAAGTTATCTACCATGTCACACTGACTATTCTAAATTTTCAATTATCTGCAGTATATGTCTATTTATTTCATGTATTTAGTTCAGGTTCTTTGCTCTTATTCATAGGATACACTATATTAAAAGAAAAACAGATTCATAACATCTAAATTGTGTTGCTCCAAAGTGAAATAAGAATGAAGAAAGTCTTCTGTGAGAAAAAAATTAGAATGAGTTATATTAGACATAAAGAGAATGAGAACTGAAAAGGAATATAAAATCAAAAGAAACAAGAAAGAATTGAGGAGACAAGGCAAAGAAAGGGAAGAGAAAATTTAAGCCATAAATGTCTTAGTCAGGAATTTAGAGTTTTCTAGTGAAAGAAATTAAAAGCAAGGGCCAAATGTTGAACAGATGCCTAATTCTGAGAACATAAATAAAAGTAACTTAGATAAATTTCAAATCAAATAAACCAATGTGGGTCTGAATGTGGCTAAACTAGAGAAAAAGAGAGGAAACCAAGAGACTGCATGGCCCTGTTCTCCCCTATAGGTCCAGTCTTCCAGGGCATGCTCTGTGGAAAAGTGTGAGGGCTGGGTAAAACCCCAGGATGATTATCAGTCATCTGAAATCCTTGATTTATGCATTCAGTGTTACAGAATTCAAGTGGGAGTTCTTGGAGGAAAAGTTAGAGTTGTTCTTTACATTGGGTCAGGCTAAATTTCAGAAGACATTTCAGTGATGTTCCTAACAAGGTCAATTTAACGTACTCACATTGTGCCTTATCTTTTATATTCATTTTTTTGGCGGGGTGGGGAGGGGAGTGAGGTCACTCTGTGTGACCTTGGCAAAGTAAACAAAACATGGGACACAAAGTCCATTTGATCTTGTTCAAAAAAAAATTGCAATTCTCTCACATCTGCTTCTAGCTGTAATCTGCTGTCCATCTACAGGTGTGGGGTGTGGACAGGGAGGAATGTGTTGAAAATATTAGTGACAAGAGAAAAAGTGAATATTTTACTTGTCATGCAATAGGCAGTGAAGAGTCAAGATGGCCAGTGTCCAAATTACCTGGAAGAACTGTACTAGTGCTTCTAGATAGAAGATCACTTTTGAACTTGTCAATAAGACCATTGAGCTAAAATCTGTCACAGTGAGAAGAAGATGGAAGAAATTCATCAAAATGATTCCATGTTCTCAGGTAATTTGTCTTCACTTTTCTTCTCAATTCTAGAGGAAAAACACTTTTCACTCTTTTGTCATTAGCCTACTTTCTCTTTAGAATCAAAATGGTAATTGGTATGAAATGGAATAACTTAATCATTCATACATCCCTGTGATTAGACACCTGAACCAGGTTCAGTCTATCTAGTGACCCATTCTCTGGAATTTCAGAAGCCAATTGATAAGAACCTTAAAAAAGAGGAGGAGTCTGTACCTTTCCAGAGTAACAGTCCAAACCTGAGGCTCTGCTGCTGGGGCCAAAATGCTCCCCTTCTGGAGGCAGTACGCATTTAGATAATGTTTTAGTCAGATTTTTTGTTGCTGTGACTAAAGGACCCAACCAGAACAATTGTAGAGGAAGAAATTTTTGTTTGAAGCTTCATGATTTCAGAAGTTTTAGTCCTTAGAAGACTGTCTCCATTCCTCAGGGCTCAAGATGAAATAGAACATCACAGTAGAAGAGTGTGGCAGAGGAAATCAGCTCACATGGTGATCAGAAAGCAGAAAGACTCTAGTCTTCCAGATACAAAATATTCCCCATAGCCACGCCCCCAGTGAATCACTTTCTCCAGCCACACCCCACCCACCTCCAGTCACCACTCAGTTAATCCCTTCAGGGATTGATTTGATGATTAGGTTAAGGCTATAACCCAATCATTTCTCCTCCAAACTTTCTTGCATTGTCTCACAGGTGAGCTTTTGGGGTACACCTCACATCCAAACCATAACAGGTCATAAGGAGGGTCCAGGAAAAGAATGTCAGGATTTGACCTTGCCATTCTGTGTGACCTTGGCAAGCTATTTAAATGGTCTATGCTTTCACTTTCTTATCTGCGGAGTAGGAAATTCCATACTATCTACTCCATAGGGCTTTTTAAGGAGAATTAATTAATACGTATGTGTAAACAATATTGAAAAGTACCTAGCACTTAGTAAACACATGAACACAGCAATTTTTATTATTTTAATGATAGGGCTGCAGAGTCGATTTCCTTGGTGTTCTGCCCATCATTACTCTTTTCCCACTATTCTAGCCTATGGACTTGCCAACTTGAACTTGTTTCATCGAGTAGTCTTACCATCAACTCTTGTAGCTGTTAGATGAAGGACAGAAAGCAGATGTCCTACTTAAACATCTCCCAGAAAAGGGAATCTGATACAAAGAGGACCCATGGGAGAGGTCCAGTTCTGGGACATTTTGGGGAGAGAAAGTACAAAAATTCTAGATAAGTGAAGCTGGGTATTGTTGAGAATGTGTTGGTGTGAGGGTTTATGATTCTAAGTGAAAATTAAATTGCACAAAGAATGAGGAAAATTATCAAAAATGGTGTTTATTTTAGAAATTGCAAAACGAAATGACATCAGTATAGAGACTCATATCTATGTTTATTATATTATGATTCAAAGAATTGTGTCATGCTATCTTTAATGGAGGACTGTTAATAAAACACAGCCTTTCATGAGTGTTTGATTTCTTATTTATAACACTTTTCATGAAATGAGAGCACTTACTACGTTGGTCTTTATTTTGCCAGGGTGTTCCAGATTTCCATCTAAAAGCACATAGCACCCAGGGTGACTTGCTCTGCTACTTCTTTTAGAGACAGGTTTCTCACTTCGGCAGGAAATATAGTCAAGTCCCATATGACACTGAAATATATTTCAAGAAAGTTATTTTTAAAAAGGGGGAAGCATATGACTTGGGAAAATTTTCTCTTTCTAAGATGCTGCTCCTTGTTCTCCTTAAGTCTACATTGCTAGTTATTTTTATTCTCCTTCCTTCATTTCTTCTGTTTTTCCCTTAATATAGATGTTAATTTTAGACAGCTTAGTCCTGTCTCCTTAAACACTTCCTGGATGTTATCTCATCCAATGATGGTCCTACTCTTATTTTCTTAATAAAATAGACGGATGCTTTTCCAAGAGTTTTGAATGTCAGAACAACTTTGAATAATTTTTCTGGGAAACAGAGAAGATGATTCAAAGTCCATATGATAGAGACCTCAATAATTGATAAAAATCCTAATCCCAGAAGTAGAATGAGAAAATTCAAGTGACTTTCTTTATCAAAAAACTTGGAAATATTTTTCCTATTTTTAAAAATTGAGTTTAAATGATTGATTAGTGTTTTTGAATTCTCCAATTAAAGCAGTTTATTTTTAAAAAAGTATAATTTGTGATTAGTAAAACTACTAATGTATTTAAATATCTGGACCTCCTAATCTGCAGCAATAATCAAAAATATTTGAGCTAAAAAAGAAACTGATAATTTTCTTGCAAATAAATAGAAAAAAAATGTAAAAGTTAAGAGACTTTGCAAAACTGCAAAAGGGAGCCAAAGGTTCTCTCAGAAGCTTCATGTTGTTAAGCAAACTGTTTCTTCAAAGTCGCCCCAACTTTTTGGGATGGAATATCAAGAGTAGTTTGAAAGGGGAGATGCCACATAGCTTCAAATTGATCCAAAGTCTGGGAAGACATATACACGCCATCCCTTAGCTACTTTTTGACAGCTAAGCAGGGTAAACAGATAAAACCAAGCATCATATTAGAGGATGAAAATAAGTTGAGAGAAAAAAATTCTCCTTGCAGATAGTTCTGAGGCTCCAGACAAACAATAGCCCATGGAAGTATGTAACTGCATAGGAGGATCCAAAGTGATTTAGAGGACTCTGATGTCTAAAATCTGTGGATGCACCAAATTCAGCATCAAGCATGCACAGTTCTAAATATGTCCAATTACATTTAGGCATACTTCTTAAGTATCATGGTAGAAGCATATGAGTGTTTTTATCACTGCCAAATATTTTTCAACCAGAATAAATTGTTTAATTCTCAGGCAAGCACTCCAAGGCTCTAAATAACTTCCCCAAACCTGCTAGCTCTACATGGGCAAGCTTTTAAACAAAACAAGCTGATTATCACATGTGTGCTCCAGTAATGAAGCACACACTAACAATAATAGTGGACCAGAATGATAAACTGAAATAGTTTCAGCGAAGATAAATAAGGAAGAATGGGGCTTTTGTTCTTGCTTTATTTTAGTAAATCATCCCACTCATGTTCTTAATATTCTTTCCTTTTCTAAATGGCAACCAGTAGAATATGCACAATCTGATACATACAGATAAGAAACTCCCAATGTAAACCAGCTGCAAAATATATTTTTGAGGATTACTGAAGAGAAAGGATCAATCCCCAATCATTAATCACCTAAGGAACTGTGCAAATAACTATTTCATTATAAATATAATTCAGGCAGCCAAGGCTGTGCACTCGTGTGTGTGTGTGTGTGTGTGTGTGTGTGTGTGTGTGATCTATCTACACACCCACATCTATAAAGATCATCACTTCACATATATTAAAATTTTCTAGGTACAAGTGTTATATTTTTAAGGATGACAATATAGCTTTCATAAGACATGACATTCCTATTAAAGAGGAGATTTGACACAAATCCAACTACCCAGAATACAGAGTAAAATGTAGATAACATAAGAAGTTTTATACTTAACTGAGGGAGATGTGGATTTGGGACTCATCTCTACATAATTACCATCAGAAACAATGGAGATAATCATACCATCATTTATAATAAAATTATAATATCTATTATCAAGTATCTAACTATATCCCACATGATGATCTATATGTTAAGTTACTATTGCTCACAACTCTCTAAAACAGGTAGTATCACTCATTCTGCTCCTCCATTTATTAGTGGGGAGTGCTAAGAAACAGGAATAACTTGTAAAAATTCACACAGTAGATGGGAGACAGAAATTTGAATACATATCCATAACAAAATTTGAATTTTTTCACTTCTGTTTGCTTCTTTCTTAAGGTGAATTGTTTTGCAAGGTAAGACAACAAGACAAAAGCATAAGGGCCATTCATATTTAGGTTGCAAGGATGTTTCACCTTTAGTGGGATAGAGAAGGGGCAGCACCGAAGGTAAAAACCCAGTAAGAGAAATGAGATAAGAATCACACATTTTGTGCATCATTTCATGACAAGAAGGAGGATGCTACTTTAGGGAGTAAAGAGAATAATCACAGAAGACACAAAGGATATAGATGAAGTGAGGGTAAGGGCAATTTATATGGTACAATATACGTTTATTTCCTTGGCAGGGGGAGACACATTTCAAGACGCGTTAATGCAATTACTGTCAAAACAGTCATTCCTAAATGACCTTATGTGTGATCATAAGACCTTTAGAAACCTGTGGAAGCATTATCATTTTCAAAGAAGGTTCTTAGTGATACACATGCCAATTTTAACCTTTCCTAATAGAACAAGCCAGAAAAAGACTACAACCAAATATGAACAATATGATGCTGAAATTTTGAGTGTGATGACATTTAAAAGCAGAAAAACATCAATGAACATTTTTCATCTTGAACAGTGTGTTTCATTATTCTCAAGAAAGAAACATAAAGTCCTAATAAATTTCCTCAATATGGGTAGGTTTACACCAACAAACTATTCATAAAATGGTCTCTTTTGAAATGTGTACTTCAGTAAAATCAGATGCAGACACACACACATGCAAAGTTTTAAACTGATGATACATCTGTAAGTTTCAGTAATACTCCAAATACTTGTGTTATGATCAGAAGCCAAGGCTGTGCAGAAATTATGGCTGATTTGCAGCATCAGTTTGGCACTCTTGTCTCATTTTTCAAACTGACCCTGTAGAGTGGGGACCCAAACAACAGATGGATTTTAACAATGGTAGCAACATTTCTTCATAGAGACAGAGTTGGGCTAAACATTTTGTTCTGTTATTTATTTCTTAGTGAGTGTGGGAACCAACTTGATCTCACTATTACTCAGTAGCTTCATCTATAAAATGGGAATGGTAAAAATGATATTGGAATGGAGTTTTATGGCATTATTTGTAAAAAGTTATATAAATTGAGTAGTACTTAAAACCACAAGCTTTTATTACAAATTCTGCATACCAGTTTCTATTTGAATAGGGACTGCTCTTTATATAAGTAAACCATGGCATTAGAGTGAATATTTATAAAACAAGCCCAACTATGAGAAAATCTTTTTCCATGCATTAATTTTATTTTTATTTTTTGCTTATGTAGTAGCTAAAATCTCCACCAAAGGGGAAAAAATAGGTCAGTTGGATAACACAGAATTTTATTAAAGCAATAACACATCATATGAAAAAAACCCTTTAGGGTTATGGGATCATTTTTTATTCTCAATAGAGTTTTAATTTAAGAGTTTGTTTTGGTTTTTGATTGTTTTTCAGAATCAGTTACTCAAACAGTAAGACTAAAACTGGCCCAGTAGCCAAATTTATAAATAGAGTATAATTGAATATGATTTTTCTTCTAAACTATGCATGAATTATATCATATCTTATAAAAAAGTCACTCCAATCAATGTTTTTTCTTACATAATAGAAAAAAAGAAGCCCTCACAAGGTGAATTTTAAAATTTCCTAATGGCTGTTCCATGCTTGAGTTGCTGTTGAATGTTTCTCCCCTGCAAAATGCAGATTCATGATGGGAAATTTCATTATTTGACTTTCTATATACCTTACTGAAGTCAGTACACTTAATCATTGTATTTTACAGATTAAATAAGAATTCATACTTGCATTCTCTTTTCCTCCAGCAATTTAATATTGATTGACTTGCACACTTATAATTAAAAAGTGGGTTATGAGGGTAGGGGTATTGGCTCAGTGGCAGAGCACTTGCCTCGCACATGTGAGGCACTGGGTTCAATCCTCAGCACCACATAAAAATAAATAAACAAAGATATTGTGGCCATCTATAACTAAAAAAATTATATATATATATATATTTAAAGTGGGTTATAAAAATGCACCATAAATGAGGCACTTGCCCCTCAGCAACTGGGTGACCTAATGCAATAATGATACAATGTCAAATGGTATGATAGTTTCAATCAGTACTCCTATTTTTCTTTACAAAGATGGTTAAACATGAAGTTGTGTTTGATATTCCAGGGAAAGTGCTACCTGGAACAGAAGAAAGGTAAATGATGTTAATGTACACTGCAACTTATGATGTGAATAAAAAAGTGTACACTTCTTTAACCATCTCCCCAAATTCCTTTGTGTGTTTCCATTTAGTTTTCATGACTTCTTAAGGTAAAGAGTCCCTTATTTCCTCTATACTTTGGAACTGCACTGAACTCCAAAGTAGTGATTCCTAATGAGAATCATATAGCAAATAGCAGTACTGACCTAAGTCAGTATTGGAGATTATGTAAACTTTGCCTTCAGTGTGCTTAATATGCTATGAGGTTCCAAGCTTTGTGGATTTCTTCTTCATATTTTTTTTCCTAGTCCTGAAGATTTAACCCAGGGTCTCATGCATGCTGGGCAGGTGTTCTACCACTAAGCCCAATCCACAGCCCCTGTGGACTTCTTCAGGCAGTAAAATTTCTTGTAATCTATTTCTGGCTCATTGTCATTGTCTGTCTGTCTTCCTCTCTCTTTTCTTTTATGATGTTATATCACAAATAAAATTTATTTCAGGCTGCAAACAATAATGACACATTTATACCTCTGCCAGGAATGAAACTGAATAACTGACACTGTTTTAGCTCATAAGAAGTTAACAGCAATAAGGATTCAAATGTATGAACAGGTACAAGACAATCAGAAAGGGGATATTCTGAGAGCTGGAATGTGCAGTTCTATTATGACCCAGGAAGAATGGGATCAGCTCATCTTTGGAGTAAATTCATGTCTGTATCTTAAGGGGAATTTTCCTTTGTATTAAGCTCCAATAACCAAATGCCTAGTTTATCAATAAAATTAATAAACATGCTTAGTAAGCTTTATAGAGTATAAAAATTAATTTTCTGTTCAGAGCCAGAGAAGACTGAGAGTAGGACATGATGAGGGGTCTCAGTGTGAAGCACTCGGGAAGAAGGACATAGTTCTGACCTGCTTTTAGAGTCTGGTTCTGGGTTTTAAGCCTAAAAAGTGGGTGTGTTGTCTAAAGATGCAGAAAGCTTGGACAATACTAGAAATTCTCTATAAAAATGTTCCCAGTTTTGAAGAGGAAATAGATCGCAGGAGTTAAAAATTAAAGAAATAGCCAAAATTGGGGAAGAAATAGCTGTCTGATTTTCTATATTACATATGATTTTTGTAATCAGTGGCAAAACTTGGTTACTGTAATATTAGAGTCTAACTGGGATACTACCAGAGAAAAAGGTTATATATTAGTAATTAAATCAGGACAATACAATAGGCCTCTTTTTCCAACATTTTTGCTTTCTGTGGTTTCCATCACCAGTGGCCAATTGTGGCCTGAAAATAACATTTTTCTTGACCTTTTTTTTTTTTAAGAGAGAAACTATATTCATATAACTTTGTTTTAATATATTTTTATTATTGTTATGTTGTTAGTTATTTTTGCTAATATCTTACTGTGTCCCTCCTCTAAATTAAATTTTATCATAGGTAGGTATGTATGATACAAATACATACACACACACACATACACACACTCACTTGTTCAGTATTATCTGAGGTTTCAGGAATCCCTTTAGGTTTGTAATGCATCATACTTAGATAATAAGAGAATTATGATAATAGAGAGGAAATGACCTGGGAGGAAAGGATGTATACAGCCACCTTGTCCAAGTCCAGGCCCAATGTGAAGTCGCCTGCATTGTCATTTCCTGTTCTTCTTCCTGCCTCCCTTGAGTGATGACAAAACCTTTGCTATGTTGAGCACTCCTCTGTCTATGGGGAGCACGTTGAGCTAGAACTGCCGCAGCTGGCTGGTCCCCTGTCCTGTTTTTCACAACCTCTTCTCATAACAGTAATTCATGTTTTATATTTAATTAACCATGTTGAGATATAAAGTGTTTCACCTACAGATTTTCAGGAGAACACTGTTAGGTTGGCACTGAAAAAAAGGTCTTCTCTTCCAATTCACATGTCCATGTATATCTGGTAATTTACTTTCCTTGGTACAGATTATCTCAGCATATCATGATGCCTTCCATCAGAATATTCTATGCATCTGCACTAAAATCCAGGTTCCTAAGCCATATTCAAATCCCCTGAGTCAGAATCTTTAGGTAAAAGTATTAGTATCTGTACTTTCTACCAAAGCAATCCGGATAGCTTTAAAGACTGACCAATATAAAAACTTTTGTTAAATTTTTCATCCTCACTGAACAATGCCACCAAGAGGTCAGAGGTCACAGGCCAGAGGTTAGGAGGTTGTCCTTAATAGCAGATTTCCTCAGCAGGAAGGACCTTGGCTAAGGTTAAGGTTTCCTAGTTACTAAAAGAAAAGACTTGGTGGGATGAGGGTAACTCATTAGGAGCAGTACAAAATCGTGAGCTGATCTATAGGCTTAATCCTGTTTGTCTTTGGAGGAATTGAGAAGGCTGGGCAAGGATGGCCTTTATCTTTCCCAGGGTGGAGGTAGGTCAGATGCTGTTTCTGAAGGAAACAAATGCCTCTGATGAGCAAACTGGGGTTCTGTCCTGTGGTTTGGTCACCCCTTGCAAATCTCTCCTCCAGGTATCTCCTTTTCTGATGCCAGTAGCCTTTAAATATCTGAAACAATGATAGTAATACTTGCCTTTTGTTTCTTCTCAGTTCTTTAACAACATTTCAGTAATTTATTTTGATTAAAGTTTCTAAAATCTACTTTCCTGTAATGCCTACTTATCCACCAAGGCTCAGTACCATTTTAAATACATATAACTTATAAATCATAACTGCTTTCTTTACCTGCACTCTCACTCCCCATCTCAATAGATCACTTTGATCATATTAATAATCCTGTATAAAATATTCAGAGTAAAATCCCCAAAAACCTAAGGCCAAATTTTCTCTCTAATATGTGTATGTTGATCCATAATGGGAGCAGGGGCATGGGAAAAATGAAGGAACTTCCATTGAGCTAAGGGGAGGGAGGTGAGGGGAGGGAGGATGGGGGCAGGAAAGATGATGGAATGAGATGGCATTATTACCCTAGGCACATGTATGACTGTACATATGATGCGATGCTACATCATTTATAAAAAGTTGTGCTGCAGTTGTGTACACTGAACCAAAATGCATTCTGCTGTCATATATACCTAATTAAAATAAATAAATTAATTAAAATTTTAAAAAGCCATAAGGTATATTCAGGGTAACATGCTAAATCTAATTCACATTCCTCAGACCAGATCCATAATCAATATCCATATTAGAACCAAAATAATGGTGGCTGACAACTGAGTTGTGCTGGAATGAGTTACTTTAAGAACATAGAGTGTAACAGCTTCTATTAAAGAAAAGCTCCCCACAAATATCTGATTTTTCTCAGAAGATACAGAAATCATTGACTAATTCCCTAAAGACATTGAAAATTAGTGTTCCTCAGGACAATGTATGAGTAGATCCACTGTCCATGGGAAGGGAACTACATAGTCTACTTTATGTTTGCAAGTCTAATAGGTAAAGGGTTTCACCTTTTTTGAGATCTCAGAAAAAAAAAAGTTAAAGCTATTCTATAGAATGTAGCACTTAGTGACAGACTCTGTAGAGCAGTCATGGGGCCAATAGAACCCTTGTAAGTATAGCAACCCAAGGTCACATACATTACATTAGGCAACCAGAGGCCAAGAATGAGGCAAATTGGCTGAACTTCGCTTTGAAGGAGTAGGACTATCCATCTTCAGAGGCAGGATCATAGCAATGCCTATCACTTCCAGTTTCACATTGTAGATCCCTTTGTGAGTCTGGTTTTCAACGGTGAGAACTTGACCTGTCTCCTTTCCAAGCCAACAGGTTTCCAGATTACATCTTTCCTCAGGGTCATTGAAAACATTTAAACAGAGGAAGGAGGAATCTTGACTTCCTGCTGGTAACACAAATGTAGATTCAATTAATTGGGGAAATTAGAGAGATGAACAAATTGGCCTCTAAATTTTTATCAGTCAGGATATATTCATAAACTAGAAAATGTTTTCCACATATAAATCTGCATATATTTTTTATAGAGAGAAATGATATAATTTGGGTAAAAGACTCCAAATTTTAAGAAGAAGAATTGGACAAGAGTTTCAAAACAGTGAAGGATATTGCAGATCCTGGACTAAAGGGGAGAATTAAGGAGACTATATTCTAAGGGTCTAAGAGGTTGGGTTACTCAGAAGCAGTAGATCAAACCATTGGCTCCTAGGAGTCCTAGCCATTAAGAAAAAACAAACACTGCCAAATATACACCCAGAGACAGATGTGCTCTCTTCCCTGCAGACGGTATCTCAATTGTAAACTGCAGTCCAAAAAGGTGATTCCCTTTGTGACACTGAAAACAGAAAGGATGAATGGCAAACAAGCCAAAGACGTTTATAATTTGCGTATTATCTGGTATGGAGAGTAGGGATTCATTATTAAAGTCTTGTTTGAATTCTTTTCTTTATTCTTCTTCTTAGAGTTCCCTACTTCTTTTTGAAAAATGGAAATACTTGAAATTGATGATATTCAACCAAGCTTGCTTACCAGACTACTTACCAAACCACTTTTGCAGAAGGTTCTGCTTAAAATCATTCACCATGATATATTACCTAATAACCATAACTAATGAGCATTCGTGGTATGTTACGTAAGCAAAAAGCCAGCATTCACCAAAAATAAATAAATAAATAAATAAATAAATAAATAAAAGAAAAAAATCTAAATAATATTCTCTTAGCAATTTGATCTATGGGTATAATAAATTGGTAAACTAGTTAGGGTTGAACTGGGGATATAGCTCAGTAGTAGAATGCTTGTCTATCATGTGTAGAGTCCTGGGTTTGGTGCCCAGTCCTGAAAAATGAATGAATAAATAAATAAACAAAGTTTGGGTTTATTTTCATCCTTGAATGACAGAAGTTTTTAAATATCCAATAGTATAGTTATTAAGACAGAAATATCTAAAATTGTGTGTGATATATATGCTGTATGTCACATAATCATGTTGCATTAGGTTTCTACAGAAGCAGAACCGATAGAATATATGCAGATACATAAGAGGAGATTTATTATGGGAACTGGCTTACATGATTGTAGAGGTTGAGAAGTACCCAAATACTCCAACTGCAAGCTAGAGAACCAGGAAAGCAGGTGGTGAAGTTAATTCTAAGTTTGAAAGCCTGAAAACCAAGGGAGACACTCTCTATAACACACATTTGGAGCCAAGTGTAAAGGGAAACACAATCAGAGCTCTGCTTTAAGAAGGTGCCATAAGAAAGGTAAACAAAATCTCTTAGACCCCTTTAAACTTTCACACTGCATTTTCAATGATTCTGTGTTTTGGCAGAATATATAGAAGAGTTAGACTAAGGAAATTCTAACTGCTAGAGGTTTCCTGGATGTTTCTGAGTGAGACCCAGAGCAGAGGCAAGAGTGTGATTGTTTCCTTTAAGGAGAATGGCTAGAAAGAGATTTCAAAGCAAAAGAGGTTGGTGACTGCTAATATATGAATAATGTAGGAGAGGGAGAATTAAGAGGGTTTGACTTTTTTCCACTATGTTTTATCATTATGGAGAATTTGAGGTATGTAAGAAATGGAATCAAGAAAGGCACATTTTGAAAGTTTAAATTTAGACATGTTAATGTTTAGATGCTGGCAAGACATGTGTTTAAGAAACCTTACAAAATAGGCCTGTCTCTGAATCTAATATGTGCACATAATTTAACATGGTATCCCTGTGTACAGAAAAAGAACATGCAGAACACAGAGGAGGGTGTTCATCTTAGAAGAACAATACAGATGAGGGATAAACCTGATGATGAATCAGGTGCCAAGAAGCAAGTTGTTAAATCTCATGAGAACCAGAATCCCAAACTCTGTATGTATCATTGGCAGAACATAGTACAAAAAGCAAATGAGGTGAATTTTAATATATAACTATGCAAAGGATTTTGAAGGCATTATTCCCATGAGGTCCTTTTTGAAGCCATACGCTCTGGCCCAGGATGCATCTCCTGTTTTTAAAGAGTAATTACCAGAATTCTGCTGGAAAAAAAGTTCAAATGTAAGAACTATTACAGAGAGGATTGCTGAGTTAGGTGAATGTTTGAATTAGGTTATTAATAAAGACCACAACAAAGTTTTATGGTTTTAGAAATTCTTACTAATGTGATGAGCCAGATTCAAACTCTTCTGTTAATAAGAAATTTCTGTTAGAAAAATAGATGTTCAATTCATCTAGATGCATTGATTGATTATTTACAGAGTAAGCACAATTTTAATTTATTGATGCTTAAAAGGAAAAATGCATGGGCATACACTGTATATTACATGGATGTACACAATTTAAAATGAGTGGAAATTAGCAATATGATATTATTATTATTATATTGGTGTATATATTTTATTAATAGTGCAGATTGTATGTCCAAGGCCTTCCAATGTAAAGGTTCACATGTCCTAGTATTACTTAAAATAATTTCATATTGTGAAACTAGAAAATTTCATTTTAGGAACAATACAGTGGACAATTTTCACCTCTATTTATTAATTGTAAAACTACAGAATGCAGGAAAATAATCAGTATGTGTATTGTTTCACAACTCTATGAAATCTAAATTGCATTCTGCCTAATGTTCTTGATACTTCCAGAACATTATCACAATTTATTCTGATTTTCAATTAAGAAAGAGAAGCATCTAAGAGATGAATCAATAATACAGAAGTAGATAACCAGTTTTCAATATAGTCTAGTTACCTGTAATTAACAATATCAATATATTTATTATTATTTATACATACCCCAAATTTAAAACCAAGGGATGGAAGAAGTGGCTTTTTTATATAAGAATTATAAATAGTTGAGATCTTTTGGAAGTAATGAAGAGCTTTTCTTAGGATTTTTCTCAGTTTTCTTGCTGTAATCTTGTGATAGCTATTTTTGGAATGAATGCTCCTTAAAAAGTGGAAGGATTACACTTGTTGTTTTTCTTTAAAACATTCATATTACTAAAAGCTCAAATGTACAATAATAGTCTTAGTGAATGATGTCAACGAGATGGTGGAATAGGAAGCCTTGGCCCTACTCCCCCGACAAAAATACCGAATTAGTAACAAATTTATGTACAAATTGCTTATTTGAGAAATTTGGAAAGTAAGTGAACAACTCCTGTACCCTGGACTCAAGCAAAACCAGATTCATCAATGTGGTTAAGGAGAGTGGGAATACCTTGTTCTCAGAATCACTATCCCCAGCACAGTGTCTGATGATCAGGAGGAGATCTCCTTACTACAGACGGTTCAGAGGGGAGAAAGAGTATTGGTTTGTAAGAATAGCACAACAAATTCTCAGAGGGATACTCCTCAGAGGAATGGCTTCTGATTGTCAATCTTTGAGCTCTGAGCCAACCAGCATAATCTAGGGAAACAATTATTGCAATGAGGTGGCAGCTTGGGCTGCCATAGGTCCTTTTCCTCTTCAGCATAGTATGAGAAAAACAACAACAACTACAAACAAACAAACAAACCATAGCTCCCTTCTCCATCCTGGAGAGGCAATGATTGGTGGAGACCCCAAGTATCTCTCACTGGGCTGACTTGCAGGGTCTTCTCCTCCATGAAGCCAGTCCTTGAAGACTATGAGAGATGGCTGCTTTGTCTAATACACAGACACTAACATAGAGAGTTAAGAAAAATGAAGAATCAGGCACAGATTTTCAAACAGGAGAACTGTATAAATCTCCAGAAGTGGACTCTAATGATTTGTATGATTTATCTGAAGAGGATTAAGTATGGGTCTGATAAAGATGCTCCCATATGAGAATTTCATATATCTAAATATAGATATCACCAAAATCATGGAGATGAGTAACACAGTAGTGAACTGAAAAATTTATAGAAGGGGGTCAGTAGCAGACTAATCAGTAAGAAAGAATCAATAAACTTGAAGACAGGTCATTGGCAGTAAACCTAGAAGAGAAATAAGAAGAAAGGAAAGGGGTGAAGAGGAAACAATCAAGTGAAACCACATTCATAATATAGGAGTTCAACAGGAGACCCCATGGACCTAACAGTCATACATAGAACATTCTATCAAAAACATGAGAAAAATATATGTACATTTTAAGTGCACAGGGAACCTTCTCCAGAATAGATGAGATGTAGGTCATAAACAATTTAACAAATTTCAGAAGACTGAAATAATATCAAGTGTCTTTTCTGACCATAATGGAATGGAATAAGAAATTGATAGCAGAAAAAAAAGAAAAACCTAGAGAATCACAAATATGTGGAAATAACATATTGTCAAATAACAACTGGGTAAAAAATTAGTCAAAAATGGAAACTAGAAAATACCTTGAGGTGGACAAAACCAAAAATACACATACTAAAATATATGGGATGCAGGAAAAGCATTACTAAATTTATCAATAAGCACTTACATTTAAAAAAGAAGAAAGGTTTCAAATAAATAGCCAAATACTTCACATTAAGAAGATTGAAAAAGAAGAGTAAACCAAACCTAAAGTTAAAAGGTGAAAAGAAAAAGTAAAGAGTGAAAGAGAAGTAATTGAAATTAAAAACAGAAAAACAATGGGGGGAAAAGCAAAAACTAATAGTTGGTTTTTAGAACACAGCAATAATACTGACAGGCCTTCTGTAAGTAGGAAAATAAGATTAAAAACTTCAATAAAATCAGAAAGTGAAGGACACATATTCCAGAAACAAGAGGGATAATAAGAGTTTATGATTAATAAGGGTATGCCAACAAGCTTGATAACCTAGCAAAATGGATATATTTCTAGAAAAATATAACCTACTAAGATTAAATTATGAAGAAATAGAACATCTGAACAGACCTATTACCTAATGTAAAATTGAGTGACTAATTAACAACCTCCCCACCAAGAAACTAGCAGGTTCAGATGGCTTCATTGGTGAATTCTAATAAGCACTGGAAAACAAATTAATTCCAAGGCTTCTCAAGATCTTCAAAAGATTGAAAAGGAGGGAACACTTCAGTATTTGTAAGCTTTGCATTTTTATAATAAAATACACTGGGCAACTAGCCCATAGATGGAAAAGCTTTATTTAACCCAGAATATTAAATGTTCAAAGTCTAAGATCATCTAGTTTGCGTTTATTTGGTCTTTGCTGAGAGCAGCAGATGGTGGTTCATCATGGTGTTACTGCATGCATATAGAAGCACATCTTGAACTGGAGGAGAAGAGACAGAGAGATACTAGGGTCCCACAATTTCCTTTAAGAACAAAATCTCAACTACCTAAAGACCCCTACTAGGTCTCACTTCTTAAAGGTCCACAGAACCTCCTAGTACTTTTGTTCTGAAAACCAAGACTTTCTATGTGAACCTTTGGGGAGACACGCATTATTCAAAACATACCAACTTCCAAATCCATTTGACAAAGTTAATAGTACCCTGACACCCAAACCTGAAAGGCACCACCAATCCTCAAAAAATAACAGCAAATCAAATCTAGCAATACACTCACAGGATCATAAAGCATTATGAGTGATATTCATCCCTGATATGAAAGTATATTTCAACACATGAAAGTCAATCAATGTGTTAGGCCACATTATCAGAATAAAGGGGGAAAAACACATGATTTCAATAGATACAGATAAATAATTTGACAAAATTGAATTCCCTTTCATGATTAAAAACTCTCAACAGATTAGAAATGTAAAAAAAAGTGCTTCAACATAATCAGACCATATATAACCAGTTCATTGCTTAAATCATACCCCATGTTGAAAATTTGAAAGCATTTCCTCCAAGATCAAGAACAAGGCAAGGAAGACCATTCTTAACATATATTCTTTGTAGTAATGGGAACGTTATCCAAAGCAATTAAGCAAGACAAAGAAATAAAAAGCTTTTAAATCATAAAAGGACAAAAAAAATTGTCCCTGTTTTAGATTACTTGATTTTATATAATAAAGAAAATTTAAAAGATTTTATCTATATATAGATAATTGTAAGGACTATAAAAATACATTTTTAACATTCTCACTATTAAAAAATATCTAATTAGCATGATCATTTCTCTTCGTAATGTACGCATAGATCAAAACATCATCTTATCCCCAAAATATACGGAATAATTTTTATCAATTAAAAATAAAATAAAGATAGAAATCTCTAAAAAGAACTAGAAGTTGAATTCAGTAGTTTCAAGATACAAAAATGAACACACAATTGTGTCTTCCTATTCATTAACCACAAACAATGTGAAATTGAAATTAGGAAAACAATTCCATTTAGGATAAAAACAAAAATAAAAAAAATTAAAAAACTTATGAATAAACAACTATTAAGGTTAAAAACATTTATGCTCAAAATGACAAAATATCGATGATGAACATTAAAGGAAACATGAATAGATGAAAAGACTTCCTTTGTTTATGGATTAGAAAACTTTGTATTGTTTGTATATCTGTACTACCCAAAGGAATTTATAGTCAATGCAATGTTTACCAAAATCCTAATGGCATTATTTCTCTAGAAATAAAAAACCTCAAATTTAAAATTCATATGGGACCACAAAAGACCACAATTGACAAGTGAAACTTGAGAAAGAACAAATTGCAAAGTATCATAATTTCTTCTTTGAAATATATTAAAAACAGTAATCAAAACAGTATGATACTGGTATAAAGGTAGACACAGGGCTGGGTTTTGGCTTAGGGATAGAGCGCTGCCCTAACATACATGAGGCACTGGGTTCGATCTCCAGCAGTACATAAAAAAATAAAATAAACAAAATAAAGGTATTGAGTCCATCTACAAATATATATATATATACATACACACACATATATGTGTATATATATGTATGTATATACACAATATACATATATTTGATAAAACTTGATAGTTATATGTGAAAGAATGGAAATGAACTCATACTGTACAGTAAAATCAAATGAACTCATACTGTACAGCAAAATGGATCATATATAGATTTAAATGTAAGCTTTCAAAGTGTGAAATTTGTGGAAAAAAACTTCATAAAATTATTCTTAGCAAAGAAATATTTCTTAGCAATAATTTTATGAGTCTGACACTAAAACAACGGGCAACAAAAACAAAAATAAATGAGAGACTATCAAACTAAAAAGATTCTGCATGGCAAAGGAAATAATTCTTAAAGTGAAAAGAAAACCTATGGAGTGGGTCAAATAATTGCAAATGATATATCTGAAAAATGTGTAAATAACTCCTATGACTCAATAGCAAAATTCCTCTAATAACACAATTTAAAAATAGGAGGAACTGAACAAAGGAATTGAATAGAAGAAGGAATTTCATTTCTCTAAAGAAGACACACAAATAGACAATCATTACATGAAAAATGCTCAGTGTCACAAAACTTCACAGAAATGCAAATTCAAAACCAGAATGAGATACCTCCTGTCACCTGTCAGGATGGTTATTATCAAATGAAAATAATTAATGTAGGCAAGTATATGTAGAAATTGAAACACTTGGCATACTTTTGGTTGAAATATAAAATGGTGTAGCTAATATGGTGAACAGAAGGTACATTCCTGAAAAAAATAATAGAATTACATATTGTTCAACAATCTCATTTCTAGGTATTTATCCAAAATAATTGAAATCAGAATCTCATGTGCATAAGCAGTTTTATATTCATTACAGCACTTTCACATTTGCTGAAATGTTGAAACAACCTAAATATCCATTAAGAAATGAATTAAAAAAGAAAATTTGGTACATGAAAATAATAGAATATATTCTGCTTTTAAAAAGGAAGAAATTTTACTATATGTGAAAACATGGATGAAAATTTAGTTCATTTTAAAAATAAAATAATCATGAGAGGAATGCTAGTTAGTCAGCATAAAATTCCAGTTAAGCTAGATGACAAAGTTTTAGTGATCAGTTGTACAACATTGTACAGATAGTCAGTGTTACTGCATTGTACTCTTAAAATTTTATTAAGAGGATATAAGAACTCTTGTAAAGTGTTATTATCACAATAAAATAACTTTAAATAGACCTAAGCAAGTAAATAATGACAGACACATAACATTTAAGAGGATGGCAGAAAAATATCTAGTGATTAAAGAAAATATTAAAAATATTAATTAATATTGAAACTGTATTTACTTTAAGTCTAAATAAGCAAGATAAAACAACATGAACCTTTTTTTGTAAAAACAGAATTGTATGCATTTGAATAGAAAAATTATACTTTAAATCCACCTCAAGAGTTCATAGCTAGCATAATTACCAATGCTTTTTTTAAAAAAAATTCTTTTTATTTTCATATTTTTTGAGTGTACCATGCTCTAACAATGACTAATTTATAATAATAAAAAGCAAAATAAACATTGTTTAATATATTGACATACCTCATGTCCATAAAAAATGGACAGCTTTATTTACATTCTTATGAGGCTGTTTTAAAAATTCTGACTTTATGCAAATATATGCACATCAAACTAATTTGAACAGGATACATTGTTCTCCCATATTTTCTTATTATATTATGGATACAGTTTATGCAATGCAAATGTTAATAGGTGTGACTTTATAACTACTTAAATCTATAAATATTTAAGTATAAATAATATATACTTACGTATTTATACATAAGTATAAATACTTAAATCTATAAAATCAATTCAAAACTATTTCCATGATCTCTGGCACAATATGATAATTGGTATAAGTATTAAAAATGCAGTGATATTGAATCAACAGAAACTAACCATGAAAAATTCACGTAATATCAATATAATTCAAAGAAGGTCTGGATTTTTATGTCAATCATGATTAGGGATTTCTCAAAAAATAAAAATAAGTATGAAAGTAACTGCATATTTTAAAATTTTCAATTTATAATAGCACTTATGAATAAATAATATGAGTAAATGATAAAATGTTTTTAGTTGATATTCTCCTGTTTAAGAACCCAACTTTTTCTGTTATTGAAAAATATGACTTTTATCTTTCATATGACTCTCACAAAGAGAGCTTGTTATTTTGCTGTTAAAAATTTTAATACCAAAATGAAATTTGTTGGAGAGAAATCCACACAACAGAAGTGAGAGTTCTTATCAAGTTTGCTGTATGACACTGGGGCCTTGAAATTGACTGTCATTGAGACTCCTATTTTGTTTTTTACACCTACTTACTAAGTTGGTTATTGGCATCTCCTGAGTTTAAGGCATTCAATTTGCATCTGAGATTTCTTTTGGTGTGAGAGCTATTTCCTCTATTATTTCTGAGTAATTACTTGATCATCAAAACAGAGGTTGAAAGCTGCCCAAGGAAGATTTCTGTAAGATCATTCATGTTGTTATTTATTTTAGAGTGATAGAGTTTGTATTTCTTTCTGCTTTCCTTTGCTAGTATAAAAGCCTCCAATGACCACACTAATAGCAAATGAAATACACAACCACTATACAAAAGCACCCTGTTATTACAGGCAGAAGTTGGTCAACCATGAATATGTCTTAGTCATTTAGCACTATTGGCACCTCAACAGGCTTGAGTACACAGCGTGCCTGATAGTTTCATGATAAAACAAAATTTGAGATGACTGTAAAGCAATTGCTTATATAGGAGGACTTTGTAATATGTCCTGACAGTCTTACATTAATTGAGTCATACATTTTCTTTAGAAGTTAGTCATTTATTATAAATGGATTAATTTGAGGCATGCAAATTCCTTGCCAAATGGCAAATAGCCATTCAGAGGTAGATCCAGATTTCTGACCTTCTATTCTCTAGTAAGAGTGACTTTCCAACTGTTTGTCAGTTTGAAAATTTTATTTTTTTATTAGTTGCATTTCTGGGATAAAATAGAATTAGAGATTATGGACTCCAGAGGGTTTTTTTTTTAATTTTAAGACAATTCATTAAGTAAAAAATTCTATAACAATATTTGCATGCTGAAATCCAATCTTTGGGAACACATACCCCAATAGTAAAAATTAAAATGTTTTCAGTATGAGTCAATGGTGGAAAAGTAAGGTTTGAAAAGGTTCTGCATGACAGGCACTACTGCCTGACCCTGAAAACACTTATTCTGGCACACCACCCAGCAATCTATCTACATAATTTTAGTATTTACATGTTTCTTACATTACTCGCATTAATTTTATTTCTGTTGCAGAGATTCTTAATCCTGAAGAATCAAATATTAACATACTTAAATGTCACTTACTATCTGGAGACACATAAAGGAATCCTCATCTCATCAGCATGACTTACCCTTCCCATGCTTACAAAGATGGAAACCTTAAAGGAAGACTTAACTAATTAGGAAAATTTTGACTCTATAGATGAAACTGAATTTTAACATATATAACTCTGCCCATGGATGCAGAGTTAATCTCAATATACTTATGTCATCAATCATATATTTATAAGCTATTTCCTAAGAAACATTGATTTAGATATAAAGTGGATCATGAAGGTTATTCTAGAATGTATAGTAATAATTTTATAATGATAATTAGTATATGCTTACCTACTATTAATTTCTTATTATAGAATTTAAAAATACTTTATTAATAAAAATACATTAAAGTAATTGTCTCAGTGTGGACTAGAATCAAAAATGAAAAAAAAAATGAAAAGGTCTCAGGTTTTTGAAATCTAACTGATAAGGCTTTATATAAATCTAATGAAACTCTCAAGCATGACACTACATGGCAGGCAAAGTGCTCTTTCTCTAGGGAATGCTACAGAAGACATTCATTATCTGCTAATGGTGTCAGATTCACAGGGAAGACTGTAGATATCCCACTGAAACAAGAAAACTTTTACGATTACATAATTTGGGCTTGGAATAAAATGTTCTATTCTGTTCCATGAGTATTTTTTTTTAAATATCTTTCAGAAAAAAATTAAATATACTTAATATAATTTAAAGTAAATATGATTGTATGTAAAAAATTGATAGCATGTTTATATCACAATTCAGTTTTCTCCTTTTGTATCATAAAACAGTTTTCTAAACAATGGCAAAAAAATTTTAACAGAAATTTTAGTGCTGCCAAAATACTTCAAGGATGAAGGCAGGTGCTTCTTGATCTGTGTTCCAGGAAATGTTTGTTTTGATAAATGCAGATAAGATTCCTTTGCTAAAACAAAGTTTACACAATAATTTTAAAGAATGCCAACTTACAGAAGGTTTCTGATTAAAAATCTTTAGAACATCACTGTGATTATTTTTTTTCTAAAGTTTATTTTTATTTATTTATTTATTTATTTGGTGCAAATGATTGATCCCAGAGGCATTTAACCATGATCTCTGTCTCCAGCCCTTTTTATTTTTTTCATTTTGAGGCAGGGTCTCATTAAATTGCTTAGGGTCTTGCTCAATTGTTGAGGCTGACCTCAAACTTGGGATCATCCTGCCTCAGCCTTCCAAGTTGTTGGGATTACAGTTGTGCACCACCGTGCTGGGCTGTTTTGTTTTTGAATGGCATGGAGAGGAGAAATTGTTGTAAGGGGAAAAAAAATGAGCTGAGTAATAAAAGTAATATGTTTCCTAATTCCATGAAAAGGCAGCAGAAAAATGTTCCTTACTTGATTAAGACCAGCATGGACCCAGTCTTTTTGAAGGGCCCACCTGGGTATGGTAGTGGCCTAAGTGGTCTAATAGGCTAATGTCAGGCAGAGAAAAAGACATCTCAGAAGATGCTACCTTTGTTAGGAAATGACCAACCAAACAAAATGTACCATCTACTTCTGAGTGCTCAAGTGGTTGAGACTATTTTTACATTTGGAATACAGGCTCAAAAGAGAGTCATGTGTGGTAAAAGAAAAGTGAATAAAATTACATTCTTTGCACATCTGAGTCTGTGGCTGGAATTTGTTTTGACTATAGCAACATTTCTTTGGACTAGGATTCCTAGAATATACTTTAGAAAACAGTAATCAAGCTAATTAATTCCTGGCAGTATGTATCTCATACTTACTTAGCTGAGCAAATTTATCTTCAAAATACAAATTACTTAATAGGCTTGATCTACTTAAGCATTACAGTAGATGAAGGTATGGAATATTGATAATTATCTTAATCAATGAAGAAAAAGAAAACAAGTCATGTCTACATAAGCACTTTCAGTCTCAACCTTGGTTTAAATTAGACCTTAGTTCATGCTGTTCTCAGCCTGGTAACATTTGTTATGGCTACAATTTGTAAAAGAAAAATACTTATTTTCATGAAACAATGTATTTTTCAATGTAAGGTATCTTTTAAAATGATCCTTGTTTTCTTCTAAAAATTGTTGTAATCAATCAAATAAATATTGTGACACTTTAAAAATTATTTATTGGTGCTATTTTATGAGCTATAATTAAAACTATTTCACTTCTTCAAATTCACATGTACTTTTACATCAAATATAATATTATTTACCTTTATTATTATGTGGTGTCTGCTGATTTTGGAAAGTTCAATGAACCATATATATTTTTAAAAATTTAAGATCATCCACTATTATTTGTAACTCTGATTTATAGTAGGCATGCATTAAGTAATTATCAAATAAATGACAATATACCTTGAAGAAACTCCAAGTTCTCTGTGCCCTTTCAAAGCCTGAGACTAGTATATTAGCTTAATTGCTACCTTCTTATAAAGCATTTTCCATGATCTTTCTTCTTTGAATTGCTCTAATATTTAAAAGGTGTGGAATACCTATTTTATTAATAAATTAAAATTAATATATACACTTGTACTTTTTATTTACATCTTATTTATTTTTGAAGACAAATGCAATATGGTATCTCTAAACTTTATCTTACAAGGTATCTAGTTTGTTACCTATCCAATAATAATAATAATAATTATTATATTATTATTATTTTGGTAAGAACTTGTACCATCAACAAATATTTAATTGTCTTTTTTAGCTTTCCTACTTATTCAAGAGAGAGATTTTAAGTTACACAAACAATTACAGGCTAAATTTTAAAAGATACTACATACACTAATGTGAACCATATATACAAAGGTGCTGAAAGAAGCAATAGATGATTATATGGTATCTGACAAGAAATGAAAGCAAATTCCAAAGCATGAAAATGTATGTGATTTCAACAAAGTTGTAAATGTGTGTATGTATGTGTGTGTCTGTGTGTCTGTGTGTGATACAGCTTCCTTGGGTAGCTGTTGGCTTTATTTAATATATGAAAGATTTTAGGGAATTCACCTGCTTATTTGTTTTTATATATTAGATTAGCCATAGGTATTAAAGTGGGCACTCCATAGTTAGGTTTCAAGGTTCCATGAACAATGCCAAATATATGCTCAGTTAAGATATAAATGTGTTTGGATAGTTTCTTGGGTGGAAATTGTGGACTTTTTAATCATACCATTATTTGGTTATTAGTAAAAAGTCAATATTATTGATCAATTTCTATGTTTTAGATTTCTATAATGTATAATTGAGGTTTTCAGGTTTTTTTAAAAAACTATCTTATTTACAATTTTGCATTTCAATGAATCAATAAGCATCTTGGGTAATTACGAGTCTAGCAACAGGCAAATGTTGAATGAAATCAAAGAAATACGTCTTTAAGAAATGAAGGCATTAAAAGAATTAAAAATTCATAAGTTCAGGGTCAGCCTGATCAATTTAGGGGAAATTTAATCTCACAACAAAAATAAATAAATAAAAAGAGCTGGTGGCTGGTGATTGAGCTCAGTGGTAGAGTGTCCACACGTTCCAATCCCAATGTAATATATATATATATATATATATATATATATATATATATATATATATATATATAAAATCACTATAAACTAGTAATAATCTGTGGAACAAATGTTATAAACTTGTAGAGTTCAGAAAACTGAGACCTTTATGTGAGTGTGTGTGAACTGGGGAAGTCTTTGCAGAACAGTGGAGACTATAGGGACCTGTATTATAAGTCAGGATCTGAGTAGCAAGCATACTGAAATAGGAGGAAAGCTTAGAGCTAACTTCAATTGTGCTTCTCAGACATTGAAAGTTATCCTTTATTCAAAGACTCTGATATGAAGTTTAAATAGCCTAGGAATAAATTTCAAAGTTGAATGTGGAGGTTATAAAGATGGTGGATTAGAGGAACCTACTGTATAGTAACTTGCTCTCTGAGATTAAATCAAAACAAAAGTTCTGTTGCCACTTGATGAGGTGGGAAGACTATGGGAAAGCACTCAGAGAGTGAGAAGACAGGAGAAAGCTAGGAATATTGCTTTTCAGACTAGAAAGAGAATCCATAAAAGGAATAGACTGGGCAGTGTCTGGAACATGGTGACATAGTGGGGGAGGGGAAGCTCACCTGCAATGACCAGAAAGAAAGTTTCCCAGGGTGTTTAAGAAAAGCATGCTCCACTATTCAACAAAATTGCAGTTTGAGGAATAATGCTCAGATTCTGTGTATTGAGCTGGCTCTGGAGAGAGTTCTTGAAATTCTCAGCAGTGCAGTGGGGAAGATATAACAGCTTAAAAAGATTCTTTGTGTGGATTTTTCTGAGTGGGAGGTTAGAAATCCCTGCAGTTTTACTTCTCTATTTTTTAATTTTTATTTTTGTTTGTCTTGTTCTTGGATTGCTTTCTTTTTTGTGTACCCAAGACTGATCAATCACTCTGCTTCACTTTTCACTGGATTGATGGGAACCTAATCTGTAAATTAATCTGGGTACAGTAGTGAGACTAGCATGGATTTAGGGGAAGATCAGGGCAGTGACAGCAGCCACACCTGTCAATCTAAAGGTCTATAGAGCAAAGAAGAATGAAGGGTGCTTTCCCAGTCTCCAAAACCAAAGGCCAAATGTCTCTCTGATAGTGGATGCTGATTCATAATTGGAGGGTGGCACCAGAAAAATGGAGGAACTGTGATTGGGCAAAGGGGAGAGAGGAAGGCGGAGGGAACACAGGGGCAGGAAAGATGGTAGAATGAGATGGACATCATTACCCTAGGTACATGTTTGACTGCACATATGGTGTGACGCTACATCGTGTACAACCAGAGAAATGAAAAGTTGTACAGCAGTTGTGTACAATGAATCAAAAGGCATTCTGCGGTCACATATACCTAATTAGAATAAGTAAATAAATAAATAGTTTAAAAAATAATTAAGAGTGCTTTCATTTAAAATTTGGGAGATAAACTCTGTGATAAGGACGAAGGCGAATGGGGAGTATCACTGGGTTGAGTGAGGGTTGGGTGGAGAGTGCTGCCTGCACCAAACAACTGTGACTACAGATGCCTCCCTGTGCTTAGAAGGGTCTTGAGGATCTGCTGACATAAACTAAGCACTTTCCATGCATCTGGTCCTAGCAAACAGACTAAGGATCTATCTACAGGCTGCCCAGGAAAGAGGGCTCACCAGAAGCATCTGCTAGGGTTACACTCCCATCACAGATGCAAACACAGAGCCATATTGAGGGCGAACTGTGCTCTCTGAAACAGATGATGCTGTCATAATACATGCTGGCAGATAGGGAGGGGAAGAGCTCTGCAGACAGACTCCCCTAACAAGTTTGGCTGGTTTAGTAGAGAGCTAGAATGAACATATATCCCACAAACAATGTTGTAGTGGGGAGTTCTAGATTTGAACCTTAAAAAATATTTCATTTTTTAAAAGCTGAGCAAGAAGAAAACCAAATATTTTCACAATGCTTGTAACATGAGCTATTTTACGTGAAATATTTTGTAGCATTTTCCCTCATTGTTTTTCTTTATACTAATTTTACATATTTTTTCAATTATTTGATTTTTTCCTTATACTTGCCTTTCTTATCTCCATTTCATTCCCTTCTCTTTTATCCTTCTTTCTCTTCTCATCTTATTAACTGTCTCTCTTCCTTCCATGACCTCTTTTTCTTTTCTTTATTTTTCTCTTATTTTAATACAATTTAGTGTTGAGTATACTGATCTTAATACTTAAATTACCATCCTACTTGTATTATTTCTCATTGGCTAATAGAGTTGTAAATATCATTAGTACAAAGTTTTAAAATATAGGGTAATATGTGATTCTCCATGAAGTTATCACTGTTACTAGATGACAATTACTCTCCCCTCTCAAAGTTATACTGATGGTTAAATTTAGAACCTTGAGTATGCTGTTTGGGTGTTTTGGTGCTAAGATATACTCTATCTCAGGGAAGACTGCAGAGATATTGCTCTTTATACTAAAAGATCATCACATATAGAGGAAGAATAATCTTAACAGATGTGCAAAAGTTAATAATTAACAAATTATATTCAACAATACATTAAAAAGATTGAACATAATGATCAAATTTGTTTTAGACCAGGAATATAAAGATGGTTCAACAAATGAAAATCAATCAATGTAATATACCACATAAACAAAATAAAGTACAAAAATCACATGATAACCTCAAAATATGTAGGAAAAAAAAACTTCAACAAGATTTAACAGGCATTCACAATGAAAATTCTGAAGAAACTAGGGATAGAAGCAATGTACCCTAAGTTCATAATAATGGCTATATACTGACAAACCCAAATGCAACTCTAGACTACACGGTGAAAACTGAAAACATGTCCTTTAAAATCAGAAAAAAGACAAAAATATCTTCTCTTACCACTGCTAATCAATATAATATTTCAAACTTTGGCCAGAGAAATGAGGATATAGAAGGAAATAAATGAAAGAAAGAAGTCAAATTGTCCCTCTGTACAGGTGGTATGATGCTGTGCACAGAAGATGCTAAATGTTCTACCAGAAGTTTCTGGAGGTGATAAATTAAACAAAGAAGCCAGGGTAAAATATCAATGAACTATATCAAATTCTTTTCTATCTCTGAATAATAAGATAACAGAAAAAGAAATCAGGAAAACAATTCCATTTACAATAATCTTATAAATAAAAACATGTTTAAATAAATAAGCAAGTAAATAAAATGCCTAGGAATTAATCTAAGCAAAGAGCTAAAAGGCCTATTCAATGAACATTATAGAATGCTGAAAATGGAGATCAAAGAAGACACCAGAAGATGGAACGACATCTCATGTTTGTAGACAGGCAAAATTACATTGTTTAAATCGCAATATTACTGAAAGTGATATGCATATTCCATGCATTCCCATAGAAGTACCCATGATATTCTTCTCAGAACTAGAAAAAAACGTCCTGAAATTTATATGGGAGAATGAAAGACCCAGAATAGACAAAGTAATTATGAGCAAAATGAGTCAACTCATAGGTATCATAATAGTCAACTTCAAGTAATAGTACAGAGACATGGTAAGAAAAACAGCCTGGTGCTCTCATAAAAATAGACTCAAGAACCAATGGCAAAAGAATAGAAGAAACAAACCCACAGTGTTAGTGTCACATGATCATTTGTGAAGGTGCCAAAAACTTTCAACTTTCAACTCAAAATGGACTAAAGATCTTGGAATAAGGCTGGAAACTTTTCAACTGTCAAGTGAAAACATGGGGGAAACACTCCAACACAGTGTCATAGGCAGCAACTTCCTAAATAAGACTCCTAGAGCTTAGGAAAGAATCAACAAGCTGGGTAGCATCAAACTAAAAAGCTTCTGTAGAGCCAAGAAGGCAATCAGCAGTGTGAAGATAGGACCTACGGAGTGGAGAAAATTTTCACCAGTTTTTCTTCTGGCAATGGATGAATATCTAGAATATGTAAAGAACTCAAAAAACAATGCCAGAAAACAAATAACCTCATCAATAAATGAACCAATAAGCTAAATACAACCTTCTCCAAAGAAGTACAAATGGCCAACAATTATGTGAAAAAAAAAATTCAACATGTCCAGCAGTTACAGAAATGCAAATAAAAACTACATTGATATTTAATACTATTGAAGTTAGAACAGAAGTCATCAAGGATATGAATAATAAATGCTGGCATGGATGCAGAGTAAAGAGATCTCTTGTACACTGTGGGAATATCAAGTAGTACTGACACTATGCAAATAGGTATGCAGTTCCCTCAAAATACTAGGAATGGAACTGTAATATGATCCAGCTATACCACTCCTTAGTAAGTCTGCATGCATGGGTATGTAGGCATCTCTCCACAAAGAGATTTTATCACAACAGAATTCACAATATCCAAGCTACGAAAGCAGTCTAGGTGTCCACCAAGAAAAGAATGGATAAAGCAAATGTGGTATATATACACAATGAAATCTTAGCCATAAAGAAGGAATAAAATCATTTTGTTTTCAGGAAAATTGAAACTGGATAACACCAAGTTAAGCAAAATAATTCAGACTCAGAAAGTCGAGGCTCATATGTTTTGTCTCATATGTGAAGGTTAGAGAAAAAAGGAAAAAAAAATGCATCTCTTGAAAATAGAAGGGAGACTATTAGAGTAGAGGAAATGAATCAAGAAAGTAAAGAGGGAAGGGCCAGAGATGCTGGAGAACAAAATTGACCAAGGTATGTTCTGAGAATATACAAATAAAACAATGAAATCCACAGTTCTTGTAATTATTATGTACCGATAAAAATATGAATTTATATTATTATTAACTGGTAGTCATGATATACTACAAGTTGAAAATAAGTGTTATATTATCTTATGATAAATATACATTACCTTATTATCAAGAATAATTTACAGGTCCTAAAAACTGGAATATATTTGTAATCAGGTATCTTAATGTTTTAAAAATATTTACAGAAAATAGATTCTATCCATAGAGTCTTTTCTTTTTAGTACTTCTGTTAATTGATTGTACAATTTTCTTTCCAGCAATTTCTTAAAAATTCATCAAATATGCTATAAAGTTTCCTATTTTCTATTCAAGGACTTTTGTCAGACTTTTCCTATGATTTTATTATTATATATAATCATAATGTATAAAATTAGTAAAGACCACTTGTCCTTAAAAGATATTGTAGGTTCTTCATTAATTATGGATTCCTGTGCTGAGTAATGTCAGGTTCCAAAATGTTAAGCAGGTTCATTTACTGGATTTTCAGGGATATTTTATATACTAAAGTGTATGTAAGTCTCTAGTGGAAAATATATTATTCATCATCTATTATTTAATCATATAATACCTATGAATTCTTAATAGAACAAGTATTCTGAGGTACACAGTAAGAGGAATGCTAATTTAAACCAAATTCCCGAACCCCCGTCCACAGATGGAGAATTATGAGTTAGATCACTCACTGTCTTAGGCAGAACGAGTGTTTGTAGTCCATCCTTCCTGAGACTCCCTCACAAGGAGAATGAAGGGAAACAGTAGAAGGCATGGCCTATGGAAGAGGAGTGATGGAGGAAATGGAGTGAGAAAGGGCAGCTGGAAAATGGGGCCTGCTTAGCAAAACCAGCACAGGCTTCTGGTTCAGAGACAGGTGGAGGGCAGAGTTAATAATGGGGAGAAACAGAGGAGGAATTCAGGGGATCTCTAGGACATAGTTGCTTCTCCTCACACTGCATAAGAATAAACAGAGGCTTTGTGTTTACGTTCTCACCAGGCAAATAATTCAAACACACCCATATTAAAAAGATACATCTTATGAACATATTAGTGAGTATGAGATGGCACGTAAGCTAGTGTGGGTATTTGTGCTGCCAAATAAAGCCCTTTCCATTCTAGTTGGGATTCCCTCATGACATAGTTGCCTAGCTTCTATTCCCATACAAATTCTGCCAGTCAACAGCACCCACTAAGCTACTGAGAGATACCAACAGCCTTTCTCTTGCTTCATTCTTAAATACGGATGGATAGAAATAAAAACAATTGTGAAAATTTTGAAAAAAATTTAGATAAACAGAAACTGGTCCTCTTGCAAACAGATAATTAAGAGAATAGAAATAAATTTGAAGAATATAATCTTGTGAATGTGAATGCAATAAATTATAAGAAGCTGTTTTTGGAGAAAAGAAAATATGAAAAATAATCCATACAAAATGTATTATAACCTAGCTTTTTAACTCACTTAAGAATGCGAATAGAAATACAGAGTACATAATTGTTCAAGAAACAAAGGGTAATGAGAGCATACTACATGACACCACATTGATCCATATTATTAAATTATGAATAATTCATAGTCAGATTTAAGTTTTCAAAATTTAAAACCAACTAGTGGACAAAGAGCAGTCTAATTATAATTATGCAGCAGAACATAAATTTTATCCTTAATGTTATAAAATGGTGACAAAAAGTATATATTAGCTAGTATATTTATTTATTTATTGTTTTATTGCACCATGAAACTCAGGCTTTGACCACAAACTTGCGCTGAGGGTGCAGCCTCTCTGTCTACTGCTGCTTCTAGGTCTTCAGGTTCTCCTCTTACTTTTTGAGCCTGTGGCGCATACCGTGTCTTCTTGGGCCACAGGTCTAAGGGCTTAGACACCGCGATGCCTGTCACTTTGGTGATACTCACCTGGAACAATTCCACTATCAGGTCATCCATCTTTTTCGGGAGCTCCTCCTCTTTGCCACTAAGTCCTGAGCCTTAATCTTGGCCAGAGCTGCAGGATCCACCAAAGCCTAAGCTGAGGGAAAGAGCTAGTGTATTTTTATTTTAAAGTGTTTAATGATTGCACAAGAATACTGGGCTATTTGAAAATAGCCTTTATTAAAATGAAAATGCATAAATAAGCAATAGTGGGTCCTCCAGTAGGAGTAACAGAGAGTGAGCAGTAGAGGAGGAAACCATTGACTTTTATTTCAAGCTCATTTGATTTTAAATTATGTACATGTATTACTTTAATAAGAATAAGTCAAACTAAAAATAACATCTAGCCAAAAGATTAAAATATGGATCATTTCTCAAAAGACTCTGGAAATAAATATAAGAAGCCTTAAGATCTTTTTGTTTTAGAGATTGAAAATTTTCAGCCCTCGCTTTCTAGTATTTCAAATTTATAAGGCTCATTATACTAAGAGTTACGAAAGTAAGTATGTTCTTAAGTTATCTTTGGGTCTCCAGTTTCAGGCAAGTACTTTCCATGGAGTGTATCCTCATGTGGTTGTACTATAGAGTAATCATGCACAGAGCATGGAGTCAAAGGCTGGTAATACACCAGAAGACACGATCAACTGAAACAACACTAATGTTCCCTTAAAATAATTCTTTACCTGAGTTAGTAATCAAATAAAACCAACCACACTGCTAAAATTTACAATTGTTTTCCACGTGAAGTTCTTTCATTACAAACATACACTCAATTCACATTTGTTCAAACTTCAAAACATTTTAGATTTGGATACAGATATTAATCTCATGTTAATGTTCCATTTATAAAGATTTAGTCATTGATCTATTTTTTAAAAACTCTTCTAAAGGAGGCAATTAAGTTTCTATAAAAACATTTGAAAATTTATAAGCTTTCATTTGTGTACACTAAATATTTTGTCTGTAATTTACATAAATTAATTATTAACCTTGATCTTGATAGATAGATGAATATATCAGTAATGATACCAATATGACCTGACTTCTCACAGAAACTGTGATTATTTTATTTTTGCAAGCTTAATTATGCATGCTAATATTTTGTTATACCTAAGTAAGCACAAATATATAGTTATTTCTTTGATTTTGTTCTATATTTTTTTGGGGGGATGGTTGCATTGTTCTCAAATAATGTTGATAATTCACTTACTTATTTTTGGATGCTGAAAATTAATGATCATAGATTGCCTGAATTGTTATCTTCATGTTGTCTAATATTAAAAGCCAGAATTTTGTCAAGTTGTAAGCCATTCTTTATTAACAGGTTAAGCAGATTTGCATATATAAGATGAATCTCACATATCCTGTCTTTTAATACAAACATTATTTTTGTTCAGATCCTATTTCAGGGAAAAATTTTAACCTTGTTGAGATTAGGAAAAAAATAGAAGCGAGAACATGCTGTGAAGATTAAATGGAAAAAAATATTTTCTCACTAAGCCATTAAACTTAGATAGTATTGTTTGATGGGATGCACATGCAAATAAGGTCACATGCTATTGACTTTTATTTTTCCTGAGCCCTGGTTGTTTGACTTGCAATTCTCTATCACTACAAGGGTATGCCTTTCCGAAGGGAATTTCTGCCTCTTGTTTCACAGGAAGATTGAGGTAGGAAAATAATTTGTAATAAGAAAAGAAGTCAACCTTTGCCCTAAACATACAATAAACCTTCAGTATACTTTCTAAGGCTCAGCAAAACTTTGATACATTGTTTAAAAGTAGGAGCACAGGTGAAACTTTATAATTTTTAATCCTGTCTGGGTCTGAAGACAATCAATGTGAAAAATGAATAGAAAACCTGGTTCTGGAAAAAAAAAATTCAGTCTATGAGTAGGAAAGAATATGTGAACAGTGTCTGAACTCATGTTTAGATTAAATAAGATTCTTCTGCTTTCCTCTGTGCTTAATAAGAGAACTAAAGTAGCTCAGAACATAATGCAGATTTTTCCATTCAACCCCTAGACTGTAGGAGAGATGTAAAAAAACGGTTACACATTTTTCAATTTCAGTTCAGTCAATGAAATTGTATAGAATCCAGATAGCCAAATCTATTCTTAGTTAGGAAATAATCTACATTATTTAGTGAAAAGCTCTTATTAAGAAAAGTTCAAATAATTTTTTAATTGTAATATAGAAAAAAATATGTAATTTTCTTAAATGTGGGTATCAGGTCAGCAAACATGATACATGAGTAATTAAAAATATCTTAACTCATATCTTTAAGAATAATGCCCTTACATCTCCAGCATATAAATACATACATATATAAGTAGTGTAAACACATATTGGATTAAAATCTAGGTTAATTTTTAATTAAGGTAACTAAACAATTTATTTCTTGAATTAAAAATTTCTCATCATTTTATGTAATTTTATCTGGAGAAATGACAATAATTTAATTTATGAAAAAATGGGTCAGCTTCTGTAGTTCGAATTTTGTGTAGACAAAGGGGGCAAAATATACACATTAATCCTTAGTATTCATTTCTGTAGAGTCAGTTTCTGGAGTTTAATTTTATTCCTTCTATTGGGTTTTATATCCCATTTGGTTTTTGTCTGCCTTGTAATAATTTGCTGGGATTGGGGCATTTAAAAACACAGCCATTTTTCTTGATCTTGCTTATTACCTTCTTGTAGGGAAAGACTTCACTAATCTCCCTTGAGACCTCTTGTGAATACCAAAAATCCACGAATGTTCAATTCCCTTATATAACATGGTTTTGAATTTACATGTCACCTATGCACATCATCCTGTATACTGAAGCCATTCCTAGATTGCTTATATGCCTAATGCAATTTAAATACTACATAAGTTGTAACACTGTAGTGTTTATGAAATATTGACAAGAAAAAACCTCTGTAAATGTTCATTGCAGACACAATTATTTTTTTCTGAATGTTTTTGATCCTCAGATTATTGACTCTATAGGTGTGGAACCTGAAAGTGCATAGGACACTAATTGGAATAATAATAATATTGGGAATAATTTAATGTTAAGAAATAGTGCCAAATAAAAAATTTTAAAGATGTGAATAGATAGAGAATGAATATATCCCATTCAAGGATTATTAAGATGAATTACCCATATCTGGTTTTATTTTCTTTTATTGCCTTTTTTCTAGAGTTTCATATACAAAATCAGATAGTAATTTGCTTTGGGTCTGGCATCTTCCATTCAGCACATTACTTTAAGATGAATTCATCTCTTTCCATGCATTAGCAGTTTGTTCATATCATTTTATATTGTTTGTAAAAATTCTTCTGCAGTATTGGACATTGAACCCAGGACTTTGCTTCTGCTAGGCAAGTGCTCACCACTGAGTTATATTCTCAGTCCCTTTGGTATGCTGTATTTATCCATTTACTTATTGAGCATTTTCATTTTTCTGGTATTTGACTACTAATAAAACTGCATTGAGTGTTAGAATTTATGTGTTTCTGTGTTGTGTATTTTCACTTCACTTCAGTAAATACATAAAAGTTAAATAGCAGAACTTTATGTTAAGTATACATTTAACTTTTTAAGAAACTGTTAAACTGTTATCCAAAGTGGTTTTGTCATTAACATTTCTACCCAAAATGTATAAAATTTCTACTTTCTCCATAAACTTGGTAATTGTTGGACTTACCCATCTTTTGAATACTCATGCAAGTGTGAAGATAATGGTACATATTTTGGTTTTACTTTCTATTTATTTAATGAGTAGTGATAAACTTATGATTTTATTTATTGCTCATTTCTATATTTTGTCTTGAAAATAACCCATTCAAATCCTTTATCCCTCTTGAATCAGGATTTTTGTCTTGTAAAGGATAGATAATGCTTTAGTATCTTATTTAAGAAATACCTTTATAAGATAAGATGGAAGACTGGGATGCTACAGACCCTCCCTTCCCCTTTGAAGACTTTGAGTAAACAACAATGTATGAATCAGAACACCTCGGAAAGAACACAAGAGATCAGTAGTTAATCTGTAGCACCCAGGCTAGGGTAAAACCAAGAAGGGATTCCAGCAAAAGGTATAGAAAATCTCCAGTATTTAGTGCCCCTCCATATATATGGCATAACATGAATAAATGGGAATGAAACATCCCCAACATTCCCTATGATTTCTCCCTTGAGATCAAAAATAAAAAGGTGAACATGCATCTAAACATTCTAGATTGTCTAGGGTCTTCTAGAAGAACTAAATTCTATTTGTCTGATTCTGAATGCATATTTCATCTGTGCCAGAGTTGGGAACTTGTTGGCAACAGGAGAGTGGCAGAATTACAGTTATATCTACAGTCATAAAGATGAGCAATAGATCAGAAAACGAATGAAGGCCTAGAACCTCCAGTAGGGCTGATCAGTGAAGTCTTCCCCTACAAGAAGATAGTAAGCAAGATCAAGACAGACGGCTGTCTTTGCCCCAATCCCAGCAAAATATTACAAGGCAGACAAAAACCAAATGGGATATAAGACCCAATAGAAGGAATAAAACTAAACTCCAGAAACTGACTCTACAAAAATGCAGATCTATGGGCTGCTTTACAAAGAATTTAAAGCAACTTCCAATAAAATAACTGCCCAATGAGTTAAAATAGCACACGCATAAACAACTAAACAAAGACAGAAACCAATCCAGGAATAAAATTAGAATATCAACAAAGAGTTGTAAACCACTAAAAGAAATAAATAAAAAGACATACATGTAGAAATTATGGAGTTGAAGAATGTAATTGCTGAATTGATAAATTCATTACAGAGGTTCAATAGTAGATTTGATCAAGCAGATGAAAAACATCTAAGTCAGTAAACTTGAAGAGAGATATCTAAAAATGAGTCAGAGGGGAAGCTGGGTTATGGTGGCACATGCCTGTAATCTTAGTTACTCATGAAGCTGAGGCTGAAGGATTGCACATTTGATTGCAAAAACTTAGTGAGGCACTGTCTCAAAATAAACAATAAGGACATGGGATGGAGCTCAATGGTGTAGCATCCCTGAGTTAAATGCCCAGTACCACAAAAATAATAATAAAATTGAGTCAAAGAGAAAAGAAAAAGAAATGAAGGAAACAGAAAACTGCTGGGAGCCATTAGCCAAGTAGGTATGACAATTTCCTTGCCAGCGTACCCCATGTTGCAGTGACATTGAATGTAGTTGACCTTGCTCAAGGACCAGGGCGGATTAGGGTGTTCCCGGTTCAACATAATCGTGTTTAGGGCGTTCCCAGTTTAGGTTCCAGGTTTAAGGTTTAAGATTATTCCTGCTGGGAATAGGGCGTATCCTGCTGCCTAAGTTCCCCTTGAGTTCTCACGGGATTCAGACAGTATATTTTGGGAGACAGAAGCCCAGTGAAGGAGAATTTGGGAGAGAACGTGGATTTGGGCAGAGAACGTGGATTTCCCCAGAACGTGTTTGTATACAGCTGGTGTGAGTTCGGGAATAAAGAGTTGCTGTTTGAATCTGCAAGCTGTGTGGTGGCTCCTGATTGTGTGCCCAGCCAGACTGCGGCATTTGTGCCCAGCCAGACTGCGGCAGAAAACATCTTAAGAATTTTATGGGACTCTGTCAGGTTGAACAATATGTATATTATTAAACTCACAGAAGGAAAAGGGAAGAGAAAGTAAAAGGGAGTTGATTTGAAGAAATAATGACAAAACCTTACAAACAGGAGTAAGTAAAAGGACACATGGATTTAAGAATCACAAAAAGACCAATTATGAGAAATACAAAGAGAAATATCCCAAAATACATCACAATCAAACCATCTAAAATTGAAGACAAAGAGAAAATCTTGAATTTTACAATAGTTTCATCACATACAACGTATGTGATAAAAGTTATTAATAGCTATTTTAGAAGAAAAATTGCAGATCAGAAGGGAGTGGTATATTATCAAATTATAGAAGAAACAACCCTAAACCAATAATACTGTATTCAGAAAAAAAAGTGCTTCCAAAATAAAGGAGGAGTTTGTACATTCCCAGATAATCATAAACTGAGGAAATTTATAAGGCTCATTATAAATAAAATGCTAAAGAAAGTCCTTTAAATGGGAACAGGACATGTCCTTTATCTCTAGATGACTTTTGATATTTAGTACAATGTAAATACTATGAAAATAATGTTACACTGTATTGTTTAAAGAATAATGACAATAAAAATATTGCATGTTTAGTACACACACAATTTATTGTGGATATTTTTGATCCATGGTTCATTAAATTCATGGATAAGGAACGCTCAGATACTGAGAGCCAACTCTTTAAGTTTCTCCAGTAAAAGTAAACATAAGGATAAACATACTAGCCTATACCCTTTTAATTTTGATGAATAAAATTTAAACGATGAAAAATTTTAAAATACACTAAAAATATGTTTATGGGTATATTATATGTAAGTATTCAGTTGGGGAAACAACATAACATGTGCATAAGAAGGAGAATTTTCTATTCAATTGAAGTTAAGTTTTTTATAGAATGCTACAACTTAAAATATGCTATATAATGTAGTGGTAACTCCAAACAAAATACATGTAGAACATGAACAAAAGTAAATGAGTGGGTATCACTATGAAAACAAAATGCTAAAAAACAAACAAAGCCCAAAACAGAAACTCATGTTGCACAAAGAAAAAAAGTGAGACAGGAAAAAATAACAAATTACAAGACACAGCAAAACAATTAAAAAATGGCAAATGTAAATTCTTCTCTAATAGTAATGTCTTTAAATGTAAATAGTCTAAATTCCACAATCAAAAAATATAGAGTGATTGATTGGATTTTCAAAACCACTGAATCCAACAATATTCTGGCTCTAGAATCTAGGGATACACATAGGCTGAAAAATGAAAGGATAAAAAATGATATTTAACACATGATAATCAAAAGATTGCAGAGATTGCTTAAATTACATTTTAAAAATACTTTAAATCAAACAATGTTAAAAGATACAAGATTATATACAAGGGTCAGTTCAACAAGAAAATACAAGAATCATTAATATTTGTGTACCAAACTTCAGAGCTAATAAGCATATGAAGTTAATTTTGACATGATAGGAGGGAAAACTAGCATCACCACAGTTTTAGACCTCAATAGTCCTCCTTCAATAGTGGCTACAACAATCAGTCAGCAGATCAATAAGGAAGTAGAGGAGCATAAGCAAACAGAATAATTAGAACTAACAGACACACTCAGAACACTCCACCCAGCAACAGGAAATGTACATTCTATTCCTGTGCACATGGAACACTCTTCTAGACAGATCACATATTAGTTACAAAAACGATTCCTAACGAATTCCAGAAGATGGAAATCATCAACCATATCTTTTCCAATAAGTATGGGATGAAACTAGAGATAAATAGCACAAAGAAAACTAGACAACCCACGAATATGTGGAAATTAAACAATGTGCTCAACTAATTGGCCAAAACAAAACAAAACAAAACAAAACAAAAACCAAAATAAAGTCACAAGCACAAGGGAAACCAGAAAATGCCTTGAGAAAAATATTAAATGAAAATACAGTTCACCAAAACTTATGAGATGAAGCAAAATCAAAACTAAGAGGCAACTTTATAGCATTAAACACCTACATTAAAAAGAAATATCTCACACAATGCAAATGCAACTTTATACCTTATTTAACAAAACAAAACAGCAAAGCCCACTAAAAGTTAGAAGAAGGAAGGAAATAAAGGTCAGATCAGATAAAAATTAATTGAATAGTAGAGACCTACACATAAAAAATAATAAAAACTAACAGTTTCTGGTTTTGAAAAAATAAAATCAACAAACTCTTAGCTAGGTTAAATAAGATAAAAAGAGGGAAGAGTCAGATCACTAAAACAAGAATGGTAAAAGAGGGAGTTAATAGTTCTTGTCACAAAAATAGAAAAGGATTATAAGAGACTACTATAAGAAATTTTATGAGAGAAGTGATGGGAGGGGAGGAGAGGGAGGAGAATGGGGGGATAGGAAGGGCAGCAGAATAAAATAGACACTAGAATTGCTGTATGTATATACGTGACTATATGATCAATGTGATTCTGCAACCTATACACTCAGAATAATGAGAAATTATACCCCATTTGATTCAAATGTTTGATATGTCAAGATCATTGTACTGTCATGTGTAACTAATTAAAACAAATTAAAAAAAAATTGTATGATGACAAATTGGATAACCTAGAGGAAATGAATAATTCCTATAAACATACAATATGATAAGAATGAATCATAAAGGAATAAAAATCCAAAATAAAACAATAACAAGAAAGTAGATTGAATAAGTAATCAAAATTCTCTCCCTGCCACACAAGTCCAAGATCAGATCACTTCCCTGGAGAACTGGAGAATTCTTTTTTTTTTTAATTTTTTTTTTAGTCGTTGATAGATTTTTATTTTATTTATTTATATATGCAGTGCTGAGAATCAAACCCAGTGCCTCACACATGCCGGGAAAGTGCTCTACTGCTGAACCATAACCTTGGCCCCTTCACTGGAGAATTCTGACAAATATTTAGAGAAGACTAAAGAATAGTCATACCGAAACTCTTCCAAAAATGAAAAACAAGGGAACATTGACATGATCATGCAAGTAGGACAGCTGTATGCTGATATGAAATCCAGACAAAATTGCAGACTAGTATGCCTGATGAATATCAGTACACATATACTCACACAAATATTAGCAAAAATTGAATTCAACAGGATATACAAAGCCCTGTATCCTATAACCAAGATGGTGCATTCCTGGAATGAAAGGATTGTTCAACATAAGAAATGAACCAGAGGTAATAATGAACCACATTAACTGAATGAAGCACAAACTATCAGATATTCATGGACTGAAAGACTTAATACTATCATTTCTACAATTCAAAGTGATGTTTAGGTTCAATACATTTCCTCTCAAAATCCCAGAGGCATTTTTTTCCTCTTAAAAATTTCATTTATTTATTTATTTAATGTAAGAATATGTGACAGCAGAATGCATTTTGATTGATTGTACACAACTGAAGCACAGCCTTTCATTTCTCCGGTTGTACATGACATAGCATTACATCATATGTGCAGTCACACATGTACCTAGGGTAATGATATCTATCTCATTCCACAGTCTTCTCTGCTTCCATGTCCCTACCCCTTCTCACCCGCCCCTTTGCCCAATCAAGAAAAATTCATCTGAGAAAGAGTGTGTGTCTTTTCAATAGTAAATAGTTCTGCCTTGTTTTTATCCAATATGATAAGATCTTAATTTTAATCTATGTATCTAAATTATTTACATGTAATATAGTTATTGGTATTTAGGTTTTATATCAACCATCTTGGCCTTTGTTTTCTATGTGTCTCATCTATTGTTCACTTCTTGTTTCTAATTTTCCTTCACTTTTAAAATATTTTTTTTTTAAACTTTGGTCTTATCACCATTATTATTTTTTTTTCCAGGTTCAGCCTGGTTCAGCCTATCTTCATTAATATTATACTATTTTAAGTATAAATGTATTAGTCCATTTTGCATCACTGTAAAGAAATACCAGAGGTAGAATAATTTTATAAAGAAAATATGTTAATTTAGATACAGTTTGGAAACTGAACACCCAAGATTGGGCAGCCCCATTGTTTTGGCTTTTGGTGAGCGGCTATGTTGGCATCATGGCAGGATTGCCTGTATGAAGGAGATACCGCTTCATCAAACAGGTAGCCAAGTAGTAATTCACAGAATGTGTTCTCTCTTATAACTCACTCTCGTGAGAAATCAGGGGTCCCAACAGAACTGCTTTAATTCCATTTCAAGGCAGCCTCCCCAGAGACTTAAGAGCTTCCTACTAGGCCCTACCTCTTAAGAAGTCTTACCATTTCTCAGCACTGTGACACTAGGAATCAAGCTTCTAACACATGAACTCTTTGTGGATAAACCATATCTAAATTTAGCAATAACATAAGAAACTTAGAGAAGTTTAATTTCATTTTTTAGTTATCATACTTTTATATATATTTAAAATCCTAAATATATTACTTTTGTTATATTTTAAATACTCAATTGCTTTTTAAAGAGACTCTAAGAAAAAATGTCTTTCCACATATTTACCATCTCTAGTACTCTGTGTTCCCTTGTATATCCAAATTTTGAGCTCGTATCATTTTTCTGTTACTTGGAGAACTTTTTGATATTTCTGAAAATACAGTCCTGCTGGAGGTGAATTCTCTTGGCTTTTATCTTTCTGAAAAAAAATCTTATATTGCTTTTATTTAAAAAATATTTTTACTGGATGTAGAATTCTAGGTTTATAGGACATTTTTTCTTTGATCACTTTAAAGAGATTATTCCCCTATCTTTTTTACCTGCATGGTTTCTGAAAAGAACATACTTTTTACTATTTTAGGGTGCAATATGTCTCTGTCCCTACCTGCTTTAAAGATTTTTCTTTTATTGATGATAAGCAGAAAGTTGATTACACTATGCATTCTTTGTGCATCTATTACTTAAGGTTCATTGAGATTCTTATATCTGGAAGTTGGTGATTATTTCTTTGAACATTTTTTCAGACCCATCCTTCCTAAGCTGGGATTCAAGTTACAATGTGTAGAATGTACAACTTTCCCCCACAGATTGCTAAATATCTGTTCTTTAAAAAAAAAAAATTCAGCCTTTCTTCTCTGTGCTCAATTTTGGACATATTCTAATGCTATGCTTTTATATTATTTTCTTCTGTAATATCTAATCTGCATTTAATCACATACAATAAATTTTTTATCTCAGGTAATAATTCTTTTTGTTTCCTTTTCTTATTTTCTACTTCTGTCCTCATCATGGTAATGAAGAAAAAAAGCTTTGAGCACATTGAGCATAATCAATTATAATTGCTTATAGTTATAAAAGCTTATAATTGCTATCTTAATACTCTTGTCAGTTAACCATCACCTTTGTCACTGCTGGGTTTTTCTCTTTTTCCCTTTGAGGAATAAAGTCCATGTTTTTCTACATATCTAGTATTTTTATTGCTTTAAGATACTAGTTTATTTTATATCTTTAAATTTTAAATTTTGTTGTTTTTCTTTAAAAACTCTTTATTTTCTTCCTATAGTCAATTAAGTTTTGGGCAGAAAAGTTTGCAAGTTTGATCCTTTTAACAATTTTTTTTTTGGGGGGGGGGCGCGGTGTAGGGATTGAACCTAGAGCCATTTAACCACTGAGCCACATACCTATCCCATTTTGAAACATGGTCTTCCTAAATTGCTTACAGTTTCACTAAGTTGCTGAGGCTGGCTTTGAACTTGTAATTCTCCTGCCACAGACTCCCAAGTCGCTGGGATTACAGTTGTACACTACCACCATCTGGCTCTTTCGACATTTAAAAAAATATATTAGAAGGTATTCGATCATAATCTATACACTTGGATTAATTCTACCCACAACTCAGGCATGGCTTTCTTGTGAATTCAGCCGCAGTCCTCCTGCTCATAACAGGATTTCTCCACTCTGGCTACTGAGAAGCTAACACTCACTGGCCGTTAGCATTTTCTGTCCTTTACTCAACTTACAGCTGCTCTACAGTTATTCTTGTCATGAACGTCATTCTTTGTTCAGCATTAAGGAGTTTCACTTTACACATGCACAGACGGAATTTAAGTGAAAGATTCAAAGTAGTCCCTATGCATGTGCACAAAGGACTTTCACAGAGTATCTCTCTGTTTCCAGTACCTATAGCCTTACAAATTTAACACTTTCCCTTGTAAGGTCTTAGGTGATTGGTTCGACTTTATATTTTTTCTTTGTACCTCCTTCTGATTATTGTGTCTTTGTTACTAGCTGATTGCTTTTGTTTTCTAGATCATGAAAGCATTTTGAAAAGAGAAAGCAAACTTTTGTGAGATCTGTCATCGTATCTGTCTACCTCCAGTCATCTGAGCAGGTTCACCGTTTCTTTGGATAAATGACCTGTGATAGTCACAGTGATTCATGCCCATACATATGCACTGGAACACATCTGCTCTCACCCACTCAAGGACACTGCATTAATTTTTTTTAAAACTTTCTCTTAATTCAGCAGTTCTCCCTCTACCAGTCCCCCCCCCCCC
>NW_025999961.1:7802481-7823581 GCF_001458135.2 Marmota marmota marmota
CCCCCCCCCCCCATCATGTAGCTATACTGGGTCTGTAAAAAAAAAAGCAATCCAATCATCTTTTCATGAGCCAACAACCCCCTCTGTTAAATGCTTCTATTTTCTGTTCCTTTATGCAGATAGAATCCTCAAAGGATGGTCTATACTTTGCTTTTCTGTTTCTTCTCATTTTATTTTCCTTTAGAGTGAATTCAATCACATTTTTGTTTATGATTCCATGGCAGCAACTTTCTCTGAATACCCTCTGAATTGCCTCATCTGATCTAATCCAGTCTAATCTAATCCTTGCCCACCAGGTATTCATCTATTGTAACGGTTGGAACAATTGATCAAGGCAGCATGTTCATTACTTGGTCTCAAATAGTATTCTATACTCTGCCTCTGCCTTCTCCTTTAATTTCTAATAGTATCCCATTTGCTAGTTTATCCTATTTTTCTGAACTTGTCATCCTCTGAATGAATGCTCTGCGGCTTAGTTCTTGAACTTCTTCTCTATTCTCATTTTCTAAATTGTATCATTTTATTTCATAGTTGTAAATTCCATGCACATGCTGATGGCTCCCAAATTTATAACTCAAATGCAGACTGCTTTCTTAATTCCAGCCTTATATAAATTTGTCTACCCAAAAGATTCATTTGGATGTAAAATAAACATCACATAATGAATATGTTTAAAAATAAAATCTTGATTTTGCTCCTTCTTTTGTCTTTATTATCTCACAAAGGATAATTTAACACATTTAGCTCCCTGGACCAAAGGTCTGGGAAGTATCCTTAATTCCTTTTTTCCTCACAACCCAAACCCTTACTGCATTCTGATGGCTGTACCCTTACAGTAAACTCCAAATCTTCCCTCTTTCCTTCTGTTCCTGCTTCTACTCCTGTGAAGGACACCATGACCTTTCTGCTGTTCAGTTCAAGTAGAGTCTAACTTGTTTCCATATCACTTTCTCCCTCAGCCTTTGTTTGACACTACTTCTGTATTAAACCCAGACATATACCTTAAACATGAGTCCATCCTTTCATTATGCCAGCCCATCAGTGCTCCTCCTTGTTCACCCCTGTTTGATGCACCTGCTACCTCTTGTTCTCCCCATCACTTCTTTCTGTTCGCTCTTCCCTATTCTCTTATGCCATTGATGCTTACCACACATACCTTCCCCTCAGTATAGCACCTGCTGTTCTTTCTGCTGGCTTGGCTAGGCACCCAGTAACCATCAACTAATTAAAGGAATAAGCCAAAGTAGATGGCCTATGCAAAGGTTAGTAAAATATACCATGTTTGGGGTGGATAAAGGACTGAAATGTAATCTCTTTTTCCACAGTGGAATTTCTCTAGTTATCTGCAATACCAAATTCAAACAGTGGACAAATCTTCACACTAGAAATATGTTATACATTCAGGCAAATAAAGGGTTTGTTTTTAGACTTTCTGAATTAGTTCTACCTTATAACCTATTTATTTTCATAATTTTAGTGTGTAAAAATCTATCCCATATATAATCATCAATGCTATTGAAACTTTTTCAGTTTTCTCTTGATCATAGCGATAAATTTTAATTTTTCTAAATTTGTTTATTAAAACAATTAGCAACAACATAACAATCTAGCTATCTAAAATTTTACTCTGAAAAACTCCCCAAAAGGAAATATTTTCAAACCGTGCAGATCATTTACAATTGTGTATTAAAATAAAAGAAACTCATCCAAAATGATTAGCATAAACTTAGCACCTATGCTGTGGGATATTTCATTCTTTCACTTCTATAAAAAGTCAAAAGTTCTTTTGAATGGGTACAACAATTATTTCATTATGCATTTCTCCCTAATGCTGAATCTCCAGCTGAAAAGAAATTGTATTTCAGTGAGAAAGAAATGGCTATCTTCTTCCTCACTTTTCATGATTCACTTTCCTGTGCTGACTGCTCCAGTCTGCTCCTGACTGATGGTAGGCGGCAACATATGGTGGCACTGGGAGAATTTATAAAGAAGTCTGCTCCTGGTAACAAACAAATAAACATTCAGGAAGACCCAGCCGTCAGGAAGAATTAATAAAAGAGGAAAATGCTTGGTTAGTAGAGCTTCTTACAGTGAACAATGCCAATTGTCTGCAAGCATTTCAATTGAGTTTCTCTCATCAGGTCAAGCATATTAATTTGTAGCACTATACTGAATTTAATGTAGTTGCAAATGTGAGTACTTGTTACTGCAGATTCCAAATTTTTTGCAGTTTGGTAATTTTTTTTTTGAAACCATGCCTCTGAAAACCAAATAGGTAAATTGTGATACCACAGTAGATTATTAAATCTAATTATTTCTGCTGTGCAAGGCAGAAATTCAAAAAAGGCTTGTGAAAATTTTTAGAGGTGGAATTTCAAAAATGTGCCATTGACATCTTGGTAGTAATAAGGAATTTTAGGTTTCTAGGATGGTTTCCTATATAGTATGGATAAATGTATGTTTTGAAAATGAATTTTCTTATATCAAAACAGCTGCCAAGTCCTGTTCTGCCTTTGAATGCTAAGTATTCCCTTAACATTTTTTAATTATTGTTAACATATTCCTCAAAGAAGAGGATTAAACATTTCCTAATCAAAGAATATGAGGAGACAAAGGAAAATATCAATAGTTTAAAAAACTTTTTCTTTTTTGATTATATTCTTTCAATTTTACTTATATCAAATTCTTCTACACTTTACAGGTTAAAACCCTGGCTTAACTCTGATACCCAAATCAGTCAGTTCATTTCAAAAGTGGAAAGTGCATACATTTTCTTTTAAACATTGAGATGCTTTTTCTTTTTCTTTTTCTTTTGGATACCAGGGATTGAACCCAGGGGCACTCAACCACTGCGCCACATCCCCAAACCTATTTTGTATTTTATTTAGAGACAGGGTCTCCCTGAGTTGCTTCGCACCTCGCTGTTGCTGAGACTGGCTTTGAACTCAGGATCTTCTTGTCTCAGCCTCCCAAGCCTTTGGGATTATAGGCATGTGCCACTGCACCCAGCAGTGAGCTTTTTCTTATTTGGTTTGCAATGTTTGTGATGTAAAATTCTCTGTCATGTTTTTCTAGTTTTTGTATGCTTGTTTAGTTTTGGTGTTGTGGATTGAACCCAGGGAAGCTTTTTACCACAGAGCTACATCCCCATCCCTCAAAACGCAATTTTTAAGAATATTTTTAGGTTGAGACAGGGTCTCACTCTGTTACTTAGGGCCTCGCTAAGTGGTTGAAGTTAGCCTCAAACTTGGTATCCTCCTGCCTCAGCCTCCCAAGTAACTGGGATTATAGTTGTGTACCATCATGCTTAGCTTCTAGTTTTTAAATGTAGTTCTGAGTCTATTTACACTATTAAAGTTTCATTTCTTTAAATATCAATGATTTTATTCTTTTTTTTAATCTTTGGAATGTCTAACACACTCATCTTCTCCAGTCATAATAAAGGTAAGGATCATCGGTTTTCTAAAACTTAGCTTCATATGTTAATCAAGAATAGAATTTAAACAACAAACAACAAAAATCTGAGCTTTTATTCCACTGTATACAAGATATGAATCCCTGAAACTTAAGTCCAGATAACAATGTTTAGTGTTGAGACTCCAGCCAATATTAAAATCTACTGGTTCTGAGATTGTGATCAAAGCTCCTCTTCCTTTTCTCTATCAATGATGAGGACTTCTTAGAATTTTGGCCTTTTCAAGTTGTTCACACTACAGGAGAAACCCAATGCTTCCTCATATTCATTACCATCTTTGAATTTCCTGAAGTTAAATTCCTCATTCATAGACAGCTGGGGAGGGGTATATTGGGTAAAATCAAATCAACCCGTTAAGATTGATGAGGATCCCTGGATAAACATTTCAGAATTTTGACCTGAGCAGATCTAGAGCCTTGAGTTAAGTCCTTTAAACCTTGGCAAGTATTTAGCACTATCTGACATTTCATCTCAATTTTTTTCCCTTATAAATTGCAGAACAGATTCCTCCATTCTACAGCATTCTCCTGTATACTTTTTTAAAAATACACTTTATTAAAGTATGATTGACACATATTTCTTATACTCCTTAAGTTGTCCTTTGTTTCATTATCTGCAGGATAAATAGTGAAGTCAAGAGTTTTAAGGCAAGAAAGACCCTTTCATAAATTCATTTTTCCCACCTAAATATATTTTCTAGCTTTATGGAGGAGATAGTAGTTTCTAATTCAAGAACTATACAAGGTAACTCAAAGGAAATACTTAATAAATTGTCTAACATGTAAGAATATGTAATGAATAAAAATAAAACACCCCTAAACTTTCATTTCTAATCATCTACATCTCCTCTTACATCTTCAGAAATATAAATCCTTCATAAACTGATTTATCCCAATCTGAATGGTTTTTCTTCAATAAGTCTTACATGTTCCCAGTTACCATCAAAAGCAAATTGTTCTTATAGATTTAAACATCTCCATGGTCTTCCAAAGGGGAGACTAATCATGTTCCCAGGTCTTCTCTGTTATTTGCACATTATATTTCCCTGAATGAATATTTAAGCACATTATAAACTTATAACAATATTGTAGTATTTAAGTGCATCATAATATTTAAGCATATTATGATTCCAACAAGCCATGCAGTTCAAACCACTAAACGTGATTGGGCCACCTACCCTTTCACAGGCTATATTCAATGAAGAAAAGATACTGCTTGTTGTTATATTGAAATTAAATTAGGGAATTAAATTAGATAAAGGAATAAAGTGCTGTATATGGCTAGCACTCAGTAGCACTGGGTGGTAACAGTACTCCTGATTATGTTTATCTTCAAAACTTTAATGCTTTTATTCCAAGTCTATAATTCCATGGATTTTCTAACATAGCCAACACTATGAATTTGTGTACTTACAGAATATCCATTTAATGTCTCTCCCTGAAAAAAAGTTCATTCTCCGGTTACTAAAGCCATTTAGGGTTGAAAAGTTATGCTCTACTTAATGATATATCCCATCCATAAAGGTGGACCAAAGGGCAGCTGGTGCTGGTAAGGGCAAATCCCCTCTCTGGGGAGTTATTCTGTAATGGAGTAGAAAAGCTGACTATACACTGAGTCAGAAAACTCACAGTTTGATTTGGTATTTCCATTACTTGGCTGTGATAACTCAGATTAGTTAACTTCCAGGGCCACGTATTTTTCACCTGTAGCTATTCATGTAATGTGTACCGTGTGCCCTAAATGCCACTAGAGACTACAAAACACATAAATAAAGCTTCAGGTCTTACGGTTTAAATGAAAAGAAATCTTCAAACATGACACAAAGCACAAAGTAAAATGGGATATTTTCATTAAACTTATTTGCTTCTAGACTATGTATTATTAAAACATATTAAACAAGGAGGTCACTTTTAGCTGTTGTAGTTGGTAATTAACCATAGACTACCAGGAAAATCTGTTGGGAGAATTAAGTTGAAGGAAGGGATGCTACACATTTTAAAATGCAGATATGTGAAATCTTTAAAAAGATATCTTTAGAAGCAGTCATATGATTAAATGATATATTCTATTAAGCTAGAAATCTATTGGTGAGATTTTTATGTGAGACCCATAGTCATTTCCTTTGGGTTGGAAATGTATGAAAGCAACTCACCAATGAGGTAGCCCATCTTCTGTTATCTGCTATAATCACTTAGAAAGCAGGTGGCTTTTATGGAGCTTTATGGCCTCTTCAAGTTTTATGCCATGTGCTTTCATCACTCACTTCCTGTAACCACTAATTTATCCAGGTTCTTTTTCCTTGGTATAAAATTTTTTTATCTTTTTCATTAAACAGAAAAATTCATTTGACAGCCAAATTTTGGACAATGCTCAAATGCTATTCCAGGAAAACTACTGACATACTGAGGAAGGAACTGAGGGTCTGCAGATTCCTCTTAAATGCTCAAAGCCAGGTCTGCGATGGAGTTGATTATGGTTTGCATTTGCACAGTGTATTTCAGGCTGTAAATTCACAGACTTTGCGCACTTTACCTGTCATGAGGTGAATAACAAATCAGAATATAGCAACTGTATGCTGGTACATAGAGGCTTGATAGAATGCAGCATTATATTTAATTGAAAATATAAAGAAATGTTAGGAAGAGTACAGTTATATGAACTGGAATAGTTCCAGGCCTCTTACTGTGTCCTGGGAACATTATGGACTCCCAGGAAGTGACCAGATTGTTGGTACTAAGGCTCGAGTGTGAAGGACACCACAGAGCAAGTGCTCACTAGGGACAGTTACATGGCAAGAGTGAAGATTTTATTTCTTACAATGAAATGGCCCTTGTCTAGATGACAGTGCAAGAACAGGGTGAAGTGACCTAGAGAATAAGTTCCTTGTAGAATCTGTTTTCTGTTTTCTTCATTAGTTTTTGAAAATCTAAGAACTTTAATATGAAATTTTGCTTTCATTTTATAGAGAGACTATTTGTTGTCCACATAAAGTAATAGCATAAATGATTAAGGAGAGAATTCTGATGAACTAACTACTTCAAATGAACCACACACATTTCCAATTTGGTATGCACACTTTAAAGGCTAATTACTCAGGTGAAAAGACTGGTAAGTTCAGTTTGTATTTTGAAGCTGAATAAAATACACATGAAAGAATAAAGAAAAATATAGGACTACAAAGTCATCCCTTCATGTAAACCTTGATACCAAAGGCATTTTTATTATATTAATATTTTCATTGTACCTTTTCATTTTGCAATTTATTATTACATATTTATATTTTCTTTTTCAGCTCTTTGATATAGCAACAATAAAAATTCACATGAAACAAGTGAAAAATGATTGTAATAATGTGATTTTACATATTATTTTCATTTCATTCATATGTAAGCAATAGAAGCTGGAGGTTAATTGATTGGTAAGTGGCAATGGTGTTTAAGAACCCAAAGACTAGGCTCTGTTAGCTTTGTACTGTGCACACTCCTTTTCAAATCATGCTGATGTATTGAGAAGCATTTTCTACCTACAAAATTCTTCATATTCTCAGGCACTCCTGAAGGACACATGTGCTAGGGTACTATTTGTAGTCTCTAATTAATACTTTTCTTATTTCTTAATTATTCCTTATGACTTATTGTTAAAGACTGAACTGTACTCAATTGAACTAAATTTAAAAAAAAAAATCATATGTTTAAGCCTTAAGCCTCAATGTTGCCATATTTGAAAATAGGGAATTTAGGAGATCATTAAGCTTAAATGACAGCATAAAACTGAGATCACAATCCAGTAGGACTGTAGACTTTTAAGAAGAGGAAGAGAAAGAGAGAGGTGTCATACTATCTCTTCTATTTGTCTGTAGTCCCCAGGAAAGGCCATGTGAAGACATAGCTAACATCTACAAGTTAGGAGTAGAACTCTCCCCCAAAACTGATGTTGGGCTTCCCAGAATCTAGAGTAAATTTCTGCTGTTGAAACCATGCTGTCTATAATATTTTCTTATGGCAACCAAGAAGACTAAGACCATTTGCCACAGATATTCCTTTCCTTACCCTAGTCCTGTTGCAACTATTTCTAAAATCACATATTACATTATTTTGAAAAGTCACAAATTGCAAACAAGCATCTCAGTCAAGATATGAACTCCCAATTGAATACATAATGCTTACCAGTATTTGCCTCTGGACTGGACTCAAATGCCCCAATAAACTTCTGAACACTTTTCCCTCTGTTGGTTCACAGTATTTCAGTGGTAAAGAAGAAATAGGGCATGGGTGCGTTCTGGAACTGAAATAAGTCTACAGCAGGTGCTGTGCCAGGATAACATGTGCTGGACTGCATTATGCACTTCCAGGACATGCTGTGGGAAGCATATACAGCACCTTCTCCACCCCTCCTAACATGAGATTTGGTCATTGACTTATTTGACTAATAAAGCATAACCAGCCCACAATGTTGGAGGCCACTGAGACTTAGGACTTTATTCTCACAGACTAACTTATTAAATGATAACTGATATTGTATACTATGAATAATTTAGGAAGCTACATGAGATCATTGAGGATGTTATAGATTCAGAGTTCAGATCTTATCTTTTTAGCATTAAAAAAAAACTTTGAACATTTTGCAAGAGGTAAGTATAAGGTTTAATTTACCTTTCTTTTATTTATTTGCTCATTGTTGATTGGGAATTATAATGAAATAACAAATGCAAATAATTAAAAATTAAACAGCACAATTTTTTAAAAAAATAATAAAAGAATTGAAACCAGAGTTTGAGATGAAACGGGATTCTCTGTTTCTACTAGCAAGTAGGGTCTGTGTATTGCAGTCCTCTGCAGCCTACAAAACCTGTTTTAGTGTTAGTAACTAATCCCAGCAAGGGCTGCCGACTGGTGACAGCTCTGAGGGTCCCAGCTAGCAAAGCCAGCGTTCTCTCCACTAGTATAGAATGGCATATTATATCTTTTAATGCTGAGCCATGCCCTTCAGTGTCACAGTATACCGCAACAGCTTACTGCTAATGTTTTTCTGGGGTCTTATTTCAGAAATTTGGAGAATAATATCCATCAACAACAATGAAAAGCAAAAGTGAAAGAAGTAGGATTTATTTAAGTGAGAAGGAAAAAAAAAGAATTTCTGCAAGGTGAGAGGGGACCTGATAACTTGTTTTTTTTTTTTTTTTCTGCTTAAATGTACTCGTCCAGGAGCATATATATAGCTTCTGGGTAAAGGCATTGATTAAAATCCATGCTAAACAGATATTGGAAAAGTGTTAAAGGTACTGGTTAAATTTTATGTTAAACAGGTATAAAAAATTACCAATTACTCTGCTCTTAATCTAATTGGCTGCGCCCTTTTAGTACCTGAATTCGCACTTTTCTGTAACTTCCATTTGGAGCTGCCCCCACTTTCATTTTCCCCAGGTTCGCTCCAGGACAAAGGAGTTGGCTGGAATATTTGGAACATTTCTATAAAGTTAACTAATTGCCTGAAGTGAATTTAAAGCTAAAAAAACAAAAGGAAAGAGAAAGAAAGAAAATGAAAACAATAAGCGTTATTTGGGATCCATTAACTATGGTATCTTATTTAGAATGATGCCTTACCACATCTTTCCCAAACTCAGGTTCTGTTTCCTGGAGGTAAAGAATTTTAGTTGTTTTGACAATTTGTTTTACACATTACATTCAATTTTCTGTATATTTTTTAGAAGATTTTATAATAATTTTAAATTATTAATTTTAAACATTATTACTTAGATGTAGCAAGTATTATTTTTTTTTTAAATGACTGTAAAATCTCGGATACTCCTCCCATTAAGATGGGTCTGTGTCCCTTTCCTTTAAGTCTGGGCCAATCTAATGCAGTACAGCAGGATGTGCGTGTGACTTTGAAGATGGGCGTGGCTGCACGAGAATATACCTCTCACTTCACCTGTGATGGGGAACTGAACCAAGAGACTAACCCAGAGGTGCACAGGGGATTCATTCTACATTCACGTTCTTCACATTCATTCACAGAGGACCACTCTTCCCACAGGCTACCAATGACTGATGTAGCAGGGATGCTAAGGCAGCTTTGTCCTCCCAGAGTCAAAATACCTTTGTTAGGTAATTTTGGCTCAAAAACTCTTTGAAAGTTTGGCTGAAATGTCCTTAGAATTGTCCTGCAGTCTAAGACTCTGCCTAGCGATCTTTCCCTCCATCTGTCCTTCCAAGGAGTCAGACCTGCATTGTCAACAGTCCCTGGCTGCCTCCTTTGACTTCCTTAATTTTTTCTCTCACAGAAGGTTCACCCAGCTAATCTTTTATGCAATTGATATCTGCTTCTCCAACTCAAGCCAACATAGCAGGTCAAAAAGGACAGGGTGGCTTTTGCTTGTCTGCTAACCAGTCACTTCTGGAGCTCTGCTACACCTGTAAGAAATCTGACTGTACTGACAGTGTTATTTGTGGGAGGAAGCCCCCAAACGTGGAGAGACTGGGTGGAAGTCCTTCATTGACAGTGGTAAGTGAGGTCTTCATTGACACCTGGGCTTACTCCCCAGCCATGTGAAATGAGAGACTTCTACATGATCCCATCCCAACCCATCACGTCAACCCTAGCTGTTCAATCTTCCCATTGGAAACTCTTTTATTGTACACCAGAGTAAGCCATTTCTGCTGACACTCCTAACATTTAGAAACAATATAATGAAATTATTTTTTAAATAACTAAATTGTAATTGTTGCTTGCGGATTGTCAATTTTTATTTAATCGCATTTAATTTCATCCATAGAAATTCTTTAGGTCTAGTATGAAGATACGTTTTCCGGGAAATTTTTTAGTTGTATTTTGAGTACTTTAGGGGTATATAAGGGGATATCTTGATGTTATTTTTCAGCATGCATTTTCTCAGAAAATGAAAATATATGTATGTATGAAGATGCTTGTTATATAAATAAATAATTTTTATAATAATTTTAATGTATTTTTCCCACCCAGACCTGTAAATCCACGTACAGTTTCACTCTTAGCCAACATGTTCACCATAGAGTTTTTGTTTGTTTGATTGTTTTTTTAAACTGGGGGTGTTTTCAAATAATTTACTTCTCACATTGGCAGACATGAAATTATTCACTTAACTTGCAAATTGAATGATTAATGAACTTTTGATTGAAAATAAATTTCTCTCAGAAATCATTTTTCTATTATCTTGTGCTAAGCACTGCTTGAGAAGTAGAAAAAATTTTGATTTTCAAAATTTTGATATGTAAATTGGTTTTCCCATTTCTAAAACATTTAAAGGTGTTAGCCTCACACATATTGTAGAATTTTTAACAGTTTTATGGATTCTTTTTCTTTTTTTTTTTTTTTGTTTGTAATAGGTGAATCCTTTCAACTAGCCATCACTCCAACCATCTCTCCTGTGTGATATGGTGGAAAATATTTTTAAGTCTATTTCTTATGTCTCATTCTCTGTGATTTTCTATAGGTATAATCCTGAATTACCAATAAATTTTTTAAGTTTTGGGTTTTTTTCTTTTCTTTTCAATTTTTTAAAAAAAGTTAAATTTAAAACTATTTTTTATTACTCTGAGAAATGTTTCTCTGACCTTGTCCTTCAATCCTGAAGTTGATTATGTTTTCAGTGATGACAGCTTAAATTTAATAAATCTCTTTCATGTTTCCACTTTTCTTTTTCTTTTCCCCATGGTATTTTCATACTTTTTGTGGAACCAAAATTGTTATATGGATATTTTCCTCTGAAAACCCCTCAGGTTGTTTTCTGTATTTTAATGTTTTTTGAAATCTCTTATTATAGTGGAATATAAAAAAAAAAACCTAAAAACCTTAGGAAATAAATTAAGAAAAAGAAGTTTGGTGCACAGCTATAAAGCCTTAGGTAGATTATTTATCATCAGATAATAATATGGAGAAATTGCACATTTGGAGACATTAAAATTTGGGATTTTTTCATTATCATGATCTATTTAAACAATAGCAATGATTAAATCATAGTATCTAAAAGTGATTGAAATGAGTCTTAAGTAAATTTTGGGGAAAAATGATGATAGGAAAAATTGGTAAACAATAGAGGAGTCAAGTGTAGTGTGCATGGCTGTAATTACAGCTACTTGGAAGGTTAGGCAGGAGGATCACAAGTTGAAGCCAGCCTCCACAATATGGTCTGACCCTGTCTGAAAGTAAAATTTTTAAAAAAAGGTTTGGGGGAAGTTGCTGAGTGATAGACACTTGCCTATCATACACAAGGTCCTGCATTCAATCCTCCATATTAAAAAAAAAATTAGAAAGTTAGAATAATCACCAATCTAGAGTTGCTGATGAAGTTGAATAATGAGTGTGTTGGAGTCATTAAAGTTTAGAGTTAAAGGAATAGAAGATAATGAAGAAAGTAGTTGCTATGATTTTGATATGATGTGTTCCCCCAAAGCTCCTGTGTTAATGCAGAAATATTCAGAGGTAAATGACTAGATCATTAGAGTATAACCTAATCAGTCCATTCTAGTTGGAATGGATTAAATGCGAGTTAACTGCAAGAAGGTGGATCATGGTTGGAGAATGTGGGTCACTGGGGGTATGCACTGGAATGATTCATATCCTCATGGCTGGCCCCTTCCTCTCTCTCTCTCTCTCTCCCCCCCCTCCTGTCCCTCCTCCCTCTCCCCCTCCCTCCTTTCCCCTGTCTCTCCCTCTTTCTCTCCTTCTCAGCTACTATGAGATACCTTCTGCCATGTTCTGCCTCGACTTAGGACCTGAGCAATGGAATTATCCCGCCATGGACTCGATCTCTGAAACGGTGAGCCAAAATAAACTTTTCCTATTCCAAGTTGCTCTTATCAGATCTTTTTATCACAGTGACAAAAAGTGGGCTCGTGCATTAATATTCAATAATTATTTTTTTAACTTCAGAGGTGGAATAAATTTAGGTCATAATAAAATTAGGATTGTGCATAGAAAAGTGTGTGACTCTGGAATTAATGATCTCAGAGAAGTTATAACTGGAGAAAAATAAATCCTATTTGGCCAATAATAATATCCAGTAGGAAAACGCTGTGCAATGTTATCAGTGAAATCAATGAGACAACAAGGTGATCAGTGGGTAGCAGCACTGAGTACCTATGGAGAAAGGTGGGGGACACATTGACATGGTTCCATCCAAATCCATTGGGATACTTTCTGATGGATGGGTCTGAACCCATGCCTGAGATTCTGTGCACTTTCACTTTTAATGATATTTTATTGGTGACTCTATATGGGCTAAACTGTGTACCTCCCCATGCCAATTCACATGTGTAAGCTCTAAAACCTACAGTGTCACAGACTGTGACTGTATTTGCAGAAAGAGTCTGTAGAGAGACAATTAACTAAAAATGAGTCTGTTACAGTGAGCCCTAATCCAATCTGACTGGTGTTTGTATAAGAAGAGGAGGTTAGGATATTCAGAGACAGGAGACAATGTGAAGAAAAAGGTGGCCATCTGCAAGCCCAAGAGAATGGCTTTAGAAGAAACAAATCTGTTAATACCTTGTTCATGGACTTAAAGTCTCCATAACTACGAGAAAATGCATTTCTTTTATGCAAGCCACTGAGTCTCTGACGTTTTATTATAACAGCCCTAACTGACTAATGGACTCCCTTTGGAGATATAGGAGCTGCTTTTCCCTAGTCAGCCTGACAGCTGCAAGAACTTGGCAGTTTATGATGCAGGGGAAGGATGTGAGAAGTAGGGGGGAAGAAGGGAGAATGTGATAGTCCAGCTTCATTGCCTAAGGAAAATTCTGACTCAATTAATGCTTGAGAGTTGTAATATAAGATTACATGGGAGGATGACCTTGAAGTTGGCCCTCTTTCTGAAATTTTGTCCTCTTCACCTTCCTTGGCTTCTTCACCTTCCTTGTGCCATTTACTCAATTCTCTTCATCATTTTTTTTTCCCTAGAAGCCAATTTTTAATACATTTCTTACATATACATCCAGGTCTCATTGTTGCCTGTCTGTGAACCACACCTCAGCTAGGTGGTAGAATCAAATGTTTTATCCTCCAAGAAACAGACATTTTCCAATGAAAAGCCACTGAGATTCAGAGAGTTCACTGAAGTGCCTTTTATCCTAAAGTATGTGGAGAATAAGAACATAAAAAGCTTTATTGGAGAGGGCCAAGAAGAAATGGATTTTAAATTTAAAAAAAAATTGTAGTCTCTATACCCTTCTTTCAAACACCTGTCTTTTTCATGATTTTTTTAATGTCCTACCATCCCATAAACAGTTGGATACCCATTAGCTTTTGTTCTTGTCCCAACTTCTGTATAGCCTTTGAATTTCAATGAGGTGTTCTTAATAAGGTAAACATATTGCAAACTCTAATCAAATTATTCAATGTCTTGCCTTTTATTTATCAAATAAAAGATCACAAGTTTCAGACACAAGAAATTTATTGAAAGGCTTTTCTTATGCACCTAAACACCTACTACTTCATTTTCCCCAGGACATTAATCTTTCTATTTGTCACTGTTGCTTTTTCATATGTTCAGACCCTGGCACCTTATCACAAATTCATAAGAACACAATAAAATAATGCTTGCCAGTTCATGTGCTGTAACAAATTGCTAAAACCTCCCCCAAGAAGAAGATGTTCCAAAGATGCTACTTAGAACTTTTTTTTCAATAATATCTCTCATTTGCAATCATCCTCCTTTTATTCTCAGTATTCATAGTTGCATATGGAAATATCATGCCCACTGCTCATTAAAGTTCCTGCTGTGCTAGAAAACTAGTTGCCGACAGCTCTCACTCACTTCTGTGAGAAGTCTAGGGCTTCCAAACTCTAAGCCGTGCTCCTTTAAGAGGGAAAAGCTTCTGTTTTATTTCTACCATCTTGCAACTGTCTCATTGCTAATAAAATACAGAAAGAAGACAAATGAAATGAGAGTTCATGATAACCTTTAGGTGCCCATGCTGATATCTCAGTGGGTCACATTTCCCACCCAGCAGGTGTTCTATTCTGCTCAAATACCACTGAGTTGGGGAATTTAAAGAACATATGACCCAGGGATAAGATCAGTAGAGTTTAGATGGCCATCTTACAATGCCACACTGAAAAAATCTCTGCAATGTCTTTATTAACTTGTGCATCTGATCCACCCACTCAGAAATGTCTGTGAATGATGAAATCTGAGATAACAGAATGTGTTCCCTGCTCCGTGGTTTACTAGGAAAATTTCTCAACTATATCAGAAAGTCTTCTAACAGGTTTTCATTTTATTTTAATAAAACCATATTTATATCAAGAAATATTATTTATAATCTTTCTTTAGAGTAGAATAATTTTTAGTATCCTTTGAGATTTGATAACAAATACTTACTAAGGCTTCTCATTAGAGGAAAAACATATAGTTATTGGCAAATTTCCTAAGCATTAGGAAAAGTGAGAAGCTCTTCTTAGTAATAATTACATATAACAGTAATTAATGGTCTGGGACTTATGTGATTAAGTAGATTTCATACCCAGATTCTTTTGTAAGTCAATACACTTGAGTATTTCTAGTTACTAAACATATCTACTTCCTTAATTCATATCGACCCCATTTCTTTTAGATTGTACCTTCAAGTGTTTGAAGTTCTACAGAGCTTATCTGTTTTATCCTCTTTCCAATTGGCAAGACAAGCCATGTCAAGGTAATTAACTGGGATAACCTATTTTGCATAAAGTTATTATAAGTGAATGAAGAGCAAAGAAACTTTGTGGAAAATCTCCAAATTCCTAAGTCTCTTAAATTAGAGCACATGGGGCCATCTTTGTGTCTTGAAAATATCTATCTTGAGTAAATAAATAAGGGTTTAGATAAGTAAAATGTTTCATTTTTTAAAAATTTTTAAAAGTAGGGTTTTTGTATAAATGATAATGAAAATAATCCAGAGATGGACTTAATTATCACATTTTAATTGCATAGATTAACATTAAGTACTTTTCAACCAAAGATCACCTATAATTTCATTTGTGCTAATATTTTCTGAGGTTATATATGATTTGATGATGATGAATCTAACAGAAGACATCTCACTAAGTTTTAAAAGAGCCCTTGGCTTTTGATTACAGGACAACTTATTTTTAGGATTCTGCTTCATAGAGCCATATTTTAACATTTTGATTTCCTATTGATGAGGCATTCCTGGGATATATTAATTTAGATCGGAAATTCTTGCTGACTGACTTTCCAGATGTTAGGGGAAAAATGGAGTTTTATCTTCAAGCACATTAAAGCCATGTGTCAATATTTAGAAATGTTCACAAAACAATGTTAAAAGGCTTGACTGGGGGGACTGTCAGATAATGACCAGCCCAGGGCTAGTGCTATAGTTTATCTGTTCCTTGAGTTCCAATAGCTTTGGACACATTATTCTTGGACTGAGCATGCTAAGACTTCTGTATAATAACTGGAAAACTAAATTATTCTCTATGACAACATAAACCATACAAAAATGTAAGGGTTTTGTTGTTGTTTGTTTGTTTGTTTTTACCCTCTGGGTTTAGAACATTGCCAGGGTTTATCAGATGACAGCAGAGATCATCTCCATGTGCTAGTAGAAAAGACTGATTGGAAAATCAAGCCTGAATGAATTTTGTTCTGCCAGAACTTAAAAGAGACAAGAGGACATTGATATTTTGTAATGAGACCCTCTAGGGTTTTTTTTTTTTTTAAACAAAGTTAGATGTTAGATCTATTTTTTTAAGGAAAAAAGAAATCTGATGATACCAGTACAAATTGACCCAAACTAAAAATATGCATGACTGTTGAAACTTTGGATGAATTTTGTTCTTGGTATTTCTGTTAGCAAGATGTACTATATATGAACTTTCAGTATATTAAACCTGAATGTTATAGTAGAAAATGTCCTTCACATAGCTTTACTTTGCTTAAAACCTCTTTAAAATTAATAAAATATAAGGTATTTGAGTTATCTTGGATGAATAAAAATAATGAATTGAAATTACCAAATGCCTGTTTTAAAATTTAAGAGTGCATATTTATATGTACATGACTCTGCCAATTTGAATGTATTGCTGTTACGCCAAGTCAATTGTTAGAGACAGTATTTGATGATCTAAATTAAATGAAAAATGTAATGTCTTTTTTAAAAAAGCTATTTTAGCATGACATGCTGCCATTTGGAGGAAGGAAGAAGGAAGTACCCAGAATTTGTTGCTAAAATTCACCAACATTTGGACCTAAATTCCTTGCATTTTTGTTTAATGCTGTTCCAACTGGAGGCATGAATGAGCTGGATGCATCATCTGAGGATGGCAGCTCTGCAGGCATCCACCAACTTGCTAACAGGCTTTGTATGTGTTTGTTTATTTTTGTGATTGTATTTCTCAGCTTACGGTTGCTTATCCAGCACCGGCTTTCCACAACTGGCAAGCTAAAGTGAATGCACATAGAGATTGTGTGTATGTTCTAGACATATTGACATACTTTATTGGGAAAATAAAAATTGTTTGTAGATAAAGGCTGGGTGGGAGAATATGGATAATTGAAAACAACAACTAAAAAAGGATTAATCAGATATGCTTGAATGAATCTGGCTACTGCCTAATACAGAGAACTGAATGCAATAACTTTTAGTGATGGAAAATTACTGTGTAATATACAAGCAATTTGTTAGGGGAAAAGATGGTGTCCATGTGTTAAAAATATCAATGTGCAGATGAAGAAGATGGAGCTTCCCTTTCCTGACCTTTGTAGAGCATACACAAAGAGATTGGATTTTCTTACTTAATGTATGTTGACTCATTTATATTATCCTTTAGACATGGTTGTAAGTAAAACTAAGCAAATATAAGACATTAATAGGCAGACATCAACAGGAATTCTATGTATAAAAAAGTTAAGAAGCTTGTTGTCTGTGGTGAAGATTTCCATAGTTTGGGGGGGAAAAAAGCATTTGCAGAAACAACAGGGTAAACACGGTGGATTAGCCATGCAGGCAGAAAGACCTTAAGGAAATTTTAGTAATACTTTATAGACATACTCACAGGTATCACAGTCCTCATTAGGGATTTGTTGTGTGATGTAAATCTTTTTTTCTGATATTTGTTAGAATTCTTACTTCAGCCCTTTTCCACTCTGGACTCAATTTTCCCTCTGAGTTTTATCCTTTATCTCCTACTCTGCTGCTCCTTACTCCTAAAAGACTGATGTGATTCATGGTCTCTAGATTCACTTACACTTTGGGTCATGTTCCTTGCCCAGAAAACGTCTTCCTTTATGTACTCCTTTCCATTTATTTAGGCATCATTCAGACCATATTCCCATATTTCAGATATTTTCCTTGAACTCCTGGAAGAATTGACCTATCTATTCTACAAATCCTCCCCTCCCATCCTTTCTCAAAATTGCGTGTATGTACATAGTGTGTTGATGGAATGTTGGTGTATTAGTTTTCTGTTGCTCTCAAAACTAATTAGCACTCATTTATGCAGCTTAAAGCAACATTAATTATTATTTCACATTCTGTGGACAGCAGCAGTTCAGGCATGGAGTGGCTCAGCTCATTCTCTGTTTAAAAAAGTTACAAGAACAACCTCCAGAAACTGGAACAGGGGCATGCTTTCTGGGACAGTCTGGGAAGGGGTTTGCCCCCAAGTTCATATGTTGTTCACAGAATTCAGATGTACATGGTGTTGAAAGGACTAGGGTTTCTGTTGCCTTGTCGGTTGCCAGTCAAGGTTCTTCTCAGTGTCTGGCAGCTGCGGTATCCTTTGGAAGCTGGTCTCCTTTCTCCATATTCAAAGCTACAAAAGCAGGTTGAATCCTTTTTAATCTTTGAATATTTTTTATTTCCATAGCATCTCTTATTTCTCCAGCCAGACAACTTTCACTGCATTAGAGATTCATGTGATCCGATGAGGCCCTCCTGGATAATCCAGGTTAATCTCCCTAAGGACCATAACATTAATTACCTCTACAAAAATCCCTTCTGAGCAGTTCCTAGAGTAGCATTTGATTGGATAGCTGAGGGGTAGGAATCTTGGGGATTCGTTGAGTCCTGCCTCACCACAGTCAATGTCACTCTGTAGGCTTTCTCCCTTTGTTACCTTGCTTTAGTCACCATGGTATCTTTTTGAATTGGTTTTTCTATATTTCCCTGGAGTTAATGTCCTTGGTGTGCATCAAGTTGTGGTGAAGAAATCCTTCCTGTGGATTTGAATGGTGAAAGTTAGAGGAAGGCCTTGGCCCACCAGCTAGTAAGGTACCCATTTTGCTGCATCAGTTTCTGGTGTTTATTTTCATATTTCCATTCATCAAAACAAACAAACAAGACAAAAAAACAAATCAATCAAACAAACAAACAATCAAACAAAGAACCCCAGTGGTGGTTGCGTTGGTTTCTTGACCTGACTCCATATTCCCTGGATTATGTCTTTGGTTTCCTAATTCTTACCTTCACGCAGTCCAGCATGCTCTGGAAGTGGTGACAGCAGCAGATGCTAATAAAACTGTCTCAGTTGTGGTCTTAGAGGAAGTCGATTCATGATGAGCCAAATCTCTGTTCTTGGAATTTTTTTTAAAAAACTGAGGCTTAAATATGCTTCTGCACCCATCACAAGATTTTGTAATAAAAGACCATAATCTTGCCTTCCTCTGAAACCTGCCTGACTCATTATTTGAAATAAAAAATGAATTGATCATAGCAGATTTCTAAAACTCTTGACTTGGACAGGTGGTCAGGTAACAAGTAGTGCGGAGAATCTTATGTGACAGGTTGGGAACTTGTGAAGCCTTGAGCAAATGTTTATTCATACTGTTACTTACAGCTACTTTTTAAGAAGTAGTAATAAAGGGATCTGACCTTTTGGTGACTTCAAACATCAAGTTTATAACACAAAACTTGTAATTATTTGCATAATAAGCAATGTGATTATTTGGTAGCTTCCATTGTTTATATTTGTTACAAACTCAGGCAACTAAGATTCACCCTATGATATGGCACTGGTACATTAATATGAGCTTTGACACTACTTTGGGAATTTCATAAATAAACTTATTTTTATTATGGTGATGAAATATCTTCAAAAATTTCTGAAATTACTACTGAAGTTGATAATAATAATAATAATAATATCTAATTCAACTATTATGTCAGGGTATGCTGGGCCTATTTAATATATATAATCAAATAATGCTGTAATATTATTTTAAATGACATAGTTAGCACAGTTTAATAACCTGTAGAGATGCAATATAAATCTCTAATATATATATATATATATATATATATATATATATATATATATATAGAGAGAGAGAGAGAGAGAGAGAGAGAGAGAGCATTAAAAGGAATGAGAAACTAGGAAGGATAAGAAAGATATTTATTCATGGAGAAAATATACCTCAAGTTTATGTTTCTTTGTGAGATTCTCTCTTTATGTATTTGTCATTTTATGTATTTATATATGTAATATATATTTCAGATCTTGATTACTTTTATTTCCTTATTTATTCTCATTTTGCCATTATATAAAGTTTGAACCACCTAAAAGTAGGCAAAATTTTATAATAGACCTCCATAAATTACAAACTTTACTAACACTTCATCAGCTGTGGTTTACCTATCTCTTCCAAATTTCCCCATTCTTCAATGAATGAAAATAAATCCTATACATGTTGAACATATCACCAAGTCAAATTTAGTGACAAGATATTTTATTAGTATGAATTAGATATATGTATAATCATATAGAATTATGTACACATCTCATAAAACTTGGGGGTGTTTACTGGAGAATGACCTCAGTGGCACTCAACCACTGAGCCACATCATCAGCCCTATTTTGTATTTTATTTAGAGACAGGATCTCACTGAGTTGCTTAATGCCTTGCTTTTGCTGAGGCTGGTTTTGAACTTGCCATCCTCCTGCTTCAGCCTCCCATGCCACTGGGATTACAGTTATGTGCCACTGAGCCCTGCTCATACAATTTTTGAGAAGAAAAATTTTTAAAAGTTATTTGACCTTGAAATTCATCATTCTTTTCTTTCCCTTGAGTAATTTTACAGTTAATATCCTCCATTCCTTAGTGTTTACAGTTGAATATTTATTTCTCCTTGCTATGAAATATGTCATTTAAATCAGAGAGAAAAGTCTCATTCCATCTTCAATTCTATGCTCCTACAACCCCAGGATAAAAGCTGCATTAAAATGGAAGGCATTCTACTCAATTCTTAGGAATTGCAGAATTTTTCTCACGTGGATCCATGAATTTTAAGAAAATTGACGATTATAAACCAAATAAGTAGTTTTACCTTCAGTTTGCATTCTCATGATTATGACATGAGAGAAAAATGCAACTTTTTCTTATAAAGTATATGGCTAATAGAGTAAATTATTCATTCCAAAACATTTATTTCACTCCTGCTGTGTCATACAGTGAATACACAAATATAAAAAGCAAATTGCTCATTGACACCCTCAACAAACACTGGGACATAGTGCTGATCAAGTTCTGCTAATCTCCTTATAGAATGCATGGAATCAGGTCTAATAAAATACATTAGGTATGTGCTAATGCTAGAAGTACAGTGTTGTGGAGCACAAAGGGCTGACACAGTCACTGATGATATATAT
>NW_025999961.1:7825067-7906951 GCF_001458135.2 Marmota marmota marmota
TATATATATGAGGGAGTGGAGGAGATGGTGAGGGTAAAAAGAGATTTAGGGAAGAAACAGCCAAAGCTCTATGTGATTCCAGAAGCACAGAGAATAGTATGGAACATGAACAATTGATGTGGAGATTCTAAAAAAAAAGAAAGGGAAAAATTGTGAGGAAAATATTTTGGATAGTAAAGAAATAGAATTACATGCTAAGGAGTTTGCACTTCAATGTATAGGAAAATATTTTAAGAAAAGCAATTGCATGATCAACTATAGTTAATTTAACCATATCTCACATGCCATGTAATGCCAGATAACTAAGTTGAAAGATGTGTATCATTTCCTGAGCTAGCAGACTCAATTTAACTCCAGGTGAAAAACTATATAGAATCTATTATCATTCAGTCTGAGCTCCCTGTGCTGTTGCTTTTGAAGTCTATGACCACATTTAAAACCCCAAAGGGTGGGCAAGCATTTTCCTTTCTCCCTCCTTGACTCTCTGCTCAACTCAGGTTATTCTTTAGTAAGAGGAGAGAATTGCTGCCCGACACCCTGCAGCCTTGGGCACAGCTGGCATCTGGAACACTTTGGTGCATGCCCAAGAGCCATGCAGATAAATGACATATAGGGGGGTTAGCAGTGCTTTCTCCACCCCCTGGAGAAACTCCTACTCAGTACAGTGGCAGGGGACATGAAGTGGGGCTGAAAGAAAGTCATTTCTATACACACACACACACACACACACATCAACTTGAACTAGGTTTTCCATCCCAAGGGTTAAGTTTAGTCTAGCATCTAATATCTAATATCTTGGATCAAATATCAAGTCTCCTCCACACACAGACACACCCTGTAATTACTCTGTTGATCATAAATAATATTTCCTTCAAGGACTCATTTGCATGACTCTCCTTGGGCAAGGACTCATTCACATTACTCTCCTTGGGCAAACCTATGGATGTATTTACCAATGCTTGTTTAGAGAAGGAAAAAAAAATCCATATGCATTTTGGAGTGTGGCTTGTGAATGCTACGTTGTGTAATTCATTGCTTTTGAGTTTCTGTGGTAGGAAGAAATTTCATATGGATTTAATTTTGTCAGAGCTCTGGGAATTACTTACCATTTTTGACATGTGAGACATCACAGCTCTGGGAAAGAGCTGATTACCATTTCATATTTGTTATGGTTTTCCAGGTGGCTGGATATTGCTAAAGCATCCTGCCTCTCATCCAGCTTTACTCAAACTGTTTCTTTAGAATACTGAGTCTACACTGCATGGCAGCAAGCAAAGAAGGGCTGCCAGTTATGCAGATAACTTCTATTTCGTAATTAGGAGCACTGAGGAGCCAGTAGAGTACATAGGCTCCATTCACTGATAGCATCTGAGTGTTCTTGGAATAGTCTTTCTGGAGCAGTGTAACTGTGGGCAAATTACTAAACCTTTAAAACCTGATTTCCATAACCTATAATGTGAGATTAGTAAGATCTCCTTCATAAGCACCATTTATACTGTTTGAAGTTTTTTAATGTAAAATGTTTAGTCCAGTATCTTCCACATAATTGCCTCTCTATAATTGATATCTTTTATAGATGATTTTCACAAATCTAAATACATTTCAGATCGTTCATAAAATCTGGTTAAATATGCTGAAGAATAATAAATTTATAAGGTATTAAAATACTTATTCATTTTCATTTCCTTCTATAAAATCAACTTCCATTTACTTGCATTCTTCACTTCTCAGAAAAAAAGCATATCATGTCTGTGGTCTCATATGGAGAATCCATGTATTACATTCATTGATTTTTTTTTCCAAATAAAAATCTTCCATACAAGTGGAAAATTTTATTTCTTTTGCTCAAAATGCAGTTGACAATTAGTTTTAAATTACTTCCTTTGATAAATGGAAGAGTAGATGTTTAAAATTTTAGCAAAATATTGCAACAATTATAATTCATTAAAATAAGTCAGAGCTTTATTGGAACAATCTCTTAAAGACCACTGCAAAATATTTGCTCAATTGCTATCATTACTATTAATTTTGCTATCATTTTGATATAAAGCATGGGGTGATGGAACTTGCTTTTATTGATGAGGCTAGGAGCAATTTACTTTTGCAACACATTGCTCAATCCATGAATTTAGAACCAGAGGACTAACATATCTTATGTAAGCCTACAAACCTATGAAGTGTTTAAGCATTGAGTATTTAAATACAATTAACTGGTTGGCAAGAAGTTAACAGGTTTTGATTTCAGCAATCACTTATTTGTTTATGTGTTTCCAATTGGAATTGTACAGTTATCATACTGAATGATATTGATCAAGTCAGTTGGGTGACTGGTACAAGTGTCTATAAATAACTCATATCCCATGCTGCTTAGCACTGGATCATTCATCACTGTGCACAGAGAGTGAATGTCTAAGATTATTTTCCTTCTCTTTCAAGCGGTAGACAGTACGCTACCTAAATTAATACAAAAGTAAGAAGGAAATTATCAGATGATCTTAGGGATGTCATTCTGAACATTACTGAGTAGCTCACCTGTGGTTTGAATTTTCCCCCAAAAAAGCACATGTTGGAAACTTGATCCACACAGCAAACTTGCTGACTGGCAGGTGGAACCTGTAGAAGATGGTAGTTCTTGAGGGCTCTACTCCATGGTAGATTAATGCTGATTGTAGGAGGTCTTGAGGCTGTGAGTTTCATCTCTTGCTTTCTCTTACTCTCTCTTTGTTCTGTCATGGAATGACCTAAGAAGGATCTCACAAGATGTTGTCTTCTCAGTACTGGATCCAGCCCCCAGAACTATGAGCTAATAAATTTCTGTAGATGTATAAGTTATGTAGCCTCAGATATTTGGTTACTAGCAGCACAAAACAGACTAAGGCAGTCCTAAATAAGGAGTAAGCAAATGATTTTGGAAATTATAATTAAGATGATATAAATAAGTGTTATTTTAGAATCAAAATCTAATATAAATACATATACATATATACACAGGCATAATATATATGTACAGAAAAGGGAAGGATTCAGGTTATACCAAAATTAAACTAACGAGCCACCTCCAAAAATACAGTGACATTATTAGTATCAGTTCCTTAAGAGCCGAATACTGTGTTATTACCAGACCACTACATAATTCATTGGAATCATGGTGAAAATTTAGAGAATACAATTGCTTATCTTTTATTTTTGTTCAGTTTTTAAGAAAATATCCCTGAGCATAAACATTCATTTACAACATAGGAATGATAATCCACCCCATAAGATAACTGAGAGTGTTAAAAAAATAAAACACATATTACATGACTGAGAGATGGTTACAAAGAATCAAAGAATGCTGGTTTTTCTTCTTCTTCTTTTTTCCTCAAAAAAATTCACATGGGTATGTGAATGTCCAAAAGGGAATTTAAAAATGCTTTACTACTTAAAATTTGACCACACATTGTTTTATGTTCCCAATGTCTACTAATTTCTTAAAGAATTAGTTATTTTATGGGACAAAATTCTTAAAACATACTTAGTTCACAGTCATTTGAGAGAAATCCTTTCTACGTCTCTGCCTGGTTAATACTTCCAAACTGGGGAAGAGTTTACAATTCTTTGGAGTTCTAATTGAGTCATAGAGCCCTAATTTAAAAAATAACAACATGAAAATAAATATCAATTAACGAAATACCTAGCATGAGTATTAAGGTAGATTTCCGTTTATCTTTAAGCATTTTTAATGGATTCAACCAAGTGAAATTACACTATGAATTAGTGAAATCAAGTTTTTACAGATTTGACTGGCTACCAAGAATAAATTGGAAGGTTGAATTATGTTCTCAAGAAAATGAGAACTAAGTAGAAATACGCCTTAATTGTCCAAATGTATCTTTTTAAAGTTGTATCTTCTTCATGAATATATAGAGAACATGAGTGTTTTGAAAACAAATGTAAATTTACCATAAGGAAACATTTGCGTCTGGACATGTCTGTTCTACCCATATCTTTCCAACTATAAAATTTTCGGGAGACATTAAGGATGATGTCAGTTTTTATTCAAAGGTAGTTATACTAAAATACATGAAATTGTTTGAAAGGTCAGAAGAGAAAATAATTTAGACTATCAATTCAAAACCTGGGCAATTGTTTCGATTGCAAAAAGATGCTCTGGAAGCCTGAGTGGAGCTGCCAGAACCAGGCACATTTGAGAAATCTCAGGGGAAGCCATGTCCTCGGGAGACTTGGCGTTTGCTTTTCACTTCAAAGCAGTCAGGCTCAGCCTCTTGGTAATAAGCCAACGTGAACATCCAAACATCTGTAGTTTCTGCCTTCACACTCGCAGTCCGTTTGCTGGTATGTCAGAAGCTGGAAATGCGAATTATAAACAAAATATTACTCTATTTAAGTTTTAACTTCAGTGCACCCTTCACTGAGTCTAATAACCATATTTTTGTTACTTGCTCAGAAATAACTGTCTAAAGCTTGATAAGATACAGTTTCGGATTTTGTTTGCAGAATAAACTGGGGTCCAGAATCACTAAGTGACTTGCCTAATGGCACACAGTGGGTAAGCAGATCAGCTCTGCACTCTCCGTGCATCCTTCTGCTGCCTTGCATTCCTCTCTGCTGTCAGCTCAAGACTTGTGTCTTGGCCTCCTGCCATTGCAGCTCCATGTTCTGGACTCTGTGGGGATGTTCATCCAAATATAATGTGACTGTACCAGAGCAGTGAATGGTGCACTTATATATCCTTTAACCAGGTGATTTTTTGGTACATAGTAAGGTCTTCTATTTCTCAAAGAGTTTTAGAAATATGTTTGTTTATGACAGAGAACAAAGGCCATGGAATTTAAATAATTCAATAATAAAAATAAAATGTCTAAAAATGTGACTTGAGGGTGACTTTTTTATGCTTTCTTTTTTTATTGGTTGTTCAAAACATTACAAAGCTCTTGACATATCATATTTCATACATTTGATTCAAGTGGGTTATGAACTCCCATTTTTACCACGTGTACAGATTGCAGGATCACATTGGTTACACATCCACGTTTATACATACTGCCATAGTGTCTGTTGTATTTTGCTGCCTTTCCTATCCCCTTCCTCTCCCCCCTCTCCTCCCTTCCCCTCCCATCTTCTCTCTCTACCCCATCTACCATAACTCATTTCTCTCTCTTTTTTTCCCTTTCCCCTCACCTCCTCTTATATGTAATTTTGTATAACAATGAGGGTCTCCTTCCATTTCCATGCAATTCCCCTTCTCTCTCCCTTTCCCTCCCACCTCTCATCCCTGTTTAATGGTAATCTTCTTCTCATGCTCTTCCTCCCTGCTCTGTTTTGAGTTGCCCTCCTTATATCAAAGAAGACATTTGGCATTTGTTTTTTAGGGATTGGCTAGCTTCACTTAGCATAATCTCCTCTAATGCCATCCATTTCCCTGCAAATGCCATGATTTTGTTATTTTTTAGTGTTGAGTAATATTCCATTGTGTATAAATGCACATTTTTTTTTAGTCCATTCATCTATTGAAGGGCATCTAGGTTGGTTCCACTGTCTAGCTATTGTGAATTGTGCTACTATGAACATTGATGTAGCTATAACCCTATAGTACGCTCTTTTAAGTTCTTTGGGGAATAGTCTGAGAAGGGGAATAGCTGGGTCAAATGGTGGTTCCATTCCCAGCTTTCCAAGGAATCTGCATACTGCTTTCCAGATTGGCTGCACCAATTTGCAGTCCCACCAGCAATGTATAAGTGTACCCTTTTTCCCACATCCTCACCAGCACTTGTTGTTGTTTGACTTCATAATGGTGCCATTCTTACTGGAGTGAGATGGTGGTATCTTAGTGTGGTTTTAATTTGCATTTCTCTAATTACTAGAGATGATGAGCATTTTTTCCGTGTATTTGTTTATTGATTGTATGTCCTTCTCTGAGAAGTGTCATTTCAGGTCCTTGGCTCATTTGTTGATTGGGTTATTTGTTTTCTTATTGTTTAATTTTTTGAGTTCTTTGTATACTCTGGATATTAGGGCTCTATCTGAAGTATGAGGAGTAAAAATTTGTTCCCAGGATGTAGGCTCCCTCTTTACCTCTCTTACTGTTTCTCTTGCTGAGAAAAAACTTTTTAGTTTGAGTAAGTCCCATCTGTTGATTCTTTATTTTAACTCTTGTGCTATAGGTGTCCTATTAAGGAATTTGGAGCCCGAGCCCACGAGATGGATGGAGATTAGAGCCAACTTTTTCTTCTATCAGACGCAGAGTTTCTGGTTTGATACCAAGCTCCTTGATCCATTTTGAGTTAACTTTTGTGCATGGTGAGAGAAAGGGATTCAGTTTCATTTTGTTGCATATGTATTTCCAGTTTTCCCAGCACCATTTGTTGAAGATTCTATCCTTTCTCCATTGCATGCTTTTAGCAGCTTTGTCAAATATAAGGTAGTTGTAATTTTGTGGATTGGTCTCTGTGTTCTCTATTCTGTACCATTGGTCCACCCTCCTGTTTTGGTACCAGTACCATGCTGTTTTTGTTACTATTGCTATCTGTAGTATAAAGTCTGGTATCACTATACCACCTGTTTCATTCTTCCTGCTTAGAATTGCTTTTGCTATTCTGGGTCTTTTATTCTTCCAGATGAATTTCATGATTGCTTTATCTATTTCTACAAGAAATGCCATTGGGATTTTGATTGGCATTACATTAAACCTATAGAATACTTTTGGTAATATCGCAATTTTGATGATGTTAGTTCCGCCTCTCCATGAACAGGGTATATTTTTCCATCTTCTAAGATCTTCTTCTATTTCTTTCTTTAGGGTTCTGTAGTTTTCATTGTATAAATTTTTCACCTCTTTTGTTAGGTTGATTCCCAAGTATTTTATTTTTTTGAGGATATTGTGAATGGGGTGGTTGTCCTCATTTCCTTTTCAGAAGATTTGTCGCTGATATACAGTGATTTTAAAAAATTCATCTTATAGATGTTTAATTTACATACACTAAAATGTTCAATTGTATATATACATGTGTATGCATACATATATATGTATCTAAATCTATATTGTTATCTGTTGGTATATTTATAATTTGAACCACGTATAGACATGTTCTTAACCCCCAAATATTTGAGTATGAATTTTCCCAAAACAAAGATGTTTTCTTCCTTACATCCATATTACACTTTTAGGAGGCTAGAAAACATTTAAAAGGCCAAAAACTATCTTTAATATTCAGTTGATAAATATTGGTATTTGTATTGCTATTTTAACATAAATATATGAAAAATAGATATTTATTTGAAATTATATGTTACACTGCATTTACATTTTTGTTAAACAAATGCTATTATTTGAATGGATCAAGTTAACAGTGAAATTAGTAGTAATATTAAGAATTTTTAAAAATTATATAAAAAGAAAACCTAATAATATTTTATAACATTTCAATTTTGATACAGCAATGCTTAGAATTATTTAAAATGTTGAAGACTTATATTTTGTAAGTCCTATTATACATTCTTAGGAAGGAATAATACATAAATGTGAGATTTTTTAAGAAGAGATTATAAATACAGAAAGATTAGGTATTGTTTTTACTTAATAAAAGGAAAAAATGACATGTTTCTTTCCTTCTAATGATGCAGTGGGATATTTTTACTCTTCCTGACTCCTTTTCTAATATTAGACCTCTGAACACCTGCAGCCTTTAAGACAAGTTTCTTTACTTTTATGCTGTGGAAAAACTAAACACTCATGTACAGGACATTCTCTTTGACTGCAGCCCTGCTTTTCTGAAGCCCGTGTTGTACTCCTTCCTGGTGTCATACCATGGTGATGACACCAAACTAAATATCCTCTCAAGAAGAGCATTTGAGCATAGACTATTTAGAATTTTTACAGGGAGTTTCATTTAAAAAAAATCACGATATAAAATTAACCATTTTAAGGTGTGCAACCCAATGACATTAAGTACATTCGTAGTGTTGTACAACTATCATCCCGTGTTTGAAAATATGTTCAGCATCAGAAAACCTAGACCCATTCATCAATGTCTCATGGTCACAGTCTGTTGGAGCCTCTGGCCATGTCCTCACCTAGCAGAAGGGCTAGCTAACTCTCTGCATCTCCTTCAAAATGGTACTAACACGACTTGTGAGGGCCCTGATTTTATAAGCTAATCACTTCTCAAAGGACCCACCCCCTAATATTATCCATCTGGAAGTTAGGATTTCAACCTATATTTTTAAAATTTATGATTATAACTATTATAGTCGTGTCTCCTTGTGGTTTTGATCTGCATATTCCAAATGACTAATGATGTTGAGCACCTGTTCATGTGCTTGTTGGGCATATGTGTCATGGTCTTTTAAAGAATGTCTGTTCAAATCCTTTGACTATTTATTAATTGGATTGTCTATATTTTTGTTGCTGAATTCTAAATTATTTATGTATTTTGAGTATGAGACCCCAATCAGTGTATAACTTGAAAATTTTCTTATTCTTCCTTTAAATTTATTTTTGATAAATAACAAAAAACTTATACACATTAGTGAAGTACCATATGACATTTCATTACATATATACTTTATGTAGTTAGGTTAAACAAATCAGTCTTCTGAAACATTTATCACTTTGTTAGGTGAAAACATTCAAAATTCTTCCTTCTATCTTTTTGAAATATATAGTCCACAGCTGGTATTTATAGTCTCCCTACTGTGCAGTAGCACACTAGAACTTCTTACTCCTATCTAACTGTAAACTAATGCCCATTAACCGACCTTCCCTCATGCCCCCTCATCCTGCCCACCCTCTGGTAAACACCCTTCTACTCTGAATATTTATGAGATCAACTTGCTTATATTTCACATATAAGTAATATCATATGGAACTTATCTTTCTGATAATTTTGCTTAATGATCTCAAGTTCTATCTATGTTGCTGCAAATGATAGGACTCACTCTTTTTCGTGGTTGAATACTACTCCTCTGTCTCTATATACCACATTTTCTTTAACTATTCATCAATGCATGGGCACTTAGGTTGCTTCGATTTCTCAGCTACTCTAAATAGTGATGTGATGAGTATGGAGAGATGGGGAGGGAGTACAGGTATCACTCTGACATGTTAATTTCACTTCCTTAGATTATATACCCAGAAGAGGAATTGCTAGATCATATAGCAACTCTCATAACTGTTTTGGAATCTCATTATAATATCTTATTCTGGTTTTGATCTGCATCTTTCTAGTGGCTAATGCATTTTATTATATACTTATTGGCCATTTCTTTGTCTTCCTTTGAGAAATGGCTATTTAGATGGTTTAATCATTTTTATTACATTATTATTATTATTACTATTATTTGCTGTTGAGTTTTTGGGTTTGGGGAGTTACTCATACGCTCTGGATAGGAACTACTTGTCAAATACATAGTTTGCATATATTTTGTGCTGGAAGATTGTCTCTTCACTTTGATGATTGTTTCCTTCAGTGTGACAAAGCTTTTTAGTTTGATGTAATTCCATTTGTCTGTTTTTTTGTTTCCTGTGCTTTTTTGGGGTCTGATCCAAAAATATCGATGCCTATTTATGAAGGAAATTCCTGAAGCATTTCTGCTTTCTTTTAGTTGCTTCATTGTTGCAAGTTGTACATTTAAGTGTCCAATCCATTTTGACTTGAACTTGTAACTGGTAAAGATAGGGATGTAGTTTCATTCTCCCCTACATATGGCTACCCGATTTTCCCAGTGACATTTATTGAAATGACTGTCCTTTTTCTAAGGGAAGAATGTGTGCATCTTTGTCGAAAAGTGGTTGGCAGTAAAGGATTGAAATCAGCAAAGAGAAATATCTATGCCTGTATTTATTTTGTCTCTATTCACGTGAATAAAACCTGAAGTTAGTGTAGGTGCCCATCAACAGGTGAGTGGATAAAGAAATGTGCTATATGTACACAGTGGAGTAGTATTGCGTCATAAAGAAGAATGAAATCCTTTCACTTGCAAAAATATGGATAGAACTATAGGACATTAGGTTAAGTAAAATAAGACAGACTCACAAGGACAATTCTTAATATTCTTTCTCAAATAGGAAGCTAAATAATATTGACCTGAAAATGATTACTAAAGATTGGGAAGGTTATGTGTGGTGACGGTCGTGGGGAGTGAAAACAGGGAGGTTGCCTTTTATCACTGAAAAATATTATATGCATGGAAATATCACATTGAACTCCATTAAAATGCATAATTCTTATGTGTTAATAACAAAATATTTTTAAAAAATTAATAATTAGTTGGCTATGGTATAGTTTAGATATGAAGTGCCCCTGAGAGTTCACGTGTTAGACAATGCAAGAATCCTAAGAGGTCAAATGATTAAATCATGAGAGGTGTAAATAACTACTTAATGGATTGAGCCACTGATATGGATCAGCTGGGAGATAACTACAGGAAGGTAGGATACGGCTGGAGTAAGTAGGTCACTGGGGGTGTGCCTTTCAGGTTTATATTTTAACTCTGATGAACAGAGCTCTTTCTCTTTTCTTCCTGGTTGCCATGCCCTGAGCTGATTTCTTTCTTTACACCCTTCTGCCATGATATTCTGCCTCACCTTGGGTCCAGAGCTATGGAATGAGCCAACCAGACACTGAACCTCTGAAACTGTGAACTGAAAAAGAAACTATTCCTCGTGTATGTTTTTCTAACCAGGTCTTCAGGTCACAGTGGTAAAAAAAGAAAAGCACAAAAAATGATATGGATAACATGAGTTCATTTCTAGGGTCTGCATTCTGTGGCTTAGGTCTACATGGTCACTCTCTTGATAATATCATTAGATATACAAAAGTTTGAATATTATGAAATCAAACATATTTTTTATTGCTTATTGTGTTTTGATGCCATATAGAATAGACTATTGCCAAATGCAAGGTCATGAAGATAATACATTGATTTCTTCTGAGAGTTTTATAATTTTATCTCTTTCATTTAGGATTTTGATTCATTTTATGCAATTTTTGTATATGGTATAAGGTAGGGGCAATATCTAGGATATTATTTATATATAACAGCAGGTTTTTAGATTTGTAGAAATTAGTTTTCAGTTTACAAAAAAATGCCCAACCTCTGTGTATATACAAGCTGTTTTTCAGTTAGGTTTATCGTATCCATAAACTCATAATATAGTCTATTCTCTACTGTTTTAGTCAGCTGTTTCGCTACTGTGACTAAAAGATCTGATCAGAACAATTGTGGGGAAAGAAAAGTTTATTTGAGGGCTTGGGATTTCAGAGGTCTTAGTTCATAGAAGGCTGGCTCCATTTGGGTCTCAGGATAAGGCAAGACATCATGGCAGAAGAGTGTGGCAGAGGGAAACAACTCACATGATGAGCAGGAAACAGAGAGTCCACTCTCCAGATAAAAAATATTTACCCCATAATCATTCCCCCCAATGCCCCACCTCCTCCAGCCACACCCTACCTGCCTCAGTTACCACTCAGTTAATTTCAGCAGGGATTATTTCACTGATTAGGTTAAGGCTATAACTCAATAATTTCTCCTCAAAACCTTCTTGCATTGTCTCATATGTGAGCTTTTGGGGGACACCTCAGATCCAAACCATAACATATACCATGATATATATAAATCAAATCTGTATTTCCCAAGAAAAATGGATTTAAAGTATAAAGATATTTTTTTAAAAAAAATTGTAGTTGTAGATGGACAGAATGCCTTTATTTTATTTGTTATGTGATGCTAAGGATGAATCCAGTGCCTCACATGTGCTAGGCAAGTGCTCTGCCACTGATCCACAACTCTAGCCCCTCATCAAGATAATTTTAAGTTGTGAAATTTAAGGTAGGTTCCAAAGAAGTTATAATTTTAGTTAGGAAATGAAGAAAGTCCTTTTTAAATTGGCATGTATGTTCTGGTGTCTGTTTTGAGTTTTGAAGTAATCTTATTCCAAAAGTGAATCATTTTTTGTTGTATTTTTGTCATAACCTACATATAACACTGAAAAGCTAAGATGTAGTCAGTGCAGTCTTTTATGAGATCAAAATGGCCTCTTCAAATATCAGCAAGCAATTTTGGAGAAAGAAAACATAAATTTTGTTTCACTAGAGCTCTCTTAATGGTTCTTATCCTCAGTGCATTTCCAGGTTAGAAAAGGATATTCTTGTCCCACAATTTGAAAATATGATGTTACACCAGGACAATTTATTTGTTTATTTATTTATTTTATTGTTGGCTATGACAGCCATCTTGTAGGTACCTGTCTAAGGAGTCTATTTCCTTCAATTTCTGTAAAGTCAAACTTCTCATTATATACTTTGGAAAAAATTGAAGAAATTGAAAGTGACTCAAAAATATAAAGCCTTCAATATTACAGGTAGGCAAATGTCAACCTTTTTTAGAAGTGTTTTGTGTAAGACATGTAGAAGGAAATATATAATTTTTGGCAAGAAGTTTATAGTGTGAATGAAACTGACCAAAATCACATTCATATTATCTGAAGAATATGAAAATATTTGCACAAAGTCTTATTTTAATTTGGGGACAACATTGACAATTCTCTATTCTGCACAATTCTCTGTTTTAATCACAATTTTTATGGATTGTAAGAATGTGATTTGAAAGTTGACTTTCTTAATAACGTACCTAAAACCTATGGGTAACTGTTGCTATTGTCGTGTGGTGGATCCCTTGTTATTCTACAGAAACCACAGTCCTTGTATGAACTGACAGAATCAATCCTTCATTGTGAAGCACTAACAGACTAGTTATCAAACTTCTCCTCTGGTTCACCCATAGATATGTTAGTTACGTTTAGGAAATGTGAATTTACTCAATTTTGGAGATCAGCTAAGTGCATAACACAACACAGTCCAATGTAGAATTCCCAAGTTAATTTAGAACTTTTATTTCCAACTGTGTATTTCCAACTGAGCATTGCCATCATTTTCAGAGATGAAAAACCAAACAAACAATAGCAACCTCTAGATCAGGGGTCAACATTGATTCAACACTATTTAATCCTCAGCTTTTATTCACTTTTGCCCACCTGGTTTTAGTTATATCCATTTGGACAGCATTTCTTTTTTCTTTCTGGTCCTGGACTCAATGCAGGATCATGCACAGCATTTATTTGCCATGTCATTCCTGTCTTCTCTGATGTGCAAAGAAGTTGCTTATTTTATCATGAACTTGACAAGCCTTTAAAAATTATTAACTGAGATATTTGATGTTTTCCTCAATGATCAAACTAAAGCCACACATTATCTAAAGGAATACTGCAGAAACATTATCATGCTAGTCTCAGAGCATTGTATAGGGAGGAACAGTTTTGCTAATAGTGATGGTAACTTTGACAGCCTGACCAATTTTGTATCTACCATATTTCTTTACGACAAAAACACTTTGCAATTTGTAATTGGAGTAAGCATTTCATGGGAAAACAGTCCAAATCTAGGCCAATATTCTATTCTTCCTTAAACCTATGTGAATCAACTGCCCCCACATTTCTCAGTTATTGAATTTTGATTCTCTTCATTTTCTCTATAGCCTTAGTTATCTTTTTAAAATATGGGTTTTTTAATTGTAGATGGACACAATATCTTTATTTTATTTATTTATTTTCATGCAGTGCTGAGGATCCAACCCAGTGCCTCACACATGCCAGGCAAGCACTCTACCACTGAGCAACAACTCCGACCCAGTTATCTATCTTTTTATAAGAAAATGCTTTCTCTGCTCTTGAAGCCATTTGTTTTTTATTTATATCAATATGAAATGATGGGATTTCTGTTTTAATGAATGAGTTGTTGCTTGTTACTGTTATTATTAAGTTTGATGCTTATTTTTTCCTAGATTCTGTGTGTGTTCCCTTGAGTTTCCTTTGACGTTATCCTATTATCTTTTTTTTTGGTGGGGGAGCACTTGATTTTTCTTGCATAAGATTTTCCATAATTATACTTTTTATTTTTTAATATTTTGGTACCGAGGATTGAACCCAATTGTGCTTAACCACTGAGCCACATCCCCAGCCCTTTTTAATGTTTTATTTAGAGACCAGGTCTCACTGAGTTGCTTAGTGCCTGGATAAATTGCTGAGGCTGGCTTTGAACTCGTGATCCTCCTGCCTCAGCCTCCTGAGACTCTGGGATTACAAACATGTGCCACCATGTCCAGCAACTTTCCATCCTGAAATCAACCATTTCACTCACAATCTGTAGCTTTTTGTAGTTAAAAAAATGGCATTTGGGAGTAAAATTTTTATCACTGCTAGAGAAAAGGAAACACTGTCCAATAGATATAAATAAAAATGGAGAAAAGTAAATGAAGTCTGGGAATTAAATAGTGCAGAATATGTTGGTCTTCTGATTTTGAGGAAGAGTAATCTCTCTAGGCCTTACTGTTTCTAGATCCTCTCAGCAGAGTGAGAAATAGAGGTTAGATTTGCCCAGCCCCTGCATGGCACCCCATTGCTACCTTTTCCCACCCCATGGCTACCTCCACATAGCTCTGTGTTACCATGAGCACTTAAGTCTGCTCATGCCTCGGGTCACTGCCCACAGGACTGTCTCTCCTTTCTCAGCTTCCAGGTAAACTGCCACATCTTCACAGCCATCCTACAGTGTGGAGATACTATAAAAATTTGTGCAACACATTTTGCATATATAATTTGTTCAATTCACCTATAACTGTTTCTTTTGTTTAGAAAGTGGGCAATGTCATGGAAACATTTATTCAAAGTTACTCAAATGGTGTCTTACATTTAGTGAATGATCAATTGAAGCCTTTTAATTATTAATTTTACTACCTGTGATTGTTGAATGTTTAATTAATTAGTTAAATTACTTGCTTATTTTCTCTTAAGGAGATGTTCTTTTCTTTCAAATGGGGAGATGATGGGAAAGTGATAGTACTAATCTTTTAAAGAGTATTAGTTTTCTTCGGTTTCTTCTATCAAAGGAAAAATAGTTTTGTTATTCATAGATCATTAAGGTCAAAATTAGTTGAATTATTTTCTGACCAACTAGACTTGTAAAGAATTTTCAAGTTGGAATAATTGAATGAAAAAAAATGTAGTCCATATGTTTAAAGATATAAAGAAGATTAACGTTTTACAACATAGACTTTCAATTTCTTCTTGTTATAGTTGTGATAAGCTAATTTGAGAAGAAATTTCCAATGTTATTGGCTGAAATTTATTTTCCTTAATCACTGTTTTTAATTTGTGAAAAATTTGGTGTATGATCAGCCTTGTTAAAGGTTTATCCATGTATTAGTTTTTAAAAAGAAAAGGCTTTGGTCCTTGTTGGTCCTTTCCTATGCACTTACAGTAACTCTGAGTGGATGTAACATGCACTGTTTATGAGCTGTGCTTTAGTGTGATTAATTATTATATTATATTATCTGTGATATGTTTATCAATTGGTCTAAATTAAGTTTTATGCCCATCCTTCTAAGATTATATACAAATATATAATATAAATTCTTATACATGTAAATATACCTATCTTGTTTGAAGTTTATGTCAAAAATACTATAAAGGTTATGATGATGATGAGAATGCATTCTATCAACAAAAAAAAAAAAAGGACAATGCAAACGTTCCTAAAACTTATAACACCTATTTTAAGAAATGAGAGTGGTCTTAAGTGTGTCTTGTAATATCATAAATAAAGAATGTGAATTAATCTATATATCTTAATATCTACATGGAGGAATATTAGTGTGAACACATTGTCTGTGAACTTTATGTTTCTGTCCATTTATAATTGGTTTATAAATTTGTCAATAATTATAAATGTAGTGTCTAAGTTATGAAATATTTTTATAGAAATCCAGATTAATAAAATTAGGTAATCACAGTGCCACAAGAAAATAGCCCTTCTGGATTGTTTATGCCATAAAACACCTAAAAATAAGTTATTATATTAAATATTGGAAAGAAACTAGAATCAATTTGACTATGACTAAGTATGACAAGGATTACCTTGTTAAGTTTCTAGGAAATACCATTAAATCTCTAAATAGAATTTATTTCCCAAATTCCGTAAGCATTCAACACTATATAATAATAGCTTAATCAACATATCTTTAAAAATAGTTAAAGATTAAGGGTTATTAGCAGCAATTCCTTAGTTGCATTATGGCATATTACAACTGAAGAAAATTTAAGTCATATAAATGCATTGTTTTATGTCTAATCATCACTTTTTAAGCCAAAGGAAATATTAATTAAATAATGCTGCATGCCATTGTATGCTCAGTCACATTAGGAAATTTAGAGACTCCCTTTATTTCTGTCTTCATTATAGCAATTACCTGTTTTGCTTCATTAACTTCCTCCTGCACTTTCTGTGGAAATTGTCTTGTTGGCCTGGAGCTTTTGAGTCAGTTCATAAAGTGAGAACTCATTAAAACATGAGTTCTGGCCTCAACATTACTAGCATTGAGAACACTGGCACAACCTAAATTATGTCAACTCTTCAGCATCAAATTGGTGCCTATTCTGATCAACTTCATTATCTAAACCAAATATGAGATGGGTCCAACTTGAAACTAAATAGTAAATTCATTAATCAGATAGACCAGGCAAAATTTGGGGGTCGTTGTTATGTTCTATTATAGAGAGTAAATCCCTCTAATTTTCTATGTAAAGATACGGGAAGACTGGAGTACACACCATATTCTACTATATGCAATTCTATATCCGTCATACATGATATGTCACAAAACTCCTTTAAAATGCAGTAGCAAATGCTTTTGGCACCTTTCCTGGGTCCTTTGGCCTTTACCTTCTCAGGAAACTCTTGATTTTAGTTGCCAAGACCTTTATTTCTTTACTGGAGAAATTCAGACACCTGGCACCCAGAAGCTCCTTTGGTCCTGTGTGGCAGGCTGGGAATGCTGGAGAAAGAGCTCCCTAGGAACATCTGCCACTTAATGATTGACAGCAGAAATCTATCAATGTATTGTCTCCCTCACCCATTGGGTTGCATAATTTTAGGGTACATATTCTATAATTTCCCTGAAGATAAAACTGCTTTTGTCCACAGTGATAACTTGCTTGATGACATGTCTTTTGATCCCTGCCCTCCTTTTTCTTTGAGATTCTAGGATTAACTCAAGAAAAGTTTACATGTTCCCTTAATTAGAATGATTTGACTTCAGATTTTTCAATCTAATAATGGTTTTGAAGCAAGTACATTCATTAGACACAAAACTTTGGATTTTGATCTTTTCCTGGGCTTAGTAGTATGTGTTACCATATTATGTTACCAGTACTATGTAGTTGTTCACCATTGTGACCATTGTGACCATTGTGAGCCACAGCTCCCTATCAGCCACATGGTCACAATGGTGAACAACTACATAGTACTGTGTTGTTAAGCTACATAATACTATGTTGTTAAGCTTTGGTGTTCAGGAGGTTAGGTATATTAAAGTCATTTTCAAATCATGATATTTTCAACTTACAATGAGTTCATCTGGATATAGTATAAGTTCAGGAGCACATATCCTCGTATTTGAATTTGTCTCTAGTTCTGTGCTGAAGGTAAACAAAACTGACAAATTCATTTATTTAGTAAACAAATATTTATGAATAGCCTAGTTTGTAAATAGATAAATATCCCTTTCTCATGATATTTTTATCCTAGAAGAGATAGGGCAAAAATTTGTGTATGTGTGTGTATTCATATATGTGTATATATATATATATATATATATATATATATATATATATATATNNNATAAGAGACAGTATATATATATATATGACATGCATACATACATACGCATGAACACACACACACACACATACTCCCATATTAAATGCAGTTATATCAAAATGTCCTACTCTGAATAAGAAAATTCTCCTTCCCTCAAAGAGTTTGGATTTTAGAAGTATAAACAAAATGATACAAAAATGTGATTATTTCTAAGGAAGAGAAAGAACTCAGAATAACAAGATTAACCAATGAGAGTACAAATCAAAGGCATTTATAAAGAGTTATTGGTATACGAATAGCATAATGAGGATCAATCAAACAAGATAGGATATTTCAGATTTGGAGAACAGTAGGAATAATGCTGTGAAATCATGTGGCAAATGCCTCATGTTATTGAAGAATTGTGAGAGCACACATTTTGAAGATTTTAGATGAAAGGTGAGGCTAAAGAAGGAGGTGGAGTTCCTATCACTAAAGGACTTTTATGCCTGGCTGAAGGGCCATTGAATACTTTGGAGTGGAAAGGATGACATCATTAAGCTTGTGTCATGAAAAGATTCCTCTGGCTGCAGTGGGGAATATGAATTGGAGGGAGCACAAAAGAGACTGAACACAAGGTCAGGAATTTGAACATTTAGTCATGGTAGATATGTTGGCAAGCCCAAAACAGATTTGAGGTACGTGTGACAAAACCAATAGGATTTGAATGATGGGAGTTAGTTGAGTGACAAATCAAGTAGCTAGATGATGTTCTGGCTAGATAGGGCACCAATCTCAAAACAGAATGTGACCTCACTCTGCTTCTGTTTATCTCTCAGGGTATTACAGTATTTTATTGCTGGATTATTGGAACTGAAAAGATTGAAGTAAGTTGCATAATAACATAACTGTACCTTCAAAATAAAACTTCTTTCATTTTATTCCCAAAATGGCAGATTACTTTGGCTATCCAAGTATTAGTGATTGCTACAAATAAATTTACATCCTTAAGAGGGACAAAATTAATCTTGATTGTCAATCATGGGCACTTTCCAACATTTCATCCTTCATCAGAATCCTAGGCAACAAGACAATGCTAGTTTATAGGTGAGAAATTCAGATTCTTTTGCTATTGTTCTACATAAGGACTGGGAGATTCAAACTCTCCTGTCCTTGATACTAAAGTCCCAGGTTGCTCCACAAGAGGGAAACAAAAGTTCAAAAGTAAATGGCCTATCTACTATTTATATATCCAATTCTAATTAGATAATATGCATTTGTATTTGTGACTGGATATTAGATTATAAGGAGCCATTGAAACTTCATTTTAGGAAAGTTATGATTTTAATCAGGAAGAGTTCTGATTCAGAATAAGCTCATTAACTCTAACACCATTATATAAAAAGGCATATAAAGATTTATATTTAAACTCGAGAGGAATTTACCAGTGAAAATTTTGATAGTATTTATTTATGTGTGAGCCACACCTGCTGATATTTATTATATTTGACATGATATATTTGGTTTTATATTCTTTTGTTGTTGTTGTTTAAATTTTTATTCTAATTTGTTATATATGGCAACAGGATGAATTACAATTCATATTACACATATAGAGCACAATTTTTCATTCCTCTGGTTGTACACAAAGTATGTTCACACTATTTGTGTCTTCATACATGTACTTAGGGTAATGATGTTCATCTCATTCCACCATCTTTTCTATTTCTATGCCCCATTCCTTCCCCTCCCACCCCTTTACCCTATCTAGAGTTTGTCTAATCCTCCCATGTTCCTTCTCCCAACCCCACTATGAATTGGCCATGTTTTATCACAGAAAGCATTCAGCATCAGGTTTCGGGGGATTGGCTAACTTCACATGGCATTATATTCTCCAAATCCATCCATTTACCTTCAAATGCCATGATTTCATTCTTTCATTGCTGAGTATTATTCCATTGTGTATACAACCCACATTTACTTTATCCATTCATCTACTGAAGGACATCTAGGATGGTTCCACAGTTTTGCTATTGTGAATTGTGCTGGTATAAACATTGATGTGGCTGTGTTCCTGTAGTATAGGCCAAGGAGTGGAATAGCTGGGTCAAAAGGTGGTTCTATTTCCAGTTTTCCAAGGAATCTCCATACTGCTTTCCTTATTGGCTGCACCAATTTGCAGTTGCACCAGCAATGTATGAGTGTATATTTTCCCCGACATCCTTGTTAACGCTTATTGTTGTTTGTATTCTTAATAGTTGCCATTCTGACTGGAGTGGGATGAAATCTTAGAGTAGTTTTGATTTGCATTTCTCTAATTGCTAGAGATGTTGAACTTTTTTTCATATATTTATGGATTGATTATATATCCTCTTCTGAGAAGTGTCTGTTCAGTTCCTTTGTTCATTTATTGATTGAGTTATTTGGTTTTTTGGTGTTTAGCTTTTTGAGTTCTTTTATACTCTAGAAATTAGTACTCTCTCTGATGTGCAAGTGGTAAAAATTTGCTCCTAAGATGTAGGCTCTCTATTCACCTTACTGATTGTTTCTTTTGCTGAGAAGAAGCTTTTTGGTTTGAATCCATCCCATTTATTAATTCTCGATTTTAATTCTTGCACTATAGGAGTTGCATTAAGGAAAATGGGACCTAAACTGACATGAAGGAGATTAGGCCTACTTTTTCTTCTAATAGACACAGGGTCTCTGTTTTAAGTCCTAGGTCCTTGATCCACTTTGAGTTGAGTTTTGTGCATGGTGAGCGATAGGGGTTTAATTTCATTTTGTTGCATATGGATTTTCAGTTTTTCCAGAACCATTTGTTGAAGAGGCTATCTTTTCTACAATTTATGTATTTGGTGCCTTTCTAATATAAGATAACTGTAATTATGTGGGTTAGTTTCTGTGTACTCTATTCTGTACCATTGGCTACCAGTCTATGTTGGTACCAAAATCATGCTGGTTTTGTTACTATTGATCTGTAGTATAGTTTAAGGTCAGGAATATTGATGCCACCTGCTTCACTCTTCTTGCTAAGGATTGCTTTAGCTATTTTGGGCTCTTATTTTTTCAGATGAATTTCATGACTGCTTTTTCTATTTCTATGAGAAATATCACTGGAATTTTGAGTGGAATTGCATTAAATTTGTATACTGATTTTGGTAGTATGGTCATTTTGACAATATTAATTCTTCCTATCCCAGAGTAAGGTAGATCTTTACATCTTCTAAGGTCTTGTTTGATTTCTTTCTTTAGCATTCTGTAGTTTTTATTGTAGATATCTTTCACCTCTTTTATGAGGTCAATTCCCAAGTATTTTACTTTACTTTTTGAAGCTATTGTAAATGGGGTAGTTTTCCTTGTTTCCCTTTCAGAGGATTTATCAATGATATACAGAAATGCCTTTGATTTATGGATGTTGATTTTGTATCCTGCTACTTTGCTGAATTTATTTATTAGTTCTAGAAGTTTTTTGGTGGAAAATTTTCGGTCTTCTAGTTACAGAATCATATTGTTGGCAAGTAGTGATAATTTGAGTTCTTCTTTTGCTATCTGTAGCCCTTTAATTTCTTTTGTCTGTCTAATTGCTCAGGCCAGTGTTTCAAGAACTATGTTAAATAGAAGTGGTGAAAGAGGGGATCATTGTCTTATTCCAGTTTATAGAGGGAATGCTTTCAATTTTTTTTCCATTTAGAATGACGTTGGCCTGGGGCTTAGCTTAGATAGCTTTTATGATGTTGAGATATTTTCTGTTATCCCTAGTTTTTCTAGTGTTTTGAACATAAAGGGATGCTGTATTTTGTCGGATGCTTTTTCTGCATCTATTAAGATTTTCATATGTTTCTTATCTTTAAATCTATTAATGTGATGAATTACATTTATTGATTTCCTGCATCTCTGGGATGAACCCCACTTGGTGCACTATTTTTTTGATATGTTTTTGCTCGATTTTTCAGAATTTTATTGAGAATTTTTGCATCTATGTTCATTAGAAATATTGATCTGAAGTTTTCTTTCTTTGATGTGTCTTTGCCTGGTTTTGGAATCAGGGTGATATTGGCCTCATAGAATGAGTTTGGAAGTGCTCCCTCTTTTTCTATATCCTGGAATACATTGAAGAGTATTGGTATTCGTTCTTCTTTAAAGGTCTTGTAGAACTCGGCTGTGTATCCATCTAATCCTGGGTTTTTCTTGGTTGGTAGACTATTGGTGGCATCTTTTATTTCATCACTTGAAATTGATCCGTTTAAATTGTGTATATATCGTCCTGATTCAATTTGGGCAAATTATATGAATCTAGAAATTTGTTGATGCTTTCAATATTTTCTATTTTATTGGAGTACAATTTTTCAAAATAATTTCTAATTATCTTCTGTATCTGTAGTGTCTGTTTTGATATTTTCTTTTTCATTATGTATGTTAGTAATTTGAGTATTCTCTCTCCTTTTCATTAGCATGGCCAAGAGTCTGTCAATTTTGTTTATTTTTTCAAAGAACCAGCTTTTTGTTTTGTCAATTTTTTCAACTGTTTCTTTTGTTTCAATTTCATTGATTTTAGCTCTGATTTTAATTATTTCCTATCTTCTACTGCTTTGGGTGTTGATTTGTTCTTCTTTTTCTAGGGCTTTTAGATGTAGTGTTAAGTCATTAATCTGTTGACTTTTTCTTCCTTTAAGGAATGAACTCCATGCAGTAAACTTTCCTCTTAGAACTGCTTTCATAGTTTCCCAGAGATTTCAATATGTTGTATCTGTGTTTTCATTTAAATGAGAAATTTGTTAATCTCCTCCTTGATGTCTTTAGCAACCCATTGTTCATTCAGTAGCATATTATTTAGTCTCCAGGTGTTGGAGTAGATTTTATTTCTTATTTTATCATTGATTTCTAATTTTATTCCATTATGATCTGATAAAACGCAGGGAAGTATCTCTACCTTTTTTTATATTTGCTAAGAGTTGCATTCTGGCATAGTATATGGTCTATTTTAGAGAAGGAGCCATGTGCTATTGAGAAGAAAGTGTATTCTCTCATTGAAAGGATGAAATGCTCTGTAATGTCAATTGAGTCTAAGTTATTAATTGTATTATTGAGTTCTATAGTTTCTTTTTTCAGCTTTTGTTTGGAAGATCTATCTAGTGATGAAAGAGGTGTGTTAAATTCACAAAAAAAAATATTGTTTTGTGGTCTATTTGACTTGAACTTGAGAAGAGTTTGTTTGATGAACATAGATCCTCCATTGTTTGGGACATATGTATTTTTAATTGTTTAGTCTTGTTGGTGTACAGTTCCCTTGAGCATTGTGTGTGGTGTCCTTCTTTATCCTTTTTGATTGACTTTAGCTTGAAGTCTACTTTATTTGAAATGAAAATGTAAACTCCTGCTTGCTTCTGCAGTCCTTGTGAGTTGTATAATTTTTCCCAACACTTCACCTTCAGTCTGTGGATGTCTTTTCCTATAAGATGAGTCTCTTGGAGGCAGCATATTGTTGGGTCTTTTTATTTTTTTAATTTTTGATACAATCTGCTAGCCAATGGCTTTTGATTGGTGAGTTTAGGCCATTAACATTCAGGGTTATCATTGAGACTTGATTTGTATTCCCAGCCCTTTTTGTTTATTTTTGGTATTTAACGTGACTTGTTTTTTCCTTTATTAGTTTTTCCTTAATGTAATACCTCCCTCTGTTGATCTTCATTGTTGTTTTTCATTTCCTCTTCATGGAATATTTTGCCAGGTATGTTCTGTAATGCACATTTTCTAGCTATAAATTCTTTGAACTTTTGTTTATTATGGAAAATTTTTATTTCTTTATCAAATCTAAAGCTTAATTTTGCTGGATACAAGATTCTTGGTTGGCATCCATTTTATTTCAGAGCTTGACCTCATGTTCTTCTAGGATCTTCTAGCTTTCAGGGTTTGGGTAGAAAAATCTGCACACAATCTAACTGGTTTACCCCTATATGTAATCTGATTTCTCTCTTTCATGGCTTTTAATATTCTCTCCTTATTCTGTATATTGGGCACTTTTATTGTAATGTGCCTTGGTGTGAATCTGTTGTGATTTTTGGACATTTGGCATCCTGTGACCCTCTTGAATTTGGTTTTTGAATTTATTCTCCACATTTGGAAAATTTTCTGATATTATTTTATTGAATAGATTGTTCATTCTTTTTTTGTTTGGAGCTCTACTGGTTCCTTTATCCCAATAACTCTTCAATTTGGTCTTTTTATGCTACTCATAGCATAAAAAGAATGTTCTGCTCATGGTTTCTTACCATTTTCTCTGTGTGGTTTACATGCTTTCCAAAATTATATATTTGTCTTCATTGTCTGAGGTCCTGTTTTCCAAGTGGTCTAATCTGTTAATGAGTCTTTTAACTGAACTTTTAATTTGGTTTATTTTTTCTTTCATTTCAAGGATTTTAATTTTTTAGAACCTCTATCTCCCTATTGAAGTAATCTTTTGCTTCTTGTATTTGTTTATGTAGCTATTTGTCAAAATGATCTTTCGATGCTTGTATTTGCTCTCTTATATCATCCTTTAATTCACAGAACATTTTAATTATATATCCTGAAGTCCTTTTCTGTCATTTCTTCTTCTTTGCTGGCCATGGATTCTAATAATGTGGTATATTGATTTGTTTCAGGCACTTTCTTCCCTTGTCTTTTCATATTCCTTGTGTGTCTTCCCTTCTAGCACTGTGGATCTTAGGCATTACCATTTTTATCCTATAGGCTTATAGTGCCCAAGTAGGATTTCAATACCTTTCCTTAGAGGGGAAGAACAATGTTAACAGATCCCAATATAAACAATATACACCCTAAAAACAAACAGTTTGCTATTAAAACATTTACAGTCTGGTCACAATGTACAGAAATGATAAATTTAATTATTATCTACAATATAATCAGTAGGTTTTTAAAAAGGTTTACAATTTCTGAAGATGGATCAAGAACCAGGGGTGAGGTGTAGGATAATATGCTAAGGAGGCAGGAGGTGAGGATAGAGACTTATTATATCTTAGGAAGTGTGAAAGAGAAATTTAAAGAGGAAGGTTAGTAGCAGGAGAAGAGAGAGAAAGTAATTTTGGGTAGACAAGTGAGAAGACAGTAGAGTACATAAAATATACATATATATTAAGAAAACTAAAGTATGTTTATTTTTCTTAATATCTATGTATTGGAGGAAAAAGGGAAAATTTAAAAAAGAATATACAACACAACTATTATACAATATTCAGTTGTATCAGTTCTCAAATTCCTAATTCATGCAAAGTACTTGGCTTCACATATGTTGGGGATGTGAGTGCAAAAGAATAGAGAGGAAGAAAAATAAATATCTCAAAGAAAGAAACAAGCATTGTTTTGATTGGAAATCAGTATGTTTCTTGCTTCCCTTCTCATCCAATAGGTGGGGTTGTCTCTTGTTAGCTGGTATCTCTGCTCTCAGGATGGAAAAAAGTATCCAGGGTGAAAGGGTGATATTGATTGGAGGGCACCTGGAACTGGGGTGTGGGACCCACTGGTCCCCAAAAGGAGACTGCACTTCAAGGATCTCTTTTTTGGCCCACTCCTGTGATGTGAGCACCAGGTCTTACCTCCTTATCTCACCTGAAGCCCTCCCACTTCCTGGTCTCTGTGTTAGTTTCTGAATTGTATCATATTCCGCCTCTCCCTTACTACTTCCTAATAAGGGGAATTTATCTCCTGGGCTCTTGAGTGTGGCACTTTGGGCACACTGTGCACCTGCCCTGCTGAGAGCTGTTTTGTATTGGGCAGTCACTGTGCTGGGTTAGTGACTACTGGGGAGAGGGGTCAGGGAGAAATTGGTTATCTGTCCAGCTGGGGTTCCAAACTGGGAGTTGCCCCCACTAAAGATGGTAATGAAGGTGACCCAAGATGGAGGTGGTTGCTCTCAGCTATGGGGTGTCCTGTTGGGTGGGGGAGCTGGATGTTGGAATTGGATGATGAGTTCAGAGACAAGCTCTGTGGCATGCAGTATGTGGCTTCTTGGCTGACTTCAGAGCCCGTGTGAAGTTTCCAGGTGCAGGCAGTCTACTGTGCATAGGGGACTATCTCCGCTGCTGCAGACTCCCAAGATGGAGGCCATGAGAGGAGTCCCATATTGGTAGATAGAGGTCAACGTAGGAACAGCAGCTGGAGTTCCTGTGCATGGGAAGCTGATGGGTGTCTTTCATGGGAGTGACACCCAGAATTTTTGCTGAGGTGGGTGGCCAAAGTTCTGCACGGGTGCTTATGCCCATGGTCCTGCTCAGGCACCACATAGTCCTGTATGGGTGAGTAGTTGCGAGACCTACTCTGATGCTGAGGTCTGGAGCCCAGCACAGGCATTGTGGCCATGAGTCCTTTGCAGAATCAGGAATATCACTGGCAGAGAAGCAGTATTCTTACTACTTGAGTTCCAGGTCATGAAGTGACACAGAATGCTGCCTCCCTCTGGCCCGTCATCTTGGACCTCTGGTTTTATATTCTAAATCAAAAGTAGGAATTTTAACTCAAAAGGAAAATGTAAATATAAACTTTGAAACAAGATTTAGTGATGGTAATTTTATATAGAAATATAATACAGAAATATATCATATGTATTTTTCATAAGATGTATGCAAAATTTACTCTATTTAGGTACACATGAGTGATGTGTGTATATTTTAGTCATCTTTCCATCATTATGACAAATACTGGAGAAAATGAACTTAGAAGGAGAAAAACTTTATTTTGGTTCACAGTTTTAAGATTTCAGTTCATGTTCACTTGACCCCGTTGCTTTTGGGTAAAGGGGCATCATGGCATCATTGCTGAGCGAAACCATTCTCTTCATGGTCCAGAGGCAAAAGAGATTGAGGAGGGGCCTGGGGGTCTCACAATCTCCTCCAAAAACACACTCCCAACAACATAAAGACCCAGTAGGTCCTACCTCTCAAGGGTGCCACCATTCTCTAGGGTGCCAACCTGGGGTATAAGTACACACCTGCACACACACACACACACATACATGTATGTATTTACTATCTGCTATCATCCTCAGTATCCTTGGGAAAGATTGGTACCAGGACTCCCTTAGATATCCAAATTGGCATGTGCTCAAGTCTCTTATGCAAAAATGATGTAGTAATTGCATATAACAAATGCATATTCTCTTGCATACTTTAAATAATCTCTAGATTACTTATAATATTAATTCCAAGAGAAATACTATACAAGTTGCTATTATACTATACTTTTTAGACAATAATAACAAGAAAAAAATGTCTGTTCATGTTTAGTATATAAATAATATATTTCAAAATATTTTCAATCTATTTTTATTTGAATCACTAGATATGGAACTCAAGGGTATGGAGGGCCAATAGCAGATACATTTTGCTATTTAATTAAATACTTAGGAGCCAAGAGGATATCCCAAGGGCCCTCACTAATACTGCTAAGTGTTTACTTGTTTGCTCACAAATTTGTATTGACAGAAGCATAAGCAGCTGCCAATTACATGCAAATAAAATGCCATAGTCTCAATACCAAAATCTACTTTAATATTTCCATAAGAATAATTTAAGAAAAGATAGAAGTTTAAAATTAATAATCTCAGATGTTCTTTAAGTACTGAGTGGCCAATGCCAATGCTATTAACAGAGGACAAGGTTGATATCTCAAATTCTTATAAGGTATTAATTATTGTATAGAAAAACAAAGACTAAATGTTGTGGAAATTAGAACAAATATCTTTGTTGAGAAACAAAGCCTTTTTTTAAAGAGAGAGAGAGAGAGAGAGAGAGAGAGAGAGAAAGAGAGAGAGAGATTTTTTTTTTAATATTTACTTTTTAGTTTTCGGCGGACACAACATCTTTGTTTGTATGTAGTGCTGAGTATAGAATCCGGGCCGCACACATGCCAGGCAAGCGCGCTACCACTTGAGCCACATCCCCAGCCGGAAACAAAGCCTTTTTAAAATTTATTTCTTACATACATGACAATAGTGGAGTGCATTAGATTCATAATTATCCATTCACAGCACAATTTTTCGTAACTCTGTATATAAAGTATGTTCATGCCAACTTATGCCAAGAACACTTGCATAATCAATGAGTGATGCATAGGAGAATTTTGGTTTCCATATATTGATCACTGAAGTAAATACACAGTTATAACAGAAATGGAATTTAGAAGAGTCAAAATTTATTTTCTTTATATTTCTTATCCATATGTAAAATATAGATGTGTGCCTGCCAGAGCTTCACAAAACATCTCTGTCGAAGTCATTGTTTGAAGATTAAAATCTGATCATGCCTTCTTCCCTCCTTAAAATTCTTCTATTTTTTTTTAAATAACTTCCAATTTCCAGAATAACCTCAGGTTTATCTTGCCCCACTCTTCACCTCCTTCAGTGTATTTAAACCATTTGGGTTTTCTGAGGTCCTAGAAGCCCATATACTCTCACCCATCTCAGGATTGTCAGGTCTTGTTTTCTCTGACCAAAACACCATGTCTCTGCTCTGCCCCTACGTAAACTTAGCTGTTTTTCCAACTTCAGCACCATTTCTCCAGACATCCTCTCCTACGCCCACAGTTTATTCTGCAGTCTCCTATGATATGTGATCTTGGAACAGGTATCTCCAAAGAGCATTTTTCAAAACTGAATTAGTTGATACTTATTTGGAAGTAATTATTTAATGGCTATTTTCTCTGTCAACAACCAAATGTTTGAAGCAGAGGCTAGTGTCTGTGCCCTCACATACCCAGTGCCTGACATTTGGTGGTAACATAGAACATGACTGTAGATTAATTAACTTCTGAAAGTGTTTTCATAGAGGAAAAGTTTTTGGAGCTTTGAAAGTACTATTATTTGGCTTCAGAGGCTTTTATTCTCCAGACAAGCTCACTAAAAAACAACAAAGTAATCGTCCTCTTTTGACATACCTGTGGCTCCCTTTGCCCTTTTGGTTCTCTCCTCATTCATAAAAACTCATTCACTACCATTTGTTTGTAAGAGTGGTATCAAGGTGCACTGATGAACTTGCAGATGTAGACCAGTGGTGCCCTATGGAGGTGATTTTGTGCTTCAGGGGACATCTGGTAACATCTGCAGACATTTTTTCTGGTGATATTTGGCCGGGGGGTGGGGGGGCGGAGTGAGGAGGAGTGTTATTGGCTATTAGAGGCTAGAGATATGACTAAAATCCTAAAATACAGTGAAAACACTCAAACCAAATAATTATTCAGTCCAAATATAAATAGTGCTGAGGTGGAAAAATTCCAATATAAAGAATTAGGCTCTGAATTATTTGGTTCTAGATAAATGGTAGTTTCTATAATGTACCTTAAGAGTGTCACTTAGTTTAATTAACTTATTTTGGGCACTTGCATAAATATGAAGAGTGTTCTTGTTTCATAATGTATACCTTGCATTTTTAGAGTCAAGTGCAAATAACTTTCCCTACTAAATACATTATCTTGCACATTACTGATATTCAATGAGTTTTTGTTGAATAAATTTTGACACATCATTGTAGGATGTCATGATCATTTTGTATCCAAGACATGATGTCTAAATAATATTCAACTTCCTAGTTTCACGTCAAACACAGAGTTGATGAATGTGGCATCTATGTCATCAAAAGGAATAGTGAACAATGAAATACCACACTTGAAGATGAAATTATTTTGTGAAATATAAACCATTTTGAAAAAAATTCTTTTATCATAGTGGTATGCAAGTCCTTATAACATTTGTTTCCTATAAATTTGACATTTATAATTGAAAAAGGGTGATTATGTTTTCAAGAAAACTTTATATGTAGGATAAGGAAAATTAAAAATGGGTGATATTTTAGAATTGTAAAAAAAGATTAATATTTTTAATATATTGAAATATTCAATCAAATGGCTTAAAGAACATTATGTCCTCTGAAAACATGAGCAAAGATGAACAAAAAACATACAAGATAAAATTATTTAAAATAGTGGTAATGTAAAAATTAATATTCAACACTTATTGAACATTACTTTTCAATCACTGTGCTAAAGCTATTATACACACACACTATTCATGACTCTAAAATATGTATTACTTTTATCTATTTCCAGTAAGTTTATCAAGGTTAAATAGTTTGTAAAGTTTCTGAGGTAGGAGATATAAAGAAATGTATTTAAATTCCCTACTAAATAGTTGCAAATTAAACAACTACCTAAAATATTTTGCGTAATAGATTAGGGAAAATTAAAAATGTAACGCCATTCAGTGCTGTAAACTTGAAATAAAATGTACACACACAGATTGGTGGAATCAATGTGTTTAACTCAATGGAAATCAAATTGACAATACTTCTCAAGCATCATGAAAGTAATTTATATATTAATTTACAATCTCACATATGGTTATTTATTACAAACAAACATAATTCTAAAAATAATTATTTATATATCCAAATTTATTTTTTATAACATTATTATTTGAAATGATATGAAATTGGACTAAATATCCAGAATCAATTTTAATATATTAGAGAACAGAAATTGATGAAGTACTAAGAATGTTATTATTTTTGAAGATTACATTGTAAGCTAAGAATATCTTCTTAATATAGTATAGTAAACAAAAAACAAAGCAAACATTTTTAATTTATCAATAGATGTCTGCCAGCTGAGCATAATGGTGCACACTTGTATTTCCAGCAACTCAGGAGGGTGAGATAAGAGGATCACAAGTTCCGGGCCAGCCTCAGCAACTTAGTGTGACCCTGTCTAAAAATAAAAAAATAAAATGGGGGCTGGGGATGTGGCTCAAGAGGAAGTGTGCTCGCCTGGCATGCGTGCGGCCCGGGTTCGATCCTTAGCACCACATACAAAGATGTTGTGTCGTCCGAAAACTAAAAAATAAATATTAAAATTCTCTCTCTCAAAAAAAAAAATGGACTAGAGATGTAGCTCTGTGGAAAGGTACTCTTGGATTCAACCCCTAACATCAAAACAATCTTTAAAAAATGCCTACTTATGAGAAAATTGAGAAAAGAATATCTAAGAAATAAAAATATGTACATAAGGTAGGGATCACAGAATTGAAATAGAATTGAAACAGTAAATCTGTTCTATTCATGTCCATGAATACTAAAAATAAATTAATTAATGATCCCCTAGGCTAGCACATAGAATTTGTCCATAGTCTAAAACCGAGTAATTTAATGATGATTTCTTCCTATATTGTGGCTTCTCAGCTTTGGTAATCTTGATATTTGGGGCAAATAGTCTTTTAGTGGGGGGCCATTATGTGTAGTCAAGGATGTTTAACAGCATCCTGGATTCTAACCACAAGATGACTTTCAACATCCCCATATCTTAGTTGACAGCCAAAAGAACACAAATACTTTTCTAGATTATTTGAAAATTTATCTACTTATATAATTACATTTTTGTAAGGTAACTCTGGAGCTCTTATTAAGTAGACTCTGTTTTCCTTCCTTTTTAATCTGATCTAGCTTGTGTCTTGATTTGGTCAATACAATAAGTTGGCAGTTGTAGGTCCGAATTCCAAGCCTAAGTCTCAAGAAGCTGTGTATAGATTCACTTGTTTGTTTATTGTACATGTCTAGGTCATCTGCATAACCCTACTCTTGAGAAACAGAAAGGAAGAAATTCAACATAGATCAGAATGGAGTTGACCAGATATTGCAGCTGGGTTTCCAAATGCATGAAGGACTCCAGTCAACTTTATCAAACAACTCATAATAACCCACAACTAACCACAAATATGTGAGGGAATCTTCCCGTACAATTGTGATTCAAATAAATAGTTGTAGTATGGCACTAAATATTGGGATGCCCTTTTATTCATCTTCTGACAACACCTTATTGCTTCTGGAAAGTACGTCTTAATGCCATTCTGCATCTTAAATATTTATCCTTCTCCCTTAGTTTGCTCAGTGGAACTTCCAGCCGGAATACATGAGTGTTTTCACAAGATGTTTGTTTAATTTCCATGTAAGTATATAAGGTCCCCAATTTCCTGTGATTGGATTTATATTTTTTAGTTTTACAATGGTGCAGAAGTGATAGGCATTCTGTATAGACCATAATTTATTGCTCCTTATCAGTATGTTAATAGTGAGTACCTATATAAGGATTCTGTTTATCACTATCAGTCTAATATTTATCATAAAAGATGCTTTGTGTTGGATGCTTTTGCTTAACTGTATGCTAATGTAAGCATTCAAAGCATGGTTAAGGTAAGATGGGCTAAGCTATCATAATCAGCAGATCCTGTTACTAAATGCCTTTTTGACGTATGGTTTTCAACTTAGGATGGGTTTATTGGGACATAACCCTCTTATGAGCCAAGGATCATGTGTAATAGAGAATATCACATGTTATAAATTTTGAGTATATAAGTAGCTAGATTTTCTCTAAGATATAATCTGTTTCATTTAATTAGAACTAATACAGCTTTATTTAATTTACTTCATACATTTTTCAATTAGTGTATGCTTTATGAAAGCAATAAAATTGCAAGGAAAAGCAACCTCTTACTTCAAGATACAAATATTTGCAAGAAATAGGTTGAAACTGCTGGGATATTTTTTAAAATAATTAGGTTTGCAGATTAATGAAGTAAAAAATATTGTAATTGTATTCTAGCAGTAGGCCACTGCAGAGACTGAGATTGTTTTACTAAAATCCTTGTGTTGTGTAAACTTTCCACCCTTGCCTAGCAAACCCAATGGAGATTTTTCTTATGTCTCCTCTCATAATGAAATGTTAACAATAATTGAATATAAGATTTTATTTTATGTTAGTTTGGCAATTGATACTAGGTTTTGTTTAAAGAGTTTTCAGGACCTTTATTGCAACCTCACAGATATGGAGGTGCAGAAACATTTCTAGATTTTAAACCATAACACTTAGGTTGTGGTTAAGAGTTTTCCAATTGGAATCCTTCAAATTTTTAAATTTCAGTCTCCTTATTTGAAATTTAGATATTGTGATCAATTGATTGTAAAAATGGTCTTGTCTGTTTCTTCCCTTCCCCCCATATATGGATTTTACAGCTCCTTCCATCACAAAATAGAATTCATATTTTCCCCCTCTGAATTTTAAAGGACTCATGATTTACTTAGACCTGCATTATGTGAAGGAGGTAATGAGCTGGCAGGTCTGAAAGGAGGCCTAGCAGCACATTGATTTTGCTCATTCTCTTGGACCCTGCCTTAATGTGAGACCTACTCTGGCCAAGTCCATGGTGGTGAAGAGATCACATGGCTCAGAGCCATCAAATCACCCTTTGAGGACAAGGTACAATAATAACCAGCCACATTTGACCTACCAGCTAATTGAAAATGTGTGAACAAACTCAGCTGGGATTGGCCTTGTGCAGCACAGATAAACAGAACCCCCTGATAGACTTGAGTTCTCATTAGCAATACTAACTATTTTGTTGTTTAAGCCACTGTTTTGGATTGGTCTGTTAGGCTGCAACAATTAACTGTGGTGTATAACAGATAGGCAGCAACAATAAATTCTGGTGTATAGCACACACACCACAGTAAATTGTGGTGTATAGCAGATAACCAAATTTTTATAATTGATAAACATACGGACACACTTATAAGCATATGTATGTTTGGCCAATAGTATTTTTACTGACATGTGGAAGCTAGCCTACAATAAGTGGGGAGAGAAGAATTAAAGTTCAATATATTAGACAAAGGGGGATGAAGGGGGATAGGAAAAGAAAAGACAGTGTAATGAATCTGACATAATTTCCCTATGGACATATATAAATACACCACAGTGAATCCCACCATTGTTTTAGTCCCTAAGAATGGGGTCCTAATTAAAATAGATATATTCCATGCTTATATAATTATATCAAAATGGATTCTACTATCTATCATATGTAACTAAAAGGAAACAATAAAAAATAATACAAAATATACAAATAATTTCTTAATTTAAATTTAAATTATATTGCATTTTAAAATAAAGAAATTGTTTAAATTATATATGTATAATACCATTCCAGTTAATCTGAATCCCAGTTTTTACCGATTCTTTGAAATTAACCATAATAAATGGGAACACTTATTCAAATTTATTCAGCATGTCCTTAAAAGCATTGGTTGGCTTCCCACATGGGAAAAAAAATCTTATTGTTATGAAACTGTTTTATAGTAGAAAATCCATTGAAATATGTTCTTTAAAAACTTCTTAAAAATCCATTTTGATGTATTAAAAGTATATAGAGATTTATCATTCAAATATAAAGCAAATACAAGTTAGAAAATAAACTAATCCACATTTAAAGGTGTTTTAAGTTTTGTTATTAGACACTTAAAGATTTGATTATTTAAAATATTTATTGAAAATAAAAATAGGTGAAAATTATAGCTTCTCAAAATGAATTAGAAAATTATGCTTTTTACTTGAATGAATAAGTGCGAACAGTTTAAGCCTCTGATAAATGACAGCATATTCTCTGTAATAGGCTGTGTTTACCCTACTCTGATAAGGATAGCTTTACTGTAATTTTCTCCCTTGAAAGAACACATATGGGAAAATAACATTTACTATGAGTTTATTGACTTGGCTCAGGAATTGTATTATTAGTACTGACTGCTGCTAGGAAATAGTTTCAAAATTCCATTGCAGTCCTGTACTGGGCTATGGTTTACATGCTAACATTTTGCAGGTGCTCTGTTTTCTAGGGGCTTCTGTGAGCTACTGGCTTTCATTCATTTGTCCTTGTTTCAGCTGACATTGTCATTCATGACTACACAGGACTATAAATGATGGTCTCATGTCACTTCACTAATTACTCGGCATCTCAAACTAAAGTTTAATCCTCCTGGGTCAATAACAGCTCTTGGCTTGGCATTGGACAAACAAGCACAGATATGTGTATGAGTATATCTATGGGGGACAGGAGTGTGGCTGGCATTTTAAGGCCTTACTAAGTGTGCATTTTGATAAATCCTGAATGAGCAAAATTTTTGATTTATTAGGTGCAAGCTTTAAAATAATTTCACTTGAATACTTCTGGATCTGAACCAGAATAGGCCACATGAATATGATTTATGAAAATGTGATTACCTAGTATTTTAGCACATTTGATTAGTTTAACCACACCCAATTTCTTCAAGGGAAGTGTTTTTATTGTTTCCTTTTAGTAGATGAGAAAACTGAAATGTTAGGCAGTTTGCCCAGTTCCACACCATAAATCACCGGCAGGGTTGGGATTAGCATTCCGTGAACTCAGACTATTCATAAATCCATGTCCCTGAATCCATAGGTCTGTGATGAAGAGCTTTTAGAATCTGAGTTATCATTACATTCAAAAGGACACAGCTCCCTTAAAATTACATTGGCTTTAAGTAGTCTAAGGAAATAAAATAGACAAAAACCAGATAGAACAGATTTTTTTCATTTATAACTTTTTAAATTTTTTTTATTATTAGTTGTTCAAAACATTACAAAGCTCTTGACATATCATATTTCATACATTTGCTTCAAGCAGATTATGAACTCCCATTTTTACCCCATATACATATTTCAGATTAACACCATCTTTATTTTGTTGAGAAAACATTTTTAATAATACTTCTATTCAGTCCATTAAGAATGACAGACAGACTCAGGTCACCAGATTCATAGCAATAGGTAGCCTTTACTTTAAATGTCATATTGGTTATAGATATATTTTAACTAATTTTCGGAAGTTGTTTAATGCGTCAAGAAAATAACTATGTTCAATGATTTCTCTTTAATACAGTTGAAGCAATTCAGAGAAAATAATTTGTCTTTTTATAATCTCTATACTTCATTTTAGACTATGATCAAGTCTGTAATATTAAGGTTAGCATAAGGTATAGTTTATAACATGGGATGTAAGGCAGGATATAGAAGTCTTCATAAAAATTCTTCTCAGGATGGATTTTTGTGCTATTATATTGCTTTTCTGCATATAAGTCAACATATTTTTCACAGGCTTTTATTAGAATTTTTTAGGTGAAGAGGAAATCTTCTGAATTCTGTACCCAAATGTGTTCTCTTATTTTCACTTTTGCAAATTTAACATTGGTTTTGAAATTCACCCTTGCTACATATGTTCTCTTTTTTAACATGCAAAAGCCAGAAGGAAACAAACGTTTTCAAGAAAACTCTTCTTACACATCCTTGACCACCTCACATGAGCTGCTTACTTCTACTTGTAATGTCTCTTCAAGATTTAAGACAATTGAGTCAGTTCAAATTTTGTACAGGTTGTTAATATTGTTTTTGTTCTTTTTTGAGCTGGGTAGTGGAGAGCAAGTAGAGAGATGCTGCAAGCATTTCTTTGTAAGTCAAGAAAACCCACTCTCCTGGCACGGGGGAGTCAGCATTGTGTTGCTCAACATTCACAAATCCTTTCTGTGGAATTATTACGCCTCAGAACTTGACTCTACATCATTGTTTTTACCTGATGCAGAAAATTCCTTTATAGATTACTGTTCCCACCCGAATTTCATTGACTTCATTAACTACATGGGCAAAGCCTGCAGGTGATAAAAATGTCTCTTCTTTCCAGTCTGCAATAACGCTACAATATGATAGACTCAATGTGTGAAATGCTGGAAGTTCCCTTCCCCTTTACATTTACTCATAAAAAATCAGTATAAAAAAAGTAAAATTAAAATTAATTGAAGGTCATTACTTTTTTGTTCCTGGTAGTAAAAATATATCAGCATTAAAAGAAACAATGCATGAGCATTCCTCACCAAGATATTGACTTGCAGTAATTGGCTCACACCTTCATTGACTAAGAGGTCATAGGTTTCTAAAGGAGAAAAAATGATGATGTATTCACGTCCCATGTCTCTTGCACATAATTGGGTCTCAGCACCCCTGTGCAAAGTGGATTTTCTTTCTGGAAATTTTAGCTAAATAATTTTAGTATTTTCACATGTATATCACCAAGAAAACAAGTAAACAGGAGATCTTCATCATTTGTTCCTCTGAGAAAGATGAAAAACAAAATCAAGATAGTAAAGTCTGGAACTCTACAGTTTTAGACTGGTTGAATTGGGGAAGGTAATATTGATTTGACAGATTTATTACAGCTTAAATGACTTAGGACACAACATCATATTGGAGCTGAAAAAGTTGAGATAGAAATCAATCACTCTGTGTGTGTGTGTGTGTGTGTGTGTGTGTGTGTGAAATATATACGTTCAATATTATGGAGCATCTATTAATCAGAACAGGTCATAGTTGCAGAAACTGATAATATAATCAGGAATATAGGTTGTATTTTCTGAATTGTTGGAGGAAGACTAGAATTGAGTTAAGAGTGAAAACAGTAACTGTAGAATTTAAGACTCATTAAAAAATGTTTCATTAGAGATGGAGATTTAAATTAATTTTTGGAATTTTAATTTGTTTTAGAAAAATTACTTAATAATAGTATGATGGTAAAACAAGGAATTGTTCTCAAGTACAGAAAGCCTAGGAAATGAGGAGATGAAATGCACTTCATTCTAGTACTTACAGGTTTCCTTGGCTGTGGTAGGAGCTGTTGCCTGCAGACTTTAATAATGCTACTGGCTTATGGGGTGAGCTGAATTCTATTGAAAGTGACCAGAAAGCAACTTTATTTGTTTATTTTTATCTACAGCTTCCTTCAAATTTGCCTTGCTGAATCACTTTCCCCTGCCCCTAGATAAGATAAAAGCATGCACAGCTGCTGTGTGTTATGTGATGACCTTCTGAGATATTAAAGGAGACCTGGCTAAGCAGTGTTAAAACACCAGTTCCACCCAATTAATGTTTTCCTTTCTCACCTCCCCATTCCTTTCCTTCACCCAATTTTCACTACATTCAAGTTCAAAAATCAACAGTGAATTTAATTATTATTTTTAGATTATTTTATAAAGCTCTTGATGTTCAAATCTTAGTTCTAAAATATTTTTAGACACAATTACTAATATTTGACATGTATGAAAATTCTAAATATTTGTTCCACCAATGAAAAATCCATAAATAATATCAGAAAAAAAGACGTCATACATTTATACCTAAATTGTATACCAGACCCAGCTGGTTTGGCAGATGTCTAGTAGCTAAGAACTGGGAATAGCTCATTTCCAGGCTGCATAAAATATTGCAACTCACAGAACAGGATGAGAAGCAATTTTATTTGTTTTATGAAACTAATATTTCTATAACCAAAATTTAATAAGTCAAGATTAAAAACACAAATGTTAAGGGAAACAGATTAATACAATTTAAATCAAGAAAGCAACAAGAAAATAAATCTCACACTCATATGTCAAACTTTATACCCATGTAAATGTATATATTCTGATTAACACATTATTAAAATAAGTCTATTGGTATACTTTAATATATATTTGTAACCTAGTAAGTTTGCATTATTTCCACCATAACAAAATTATTCAATATTAAAAACCATGTGAGGCTGTGGCTGTGGCTCAGTGGTAGAGTGCTTTCCTAGCATATGTGAGGCACTGGATTTGATCCCCAGCACCACATAAAAATAAATAAATAAAAAAGGTATTGTGTCCATTTACAACTAAAAATGCATTAAAAAAATGTTGTTAGTAAAACAGATGTACTTTTAGTACTTTTAAAAAGTCCTTTTAAATAACACCCTAAATATACTCAGGAAAATCGGCCATCCATTTTTTTTAATTATATATACATATATATTTTTAATTCTTGATGGACCTTTATTTTATTCATTTATTTATTATGCAGTTCTGAGAATCTAACCCAGTGCTTCACACATGCTAGGCAAGGGCTCTACCACTGAGCCACAATCCCAGCCCTAACATACATTTCTGATGTGTGTTTGCTAATGAGAATAAAAGACTGTCACCAAAACTTACACACAGTGAAAAAACAAATTAATAATTTGATAAACAATTGAATTAAAATAATTCAAATTAAATAAAAATAAGACAAGATGTCTGCCTTCTTTAATACTATTCAAGTAAAAGAGGCCACAGATCTCTCCTGAAAGACAATATGAAAAAGAAATAAAAATATCAATATGAGACAAATACAAATATTTTATTTTTGCAGAAAATATGATCATCAGTCTAGAAATTGCAATGTAATCAGTTGAGAAACCCTAAGACAATTTAATAATATTATTAGATACACGATTAACATCAAATTATTAGGTTTATTATGTATTAGAAACAACAATTTGAAAAATGAAATAGTAAGAAGATTTTATCTTTTTTATCTAATATTATAAAATAAATTGGAATATAACTTATCAAAAATGTATAGATTATTACTATATATATATATATGAAATGTAAAACTGTAATAATGACCATAATTTATGAATAAGTGGAGAGAAATACCATGTTTTTATACAGAAAATGTTCAGTTTTATATTTTGTAATTTCTCCATTTATTTGTACATAAATGTGGGGAAGTTATGAAGAAATTACTGTGGTGTTTCAACACAATCTACAAACTCATTCTAAAATTTACATAAAGGGAAAAGTAGTTAGAAAATTGCCAACTTAATTTTTTAAAAATTATTAAATAGTGAGCTTTGGAAAGTGCAAATTTACTATCACAGTGGCCTTTTGAGATATTGGCAAAAGAATGAAGAAAGCAATGAATCATTTTGAAATAATTGTCTATTTGAAAAACAGCAGATGTAAATCTTGACCAGAGTAGTCACCAAAATAAATTAAATTCCTGATGAATTAAAAAATAGTTTTAAATTTAGAAAAAAATATATTTTTATTAGAAAAAATATTAGAAAAAATATATAAAAGATATTTGTGACATTTTAATTGCAAATGTCATCTTACATACGATATGAAATGCAAATCGGATGAAAAATTTGGGTCACATTAATGTATTATAAACTTTTGATCCAAAAAAAAAGAAATTATCTAAAAAGTTAAAAATAGCTGAGATTGGCCAGGAAAATATTTCAAATATTCATAGCAAGTCAGAAATACAAAGGTAAACATCTAAATAGAAATGAAGTAAAGCACTAAAAAAATTACTGAATGACATTCTAATTATTAGTAATACATGAAAACATGTTTGATTTTGGTGGTACTTATGAAAATCATAATAAGGCATATTATTATTTGCTAATAAGTATGACAAAAAAGAATAGTATACCAAATGTAGGTACCAGGTATATCAAATGTAGTTAACATTTATTTAATATAAATGTTAGAGGAGAAATGGATAAGCATGTTAGAGGATCAGGTAATATTGCACATTAAAGTTCCACATGTTTGTATATCTTCACTTTAATACATAGTTATGACAACTTTCATGAGTATACAGTGATAACAAGATTTGAAATAGTTAAAAACACAAATAAACATAAAATTCATCTAAAGTAATCATTTAAATAAACCACAAAAATACACACTTTATTGAACACAGAAAGTATTAAAATACACTGTCTAGGCATTTTTAAATTTTGTTAAAAATAATAAAAGATATTTAAAAATATTTTTTATATTTACAAATCTAAAATATTAGCTAAAATTTGCAAAATGCTTCTACATGCTAGACATTGACCTAAGCTCATTTCATATTAAATAAAAGTAATACTCCTCAAAATGTATGAGGCAAAAGTATTATGATACCTATCTCAAAGATGCAAGTAGTCACAGAAAAGTTATTTACAATAGAAAAGGACCCCATTATTATGCTTTTCTGTAGATTCATTTAAAAATTTGTAACTTCATTAAGCAATCAGGAAAAAGGAAAATCAAGCTGAAAATGATTACTTCCTAAAATGGAGGCAAGTTTGAACATGATATTTAAGGAAAATTATGTGTACTGGTTAAATATTCTGTTCAATCAAATAAATTGATTAATTTAAATGTTTAATGCATTTGCAATGGATGTAGATCCATGAAGTTATTAAACTGCATCTTGGAAACAAAACTTTTAACTGGAAAATAGTATTCCAATCGATCCTAATTGAAAAATACTCTTATTTATACTTAGCTCAATTTTCTTACTGTCAGATGATGGCTATTTTTAAATTTTAAAAAGTCTATCATTACTGAGCATTGAAAAATGCATAGTAAATATAAATGTGCATGCAATATATTTTAAAATCAATTAAAATATATGCTCAGTGTAAATAAAAATAAATTATTTCTGAAAAGATGTAATATCAAAATAAAATGTATCTCAGTACAAATATCTTGGTACCTTCAGATGTTAAATTCTGCTTAAAGTTTACACAAGCAAAAATGAAACAAATAATGTTAAGTGTCATGTTAGGGAATACCACTTTCTGCTTAGTTAAACTGACCTGCGGTAATTTCTTATATTGGATAATCCATTTCCCCTTGCCTTGTGAGAATAATCATATTTTTTTTAGAAATGATTGATGAAGTGCTCCAAAACCAAACAAAGCAAAAACAACACACACAAAATAAACACACAAACAATGAAGATATGATAAAGCAACACAAGAACCAACCTGTGAGTTCTTAGTACCCAGCCCCCCCAATAGTATTTTTCCTGGAACCCAAACTGTAATATATGTACCTTTATACTGGGCTGAACTTTGTTCTTTGCTTCCAAGACCAGAGTAACATAAGGGTAAATCAAAACACAAACAAAATGTTAGGGTCAGGAAAGCTCCAAAATACCTTAGCAGGGTTATCAGGTTAATGTCCTTAGCATTATAACATGTTGAAATACCTAGACCTAATGTGACGATGACACTCTCTCATCTCTCTCCCTAAAACCTATCCATCTTTTTTTTCTTTTCATTCATGAGACAAAATAAAATTGAGCAGTGTTCTACAAAACATCTGAACAGTATTCCTCAAAACTCCCACTGCCATTGAAAGCATGGAGAGTCTGAGAAACTGCCTTGCTCAGAGGCTGGGGACACATGAGACTAAATGCTGTCTAGTAAGAAAAGAATGTTAAAACAAACAAACAAACAAACAAACAAACTAATGGAGCCCAGATAAATATAGTGTTCAGTTAATAAAAGGGTTAATCTATTACTGAAATTTTTTTATACATACCTTTTATAGATATGGTATAATTTTTATAGATAGAGTATAATAGCTATTTACATTGCATTTACATTGTATTAGGTATACTATGTAATCTAGAAATTATTTAAAGTTATATGGGAAGATGGACAGTTCCTAGGTAAATGTTACTCCATTTTTATATAAAGGACTTGAACATCTGTGGATTTGGTCTCCCTGAAATTTGATGAGTCTAGAAAACAAATGCCACACAGGAGACATTCATGAACTTGGATACATAGACATTAAGAACTTAAGTAACACTTCTGTCTACTAGAAGTGTTGGAAACTGCAGACACATCTGTCCATACGTTTGTTTCACCCTTTGTGGACCACAAAATATATCTGCTTACTCTTGCTAAAAATTCTAAGATGACAAAGAAGAGAAAGACAAAAAATTATTATGGAAGTAATCTGTTATTATTAAGTAGTATGTAAATGTATGAATAGAAAATGAAGTATATTATGGATGTTTACACAAAGAGAAATGTCAATCTATGAAGTTCTAGAAAAATAAAACTTGTCCTGTTTAAATTGGTTGTTTATGGAAAGTTTCTCTGTTGCTCACTGTTAATTTAAAAATGAAAAATAAGAATAAGGTCAATATCATTATTAAATTAGCAAGAATTTCACTCCTCTCCCTAATCTAGCCCTCATCTTTTTGTAATCTACTGATCTCTGCAATATGGAAGTGTATATCTATTTGTAAATAAGATAAGATACTCTTACAACACATGACAAAACAAAAAGATGCTGATTATTTTTAAAATTTATTTTTGTCATCTTTATAAAATGACAAGATGACATTTAGAAGACAAAAAAGGCCAACTGAGTTACTTCTCTCTCTCAGCCACTTACGTGCTGATATGCAGCATTAACATATCTTTTTTAGATGATACGAAGCTGTGGCATAAATGCTGAGCTCTCTGCCCATAATATCTGTACCTCAGCATAACAGCCTGCAGTGGAATTCTAATTGCCAGGATGTTCCTCTTGGGGTCTGAGGGCTTTATCTGAATCCTTCTCTATTTCCAAGGTCACATCCATATGCCAGGGAATTACATTTTTGGGGCACAACCTTAACTTCATGAGGATCAGAAGTTTTCATACAAATACCCCAGGTTCTTCTCTTCTTGCCCCAGTATAGAAAAATACTGAGACATGTGTTTATATCATTTCTCATAGTTTCTCCATGTGATTAAATTCTAGATAATCACTGTGGTTACTAGCTTCTAACTCTATTCATTTCATTTCTCCAATCTCCTGAAATTGTTTTCTACACTTTCCAAGTAAAACCCTGATGCAAGCAGGGAGCAGACAGTAAGAAATGTGGCCTGGTTGATTACAGAGAATAAAATAGAAGATAATGAGAAATGGCTTGATTCCAATTACATGAAACTTTTCATTCTAGGTACTTGCATAAGTTTGTAACACTAATAGAGAAAATTTCCCTGTGTTTTAATCTAATGTTTTGAATCATACTTTTCTGACAGGTGAGCACCTTTGTTTTTAGGATAAAATCAAAAGCAATGCATGCTTTGATGAATAAACAATAGACTACAACAATCTCATTAACTGTGTGTCACTAAAGGCTTGGAATTGCTTTAAGAAAAAAGGGAAACAGAATATAGCAAATAGGCATGAAACAGGCCCTGTATCTTAGAACTTTCAAAGGAAAAGTGCTTCATGAGTAATTAGTACATTGGTCCCAAACTCTTCCCTTTCAGAGAGTGAGAGACCTCCTGGTACAATGCACCATGAAGGGGGATTATGAAGCAATATTTCTCAGTTTGACTTCATTTTTCAAAGATTTGGTAGATGTGATTGGTATTTTGCTATTTTATGACTGCATTCTAATTTATAAATTGAATATTTAAAGTTGAGGGTGGGGCTGTGGCTGTGGCTCAGTGGTAGCGCACTTGCCTGGCATGTGTGAGACACTGGATTCGATTCTCAGCACCATGTAAAATAAATAAAGGTCTATTAACAACTAAAAAAAAAATTTAATTATAAAAAAAATTAAATAAATAAAGTTGAGGGTGTATTTCCAACTACCAATAGGCATTGAATAGTTACTAATTTCAGAAACTTAAAAGACCACATATTTTGCTTTTGCAAAAATGTGGAGTGGAGGTTCTAACTCTCCTAGATTATTATTATTGCAGGTTAAGAGCCCGGCACACTGGGGTTTACAGAGTTCGGAAAAGAACTATAGAAAATAATGAAAGACAATTTTGGTAAGGACTAAAGGGGATGTTGGGACAGATGTAATAATGATAATAATAATGGTAGTAATTTCATAATAATGATAGTGTTTATGATAATTATGTTAATAACTTTTTTGTTTATTGTGCAGTATATGACCAGACATTCTGCAAAGCAATTTACATATGTTATCTTCGTTAGTTGTCAGAATAACACTGTTTTTTTCCCCCATAGGAGAAAACTGAAAATCAAAGTAGTAAATAAAATTTTCTAAGATAACACAGTAAGTCAAGGAAGTAACTCAAACACAGTTGCATCTAACCATAGTCTATACTCCTTACAATGCTTGGTACCTGGTGATCATTTTGAAATTAAAAAAAAAACATTAAAAATAATATTGGGCTGAGTTTGTGGCTCATGGTAGATTACCAGCCTCGCACATGTGAGGCACTGGGTTTGATCCTCAATACTGCATAAAAATAAACAAATATATTGTTTCTATGTATAACTAAGAAAATTAAAAAATAAAGTAGCATGTTAGCATATTCTGTGTAAGTGATTTTTTAAAGGGCAGCATTTGAATAATATAGGCTACATAATGGAGAATTTTTTTTCAGAACTGAGGATTAAACCAAAGGTCCCACATGTCAGGCAAATATTGTACACTGAGCTATACTGCCAGCCTCAGCTTGGAGGTATTTTTCTTCTTACTGGCAAAACAAAATAATCTTTAAAAATTACTCTCTTTAACTTGATGAACTTAACATTACTATTCTACTATTCTATTACTATTCTACTATTCTACTTCCTTGAAAATTTAGTAGTTTGGGGGTCCAGTACATGTTAAAGTGGGAACATAGGGGTCATATGTGAACTTTAAAGAAGATAGCACATGGCCGCTGCAGTGCTGCCTGCGGCCACTGACCCATCCCTGGACACTGCTGCCTCCATCTTAGGACACCTGCTGGGAACTGGAGGCATGGTGTTGGGGTGCCTGCACATTTGTTGCTGCCACTTATATCTCAGAACACAGCTGCCTCTCTCTGGGGACAACAACCAGGGCCGAGAGGTACATTGTCAAGGTGCCTACAGGTTTGGTTACACCCGAAGTCTTCCTGCTGGGTGTGCTTGCAGCCAACATCTTGCTGCAGAAGCTGGAGAGGGCTGGGATCTCCTCAAGCTCAGCTAGTCCTGAAGCACTCGGGAACAAACAAGGCTGGCTACAGCAAGTTGGAAGGCAAGAAGAGGGGGTGAGGGCATCTTGCTCCTGGTTCACTCAGCCAGCTGATCTGACACCAAGCAGAGTCCCAGGACTCACGTGGGCCAACACTTGCTGGGCTCCAGCACCAGCCCTGTCTCTGACTCCCTCCTCAGTCTGGCATTCTCTGATCCCTTGGCCCCACCAGGTCTGGCATCAGTCCAGCAACCAACAGGGCCCTTGGGCGCCCCAGACCTGAGCCTCCCAGCTCCACCCCAGCAACAACCTGTCCCAGTGCTCATAGCTATATGGCCAGCCAGCAGCTCTCAGTGCCTTGTCCTGATCTGCCCAATACAGAGCACCTCTCTGTGACAGGTGCACAAGTCCCGGGGCTCAGCACTCAGAATCGCCTGTGAGAAAAGTGTCTGATGTCCTAATAGGAGCTATTTGGCTTAATGCTGTATATTGTTTGCATTGGGTGCTGTTAATATTGATGTCTCTCTTAAATGCTTTGTACTGGGAACTTTTAGGGACACTATAAGTCTGCAGGGTAGAAAATGTACTGCCTGAGATCCATACTGCTAGATGGGAAGACACATGAACAACATGAAAAAAACAAGGGAATAAAGCACCCCAAACAAACCAATTTGCTCCAATGATAGAGTCCATTGATAACATAGTAAAAGAGATGTCAGAGAAGGAGTTCAGAATGTACATAGTTAAACTGATCCTCAACATAAAGAATAATGTAAGGAGTGAAACCAGAGATACATTTTAGGAGGAAAAGGTCACTTCAGTAAACAGATAGAGATTATGAAAAGAAATCCAGCAGAAATCCTCATAATGGAGTAATCAAGATAAAAAATTAAATATTCAATGGAAAGTATCACAAACAAACTAGATCCCTTGGAAGACAGAATCTCAGGCAACAAAGGTGAAATATATAATCTTTTTTAAAATTTATATATGACAGTGGAATGCATTACAATTCTTATTACACATATATAGCACAATTTTTCATATCTCTGATTGTATACAATGTATCAATGTATATTCACACCAATTTGTGTCTTCATACATGAGCATCATATTCCACCATCATTTCTAACCTCATGTCCCTTCCCTTCTCCTCCAACCCCTCTGCCCTATCTAGAGTTCATCTATTCTTACCATGCTCCCTCTCCCTATCCAACTAAGAATCAGCCTCCTTATATCAGAGAAAACATTCAGCATTTGTTTTTTTGGTGATTGGCTAACTTTACTTAGCATTATCTTCTTTAACTCCATCCATTTACCTGTAAATGTCATGATTTTATTCTCTTTGATTGCTGAGTAATATTCCATTGTGTTTATGTGCCACATTTTTTAAAATTCATTCATCTATTGAATGGCATCTAGGTTGGTTCCACAGTTTAGCTATTGTGAACTGTGTTGCTATAAACATTGATGTGGCTGTGTTCCTGTAGTATGCTGTTTATAATCTTGAAAATAAAGTTGACCACATAAAGAAGATGGTTAGGAACCATGAACAGAACTTCCTAGAATTATGGGATAACATGAAATGACCAAATTTAAGATTTATTGGGATAGAGGAAGGCATGGAGATGCATGATTAAATATTCAATGGAAAGTATCACCAACCAAAGGAATGCACAATATTTTCAATGGAATGATAACAGAAAATTTCCCAAACCTGAAGGAGAAAATGGAAAATCAAATACAAGAGACCGAATACAGGACCCTGGATGTACAAATTTTCAATAGACCCATACCAAGTCACATTTTAATGAAAATACATAGAATACAGAATACGGATAGAATTTTAAAGGCTGTGATATAAAAATATGAGATTACATATGGGGGAAACCAATTCAAATATCAGCTGATTTCTCAAACCACACCCTCAAAGCTGGGAGGTTCTAGAACAACATATACCAAACTGTGAAAGAAAATGGATGCCAGCCAAGAATTTTATATCCAGCAAAATTAAGCTTCAGATTTGAAAATGAAATAAAAACTTTCCACAATATAAAAAAGTTAAAAAAAATTCAAAACAAGAAATCCTCACTACAGAATATTCTCAGTAAAATATTCTATGAGGAAAAAATTTCAGAATAAAAAAAAAAGTTAAAACCAGCAGAGAGAGAAACTATACTAAAGGAAAAGATAATCAAAGGGGGCTGGGATTGTAGCTCAGTGGGAGAGTGCTTGCTTTGCATGTATGAGGCACTGAGTTCAATCCCCAGTACCACATAAAAATGAATAAAATAAAGGTATTGTTACCACGCATAACTAAAAAAAAATCAAAAAAGATAATCAAAGGATAAACTAATTCAAACTAAAAACCAGAAATAACCTAAATGAACAGGATATAAATATTATTTCAATAATAACCATGAATGATAATGGCTTAAACTCATCAATCAAAAGACATAGACTGGCATATTGGATTAAAAAACTATAACCCAACAATATACTCTCTCCAAGAGACTCACCTCATAAGCAAAGACATCCAAAAAGCGATGGTGAATGGTTGGGGGGGGGGGAAGTATCATTCACATGGACCACATAAACAAACAGGGATTTCCATCCTCATATCAGATAAGGTGTACTTCAAGCCAAAGTTAATGAGAAAGGATAAAGAAGGACATTCCATGCTGCTTAAGGGAATTATACATCAACAAGACATAACAATTATAAATATTTTTGACCCCCAAAATGCAATATCTACATATATCAAACAAATCCTTCTCAATTTCAAGAATTAAATAAACCACAACACAATAATACTGGGTGACTTTAATACATCTTTCTTGCAACTAAATAGATCTTCCAAACAAAAACTAAACAATGAAACTATAGAACTCAATGATGTAATCAATAATTTAGACTTAATATACATATATAGAATGTTTTATCCATCAATGAGCAAATACACTTTTTTCTCGGCAGCACATGGACCTTTCTCTAAAATAAATCATATCTTATGCCACAAAGCAACTCTTAGCAAATACAAAAAAAATAGAAACACTATCCTGCATTATTTTTCTTGAGGAAGGGATACCAAGGATTGAATTTAAGGGCACTCAGGTATTGTGTCTCATCCCCACCCAATTTTGTATTTGTATTTTATTTAGAGACAGGATCTCACCGAGTTGCTTAGCACCTCACCGTTGTTGAGGCTGGCTTTGAACTAGTAATCCTCCTGCCTCAGGCTCCAATACCCCTGGGATAACAGGTATGCTGCACCATGCCTGGCACTACCTGCATTCGATCAGATCATAATGAAATGAAATTAAAAATCAACAATAAAAAAATAGAAGCTACACCAACATCTGGAATCTAAATAATATGCTATTGGATAACAAGTGAATAGCAGAAAAAAAAATCAGGGATGCAATTTTTAAAAAGTACTTAGAGGTTAATGAGAACATTAATACAAAATATCAGAATCTCTGGGACACTATGAAGGCAGCAATAAGAGGAAAGTTCATTGAATTGAGCTCATTCATTAACAGAATAGAAAGTCAATGAATAAATTACCTAACATTACATCTCCAAGCCCTAGAGAAAGAAGAACATATCAATACCAAAAACAATAGAAAACAGGAAATAATTAAAATCAGAGCTGAAATCAATTAAATTGAAATGAAATAAAATATTCAAAAAATTGACAAAGCAAAAAGTTGGTTCTTTGAAAAAATAAATAAAATTGATAAACACTTAAGCTACACTAATGAAGAGAAAGAGAGAAAAAACTCAAATTAATAAAAATTGTGAACAAAAAGGAAATATCATGAAGGACACTAGTGAAATACAGAATATAATTAGAAACTATTTTGAAAATTTATACTCCAATAATATAGAAAATCTTGAAGACATTGACAAATTTCTAGAGACATATATCTTACTCAAACTGAAGAAGGAGGACATACACAATTTAAACAAATCAATTTCAAGCAATGGAATAGAAGACACCATCAAAAGTCTACAAAGAAAAGCCCAGGATCAGACTGATTCTGAGCCCAGTTCTACAAGACCTTCAAAGAAGAATTAACACCAATACTCCTCAAATTATTCCATAAAATAAAAAAGGAGGGAACTTTTTCAAACTCATTCTATGAGACTGGTATCATCCTGATACCAAATCAGACAAAGTCAAATCAAGGAAAGAAAACTTCAGACCAATATCCCTGATGAACATAGATGCATAAATTCTCAATAAAATTCTGGCAAATTACATACAAAAACATATTAAAAAACATATTGATAGTGCATCACTATCAATTGGGGTTCATCCTAGGGATGCAAGTTTGGTTCAACATATGGAAATCAATAAATATAATTCATCATGTCAATAGACTTAGAGACAAGAATCTTTTCAATAGATGCATAAAAAGCATTTTACAAAATATAGGGCCCACTCATGTTTAAAACACTAGAAAAACTAGGAAGAGTAGGAACATACATCAACATTGTAAAAGCTATCTGTGCTAAGCATTATTCTAAGTGGAGAAAAATTGAAAGCATTCTCTCTAAAAACTGGAACAAGAGAGGGATGCCCTTTAACACCATTTATATTCAACACAGTCCTTGAAAATCAAGCCAGAGCAATGAGACGTATGAAAGAAATTCAAGGGAAATAAAAAGTAAAAGAAGAACTCAAACTATCACTATTTGCTGACAGTATGATTCTATATTTAGAAGATCAAAAAATTCCACAAGAAAACTTCAAGAACTAATAAATGAATTCAGCAAAGTCACAGGATATAAAATGAACACTCATAAATCAAACACATTCCTATTCATCAGTGATGAATCCACTGAAAGAGAAATTTTAAAACTACCCCATTCACAAATAACATCAAAAGAAAAAAATACTTGGGATTCAGCCTAAGAGGTGAAATACCTCTACAATTACAACTACAGAACACTAGAGAAAGAAATTCAAGAAGATGAAAAGATCTTCCATGCTCTTGAATAGGCAGAATTAATACTGTCAAAATGACTATATTACCAAAAAAACATTATATAGATTTAATGAAGTTTGACATTCTTCACAGAAATAGAAAAAGCAATCATAAAATTTATTTGAAAAAATAAGATACCCAGAATAGCCAAAGTAATCCTTACCATAAAGAGTGAAGGAGGAGACATCATAATACCAGACCTTAAACTACACTACAGAGCCATAGTAACAAAAACAGCATGGCATTGGCATCAAAACAGACATGTAGACCAATGGTAGAGAATAGAAGAGAAAGAGACAAACACACTTAAGTATAGTTACCTCATACTAGACAAAAGCACCAAAAACATACATTGGAGAAAAGATAGCCTCTTCAACAAATGGTGCTGGGAAAACTGGAAATCCATATTTTGGATTGCACAAAACTCAATTCAAAGTGAATCAAAGATTTGGGCACTAGAACAGAAATCCTGCACCCAATAGAAGAAAACATAGAACCTAATCTCCATTATGGTGGCTTAAGAACTGACTTCCTTAACAAGACTTCTAAAGCACAAGAAGTAAAATTAAGAATCAATAGATGGGATGAATTCAAACTCAAAAGCTTCTTCTCGGCAAAGGAAACAATCAATAAAACGAAGAGAGAGCCTACAGAATGGGAGAAAATTTTTACCACATGCACCTCAGATAGAGCATTAATCTCCAGGATATAAAAGAACTCAAAAAAAAAAAAAAAAAAACCAACAATTTCTGGTTCGTTTCTGCCTCCCCACCCTTTCCTTATACTGTTCAGCTGCCAAAATCCTCAGCAACAGATTTACGATTCTTTTTAAAAGATCTACTTCAGATACCACAGATAGACATGTAATAAACACAGGGGTGTTTCTGGGAAAAATGTGACGCAAACTGAAGATTGAATCACTTTCAATGCACCGCGGAAACGTACTGTTTAGCAGGATCTATAAGTGAAGGGTTTCCTTTGACAAAGATTTCACGATCCAAATAAACGTTTCCCCCCTGCTTTGGCTTTTCCGTCTGTCTCCAGGTTGAGTACGCTGGAAGGAATGTGGAGCCATGTCTGGTCTGTTAATTATTTCTCTTTTCCTTCCTGCAGCCTCTGCATCCCAAGGCTCCAGGTCTTCAATACGCCCTTGAAAACTTTTGCAACTAAAAAATAATTTTGCTGGTGTTCAGAAGTAAATAGGAATTCAGTTCCCGAGACAGGAGGGTTATTGCTGTTTTACACTGTGCCCTTCCTGGGAGAATAATTTAGGCTGCTGGGAGGACAGGGGACTCTGAGAGCGTGGCTTCGGTCCCTCATTTTATCGAGAAGTCCTAAAAACTGATGTCCGAAGGAGCGCTTTTTGTTGTTAATAGATGGTTCTGCTAGTACATTTTTATTAACCTGTGCGCTCTCCTCCCGCCACGAGAGTGAGGAGTGAAGACGCAGAGCTTGCTGATGAGGTCACAAAATGCACTTGTCAAGCCAAGTGCCAAAGGGCACAAGCAGCAGGCTGCCTTTGGTGGAAGCTCCCTGAATGTGTGGAATCTTATTTTTCCCAAAAAGAGACAGAAAAAGATAAACCAAAAGCTCATCCAGTGGCCGCCTGTGAAGGGCAAGTGGCGAAGTGAGGGCGAGCAGCTCACTCCATTGTCCGGTCTTGAGCTCTGTGAATGTTCTTTTGTATTCAAAAAAGAAAATGGAAAAAGAAGGAAAATGGCAAACCATTAATACGGAATACAAACAGAGGGCCCAAATGTACTTGATAAGCTACATGAAAATGAGGTTCTCACCAGTGGATACATTCCCAGGNGGATATAAAAGAACAATCCAAAAAAAATCCGAAAAAAAAACAAAAAAAAAAAAAAAAAAAAACAAATAACCCAATCAATAAATGGGCTAAGGAAATGAACATACACTTCACAGAACAAAAATATAGTCAATCAACAAATATATGAAAAAAAAATTGTTCATCATCTCTAGCAATTAGAGAAATGCAAATCAAACTACTTTCAGATTTCATCTCACTCCATTCAGATTGGAAATTATCAAGAATACAAATAACAATGAATTTTGGTGAGGATGTGGGGGAAATGGTACACTCATGCATTGTTGGTGGGACTGCAAATTGGTGTAACCATTATGGAAAGCAGTATGGAGATCCCTCAGAAAACCTAAAGTGAAACAACCATTTGACCTAGTCATCCCACTCCTAGGTTTATACACAAAGGACTTAAAAGCATCATACTACAGTGATGCAGTGATATCAATGTATAGCAGCTCAATTCACAACAGCCAAACTCTGGAACCAACCTAAGTGGCCTTCAATGGATGAATGGATTAAGGCACTGTGGTACATATACAAAATGGAATATTTCTCAGCCTTAAAGAAGATTGAAATAATATCATTTGCAGATAAATGGAAGGTGCTGGGCAATATCATGCTAAGCAAAATAAGCCAATCCCAAGAAATCTAAGGCTGAATGTTTTCTCTGATATCTGGATGCTAGTTCCCAATAAGATGGGGAGGTGGCTAGGGAAAAGTAGACCTACTTTGGATTAGGTAGAGGGAAGTAAAGGGAAGGGAGGGGATATGTAGGTAGGAAGGATATTAGAATGAATCAGAAAGTATTACCTTATGTACATATATGATTACACAACCAGTGTGATAGAATGCATTTTGACACATCATATAAATGGAGTATAACTTGTCATTCTTCTGATTATATATGTTGTAGTGTCAAAATGCATTCTACTGTCATGTACAACTAAGTAGAACAAATAAGAAAAATGAAATCTAAAAAAAAAGATGAAAAAAGAAAAAGGGCGGGTAAGGAGGAGAAGGAGGAAGCACGTTAATGTAATTTTCTCAGTTGGCTGTGAGAGGTATCTGTCAAACCTTCCTCAATATGAATTTGTACCTTTTGAATGCCTAACTTGCAAGTCATGTGACTAACTTACAGGAAATAAGAAAATCAGTTCTCTGTATTGTAAAAATGACTTCTTATACTTGGCAAAACAAAATAATCACCCTTTTTTTAGCCTTATTTACTACTTGTAGTCTAAACCATATGTTTAAACTGCACCTTATTAAGGCCACATTTATACATTTTTACTAAAGCATTTTTATATTTCTTCTGTCACAGGGAGGTGTTTATTAACTTTATTATTTCTAAGTTCCTTTACTGTTTAAACTTACTTCAGAGAATGAGTCTGTAAAAGTCTTTAGGATTGTATCATTTAATAGAAATTTTTGTATGCTCATTTATATTATTTTATCTTGGTTGATTCAATAACTCATTAGGGAGAGCTGTATTTGGAGTTGCTAACACAGAGAAAAGAAATGAAGAGAAGAATTACCCCTGAGTAAAAACCTTATTAACAACTATTCAATGAATTTAATTCTTTCTGGAAGACTGCCACCGTTTGTTTTTTGGCATGTTGACTTATATTAGATTTTATACCAGTCATTTTCTTGCACACTTCAGAAACATTCTTCTAATTATCAAAGCACATGGGAAAATTCAACCTGATCTGACCCAAGCTTCTGCTATAAAAAGGAATAGGGTATAACATTAAAAGTTATCAGTCTATCATTAGGAGATAAAAGATGCAAGAGAGAAACTCGTAAGTGAACTAAATTACACTCATCAATGATTAAGCAGTCTTAATTGCTACCAATGATTATTGTAAATAAAGAGACACTGGGAGAAAGATATATCAGTTGCTTCCATCAAAAATATTAAGGATTTTTAAAATGACTAATTAATAAATACTAATGTGAAACTGAAATTTTAACGTGATGATGTGCACAGTTAGTAGTTATATGCTGTTAAATTCCTGAGGTCATAGAAAAGTGTAAATAAATAAAATTATATGTGTAAAACACTACTTATGGAACATATGTGTTGAATAAAATGAAGGTTGGATGAATAAAATGTAGAGGAAACTTTTTAGACAACTTTGATTTACTAAAATAAATACCATCTATTAGCAAAGCACAATGTTGAGTGTTCAACTCTAGCTTCTGGGTTAAATTGGGCTATAAGAAAAGTTGAAAAGTAAAATACAAAGCATAGTATAAAATAAAAATATCAATAAAGATTTATAAACACATTCTTATGCCTCCTCAGACCATTTAATTAAAACAATTTAAATCAACTCTGTCTATAAATGTTTGAGAAAGCAAGCTTATATTTATTTTTGGAGAACAAAGAGTGGTAATCAATGAAATAATTAATTTTGGGATGGAACTGAAAGGAAGACTGGGAGTGAAATAAGAAAAAAATGGAACAAAAATATTATATGGAAAGAAACATTGTAGTTTCTGAAGTTTTGGTGAGCCATTGTGTGTTTCTAAGGGAGTTGGAAACTTTGTAGCTACATTTCATCACCCATAAATTTTGATACATTTTAGTTTCACTTTATTTTCCAGACTGTCTGCAGATGTACTTTGTATTTCCCCTGATTCAAAATGTCATTTTTATTCACCAGTGGAAGGGCCTTTTCATTTCTAATATGTTATTAATATGTGGCTTTATTTCATTGTAGTCAGAGAATGATAGTGTGTTATTTGATCTTTTAGAACTAGGAGTGTTATTTTTTTGGGGGGAGGTGTCTTTATTTTTTGTGGTCTAACATGGGGAATTCTTAGAGACTAAAGAATATGAAAAAATATATTTTTATCATGGTTCAAATATATATATATATATATATATATATANGTCTCTCTCTCTCTCTCTCTCTCTCTCTCTCTCTCTCTCTCTCTCTCTCTCCCCTCCCACTCCTTGCATTATCTATATTTTATTTTATTTTTTCCATGAAAGTAGTTGCCATGTTTTGAGGGTATGACTATTAATCACTTATTATTTGTCTTCTTCCAACATGTAACGTGCACACATGTATATGAACATATCTTAACAGATAGTGTTAAATTAAATTTAACAAAAGGATAGCACCCAGGCATTATGGAGTCATTCCTCAAATAGTACATTCCCATAACCCAGAAGGTCCCAGCCTCCCAGTCACCAACCACTCCCCTTAGCTAAACATACACTGATTTTGAGAATCAGGCTCAGCTTTCCCTGCTTTTGAACTTTACATAAATAGAATTATGTCATCTAATTTCTTAACCTCACATGATAGTTTTAAGATCCTTCTGCATTTCATATAATAATAATTTGTTTATTGTCATTGGATACATAATATGTCATAAGTTTTTGATATGGAGATGGGCTGCTGGGATCTTCCCTTGAGGAGCACTTGCTGCCCAGCTGCAGGGAGCACTGTCAACACAGCCTCCAAGCGTCCTCTGCTTCAGGCTCCTGTTTCAGCTGCAGGGAGTCCCTCACTTACGTTTTGCACCCCTGGAAGAGTCCACATCTAGTTGCAAAACATGACAGATGTTACAGAGACCTAACTCTTACAACCCAATTTACACAACTGTCAGAAATTCTTCATGTGTCAGATATGTTTCCATCTAAGGCTTTGTGGTTCTTGTATCAAAGTCAACTTGACTCTGTTTGGGACTTCTTCTCCCTTCCTTTCACAGATATTGATCCCTAAGTATCTTGCCCTCCAAATTCCATCTTGGTATGTTCCTTCAAAGAACATAGCCTGTGATCCCACTATGGAACATATTTATCTATTGTCCCCCAAAAGGTCTTCTGGGCTGTCTTCGTTGTATGTTATTTCCAATACAGAGAGCTGTTAGAAACATTCTCAGACATTTCCCAGTTTGAGGTGTTTATTTAGGAATGGAATTGTTGCATAGCAGGGTATTGCTTTACATTGGCATTGCCTACATAATTTTATACAATACTTATCCCAATTTACCACTTTTGCATGAGAATTTCAGTTACTCAGCATATTTATCAAACTCTGGCATTTTTAGTCTGTTTTATTTTAGCCCTTTTGGTGAGTGTGTGGTGGTTTCTCACTGCAGTTTTAATTAACATGTCTCTAATGACTAAAGCAATTCAGCAAAATTTCAAATGTTTATTGGATATTTAGACACACATATACCTTTTTCTGTGTTTGCAAGTGGTTGCTCAAGTCTTTTGCCAATTTTAATTGAACTGTCTGTCTTTTTCTTATTGATTTTAGAGCCCTTCATTTTTTGGGATGTAAATCTCTTTTCAAATATGTGTTTTGTGAAAGCTTTCTTGTAATCTGTGGTTTACTTTTACATTCCCAAAATGGTGACTTTGATTAACAGAAATTCTTAATTTTAATGTAGTCTAATCACCATTTTTTTCCTTTAAGCTAATGGTTTTTATGTTCAATTTAACAAATGTTTCCTACCCATGGCTATAATGAGATTGTTCTGTTTTATACTGAAAGTGTTATGTTTAGCCTTCTGTGTATGTGAGGTAGTTATTGAGATCCATTTTTCTTTTCTTTATGGAAGTTATGTGGATCCAACATCATTTCTTGAAAGCCCCTTTCTTTACCCATTGCTTGGCTATGCAAGTTTTGTCATTAAGAACTTGACCATGGCTGTGTCTATCTAACTTGTTGGTTTTCTACCTTTCCACTGATATACTGTATGTATGTGTCTAATTATGCAAGTATTCTGTTTTTTAAAGATCTTGTCTACTTTAATATACTTACACTTATATATGACATAATCAACATTTCAATTTCAGTAAAAGAACAGGTGGTCTTTTGATCAATAATAGATTTAATCTAGTGGCTGGGGTGTGGCTCAGTGATTAAGCGCTCCCATGTGTGAAACAATAGGTTTGATCCTCAACACCACATAAAAGTAAATAAACAAAATATACTGTATTCAGGTACAACTAAAAAATATTTTAAAAAATTAATAGACTTAATCTATAAATTTGGACACTGTATTTATTCTTTAGATCCTTGAAAATTATATATTCCTTAAATTATTCAAGTTTTTTTAAAAAATTTTTAGTTGTATTTGGACACAATACCTTTATTTTATGTTTATTTATTTATTTATTTATTTATTTATTTTTATGTGGTGCTGAGGATCAAATCCAGTGCCTTGAACATGCTAGGCAAGCGCTCAACAGCTAAACCACAACCCCAGCCCCCATTTATTCAAGTTTTTAAAATGGTCTCCTAATAACATTTTATATTTTTCATGAGGAAATTAAAAATTAAAATAAATTTTCTGGATATTGATTTATTTCATTGCTTTTACAAATGTGATAGAAAAATCTCATTGCCTATTTTAATGCATTAATCCTACATGTAGGAGCATTGCTAAATTTAAACAAATTCTGATAATTATCTTTAGAATTTTATATTTTTCATACATAATCATTTTATCTGTGAATAATAACCCTTTCATTTCTTTCTAATGTATACATTGTTCAGTTTTTTTTTATTGTGATTGCTCTGAGTAGAAAATGAAGTACAATGCTGAACAGAAGTAGTGACAGCATGCATTCTTGTCTTTTTTCTAATCTTAGAATGTTTCCAATCTCAAAATGCAAGACTTCAATCAACCACAGTTAAATGCAATGTTTCCTATTAGCTACAGTGTAGTACATTATCTTCAGCAGATTTGTGAAGTTCCATTCCATTATTGATTATTCTTAGTGTGATTATGGTTGGGTCTTAAATTAAAGCAAATACTTTTTATTGCATGTTTTGAAATTATTGTCTTTTTCCTTAAAACATGTTAATATGTTGTGATCTATTAATGCAATTTATTAGCCATTTTGTTGAGTCTTTATTACATATTGTAACATGTAATAAATTATGTGGAAGTGGAATTTCCACCTAAAGTTTAAGTGGAAGTTCTAAAATGTAGGAAGTTAGAAAAAAACACTGTTTCCATCTTGAGAATGAGAGAAATCTAAGTAATTGCAAAAGAAAAATTGTTTTGAGCCCACAAGAGAGATAAGCAAACTAACAGCCAGAACTCCAGGGAGAGAAATTCCACTGGGAGCCAATGTATTAGGAATGGCTCACTTGGCCAGGCCCATGGGAAGGGTCACTGGACATCATAAAATTAAGTTATAAAACAAATCAGATATAATTTTAACAAAGTAATTTCAGTTTAAAGTTCAAAAGAAGAATTGGGGGAAGAGTAGGAGACCTGAAGGAGCTACTTGAGTGGTACAGGCATGAGTGACATGAGACTGGGTACTTCTTTCTAGACACTCTCATTTTCACTTCACTTTTAATGGAAGCAAATGCTTTACACCACTGGAGAGTGGCTGTAATTCTGCCAGAGACACAGATTCTGATCCATTATTGCAGAGTAACAGAAGAAAAAATATTCCTTGTAGGAGAGGAAGCAAGTCATCTTAGGTCTATGATCTTACACCATAACTATTAAAGGAAATTCTGATAAGAAAGTTTCCTATGTCAGACCTGACACACTACAGGTTTGGGTTCAACAAAGAGGAATTCTGTGAAAGTACTGTCCCTGTTGATCAAGCTCATGTGTTCTACCTAAGACAGAGGTGGAGGAAGGGGAAAGTGGCCAAGCCTCCTCTGACCACCAGCCTAGCCAGCTGTAGTACCAAGAAACAGAAACCTAACACTGAAAGGAGGGAAAGAAAGAACAAACTGACTCTGAATGTACAGATATGCAGATTGCTAAAATCTCAACATAGAACAGAAACAATGAGAAAAGTATTCCATTATTATAGTCCCCATACTGGGAATTGAAAGGGATCTTAATTCAAACTCTGTGTTAAAGGACATAGTGGAAAAATGCGGACCACATTAATAAGCAGTTGGAAATATCAACAGGAAGATGGAAAATGTAAGAATGAGTCAAGTGGAATGCTTACAATCGAAATAGAGATGCAAACATGGCATCAGATATGGAGATTCCTTTAATGAGCTTTTAATAGATAAAACAGAGCAGAGGCAAGATTTACCTTCTCTGAAATAGATCACTAGAAATTATTCAAAGTGAAATTTTTTTAAAAAGTAAAAAAGGTAAACAAATAAACACAGTGGTGTCTGGACTTCCAGAAGGACTAGAAAAGAAAATATGAAAAGGAAGAAATATTTGGAGAGAGAATGGTTGAGAATCAACCACCAGGAAAGAACAACACGGAAGCATAACTCTATGAACTTCAGAGTTTCACAATCAGAATGAAAACAAAACATCAAAAATCTAAAGATTAAAGATAAAGAGGAGATCTTGAATGCGATTAAAAGGGATACAACAATAAAAGATAACATCATGAACAAAAAAGTACAGAGAGAGAAATTTCACCAGCCTTCTCAACAAAAACCTTTCAAGCCCAAAGATAATTAAGTGCCTTCTTGGAAGTCCTTTCCTGTTCTCTCCTTGGTTCGGTTGACACACATGTTGAATTTAATATTGTCAAAAAGATCCCAGGCTCTGTTTGGTTTTTGTCCATCTTTCTGCACTGTCTGCTCTTCCTTGGATGATTTCCCTGTCACTTCCTCTGAGTCTCCCCTCTGCTTCTTCATTCCTCTGTTCCCATCAGTGACTTTTGTTTTATTTTTTAATTTCAGAGTTATTTCAATTTTAGAATTTCTCTTTGATTCTTTTCCATTGCTTTCATTTCTCTTCTCATGTTTTCCTCACTTTTGCCTGTAATTTCATTTATTATCAGACTGATTTGCTTCACTTCATTTGGAATAGATGTGCTAGACATTTAGAAACAAAAGGACACTTCGAGTCCACCTCCGTGTCAGATTTGTTTTTTTCCCTGAAGCATGTGTGGACTTGGTGTCCTTGTTCTTCTTCAAACACTGAGATATATTGAGTCCGATACTAGACTTTCTCTGATTATTGTTTTCTGTTCATTTGGCTAGACCTTGCCTTGGTTGGACTTGAACTCTGGACCTCCATGTCATCTTTGGCATTAGTTGAAATTTTCTCTTTTTAACTGATACTTTTTTGAACACTTTGCTTATCAGTCAGACCCACAGGGAGATAGAATTTAGATATTCCTTCTTGTTCTTTGTCCCCCCCCCCAACCCTTTTGGACTCTTCCATCATTTTCAGTAGCCTTGAATTCTTGGACTTTGTTTTTCTGATGGTCTTACCCAGAAAATTCATTCTTATTGGTTTAAACCTTTGCTACATTTTCTGTGCCTCACTGGCTGCATTTAGCTATAAACTCAACACTGCAAAAACTTATATAACGTTTCTCCCTCCAACTGTCCTCCAATATCTACTCTTCACTAAAATCTGTCTGTTTCTGTTTACACCCCAGCACTTTTAGGTAATTGCTTTTGTATTTTGTCCACCTATGAGAGCTATTTTTTGCTGAAGAGTTATCTAAGGAACTCTTCAGTCCATCACTCTCAGAAGAGGAAATGATTATTATCTTTTTAATGACTGAAAGCTCTGTAGCAGTGTCATCTTTTCATTCCTGATATTTTTAATCTATCATTTCCCCCTCCTATTTATACTCTTCCAATTATCTGACTTTATTTTTAGTTTCTTCACTCATAACTTAAAATGCATTTTGAGTGATTTTAATAAAGATAAAACTAAAAAAAATGTGATTTTCTTTAAAAAATTACAGGTTGTACTTTAGTGGTTGTTTTCATTCAAACCTTTTGATGACCCATCTTCTCTATTTTTAAAAAGGTATCTAATTTAAACAGGTTTTTTGGAAGCAGATCCTTCCAGGATTAACTTGTCAATAATTAATTTTGGAAACACTCCCAGGCAAAACTAATAAGGAAGTGCAGGAAAAGATAGAAGGAGAATACGCCACCAAAGTTGCAGTTCCTGGTGATGCCCCGCTCTCAGCTGTAAGTTGCACAAGACATTTCTCTCTGGCTTTGGCAATGGGCTCTGGGTTTATTCCTGCATTCATCATTTATTTACTAAGGACTGCCTCGGTTCTGTTTCTCAAGAGAAAAGGCTTTCTTACCTGAAGGACAATTTCCCCAAAAACAATTGCAGATGAGTGCTTGCTTACCAACACACTGTCAAATTAGGCAAGCATCACAGAAACAAGGTCTGAGGGACTTGGGGAGACCTGCAGTGGACATTCTTTCCATTACACTAATCTTAGCCCTGCAACTTCTATATCCACACTCAATCTATGCTCACAAATAGTCTCAACTATCTTAATGGAAATTTGGAAAAGTAAAGGTTGTGAGAAGTTTATGTTATTAATATTTTTCTAGCTCTCTTTAAATATATGGATAGTACTGAATTCAAAGAGGCTTAAAATGTTTAATTATATCATTTTAATATATATATATTATTAATTCATTATTAAAAGGTTAGTATTTTAACATTGTTGAGTTAGCATCACTGTTTAATAATGTAACTAGACTGTCCTAATGTTTTCATTTCAAGAAAATCTGTTCTATTTTTATGAAATGAAATGTATAGATCTTGATGATTTGATAAGATATTAATATTTCTGAAGTAGACAAAGTAGTGAGTATCAGGACCAAATAGTTTGTGACAAGATTATATAAATTCAATGAATAATTATTTTCATCATTCTATGCATCAAAATTTAATACCAAATATCTATTGCTTAAACTATAACACCTGATATCTAGCCATTGAATGCTTTGTGTGGTCATGGTATAATGCATACACATAACACAGGATGTCAGAATGTACTGACTTCTGTGACAGGAACAGGTTCCTTAATGATGAGTGTAATTTGGTTAGAATAGGTCCTTTTGTTAATACCTGTGAGTTACTTTACATTATCTCTAATGTTTCAGCCCATTTTTATTTTATTTAAATAAAACCAGCAGGATTGTATGGTCGTGTTAAATTTCTTTAACCTCCTCAAACCTGAATATGGTGACTTAATAGTAAATAAGGAATTTTTTTTCCTATAAAGACAGCAATCACTGGAAATTTAGCAGAATTTCACAAAACTATGAAAACTTTTAATTTTAAAAGTAGGCCAAGATTAGATTTTAATAAAGGATTGTAAATCTCATGTTCCTCTAAACTTTCATGCAGTTAGCAAAGCTGTAGGAATCTAAAAAATGAAGACTATTTCCAAATAAAGCTATCTAATTATTTGAAAATAAGTTAAAAGAAGATTTACCCTGAATATATTTAAACATTGCAGAAGGCATTTTATTTTACCTGTATGGGTTCACATATTTCTGGTGATCTTTGCAGATTTCTTCTTATGGTTCAAAGGAAGAAATATAGTCATCAGTTCTCAAATGCATTTGAAAGAAATCTTTGAATTATATTTGTTGATTTAACCATGTAGAGAGAACAAGAAATACCCAAGCTTCCCAATTGGTGGGATCCTAGTCTAGTTCATTTATACTATTATGAAGATCATCCATCTTGTCTTCTGTTTCTGGTCTTTTCTGCTTTTCAGTTATTACCTCCAGGTATAAGAGGAGACTATCTGAATGCATGGAAAACAACCTTGGTTGTTTACATTGACTGTGACCCAGTCAGTAGGAAATGTAATAATTCTATCATAAGCCCCCATTTATTGAACTTACTGATTCAGTATAATCACTTCTAATGAAAAATCAAGAGTATCCCCTTTTATTTTCAATTTTTTTTTCCTGTAAATAATCATTCTAAGTTCCTTCCTGGTCCCTTCAAAAGTTGATCTAAATAGATTATTCACTGTCCATAGCCATTGACTATTTATTTATTTGTGTGTGTATGTGATTTTTGAGTTTTGGACAATATAAGTGAAAAGAATGCAAAAATTTAAAGGAAAGATAGTGATGGTAGAAATTTCAAAGTAAGTAATCTATTCCAAAACATAAAATCAGTATGATTAACTTTAAATTTATAGGGAATGAAGCACTCTTTCACTTCTGATTGGGGGAAACAGAAAAAGACAGTTTTTATATGGCTTCACATAGAAGAACATGTTGGAAAGATGTGGTGTGCCTTTGAATTAGCAGATAAGGAGAAAGACTTTTGATTTTGTATCTCACCACTTTTTAATTTCCATAGTAATCTGTAACTATATAGTCCTAAAAAAAACAACTCATTTAATAATTGAGTTTTTACTTATTTTTATTCTAATTTGTTATGTATGACAGCAGAATGCATTACAATTCATATTATGCATATGGAGCATAATTTTTCATATTTCTGGTTGTATACAAAGTATATTTACACCATTCATGTGTTCACACATGTACTTAGGATAATGATGTCCATCTCATTCCACCATCTTTTCTTCCTCAATGCCCCCCTCTCTTCCCATCCTGCCCTCTGCCCTATCTAGAGTTTATCTATTCCTTTCATGCTCCCCCTCCCAACCCCACTATGAACCAGCCTCCTTATATCAAAGAAAACATTTGGCATTTGTTTTTTTGGGGATTGGCTAACTTCACTTAGCATTATATTTTCCAACTCAATCCATTTACCTACAAAAGCCATGATTTTATTTTTTTTATTGCTGAGTAATATATCATTGTGTATATAGCCCTCATTTTCTTTATCCGTTCATCTACTGAAGGGCATCTAGGTTGGTTGCATAGTTTGGCTATTGTGAATTGTGCTGCTATAAACATTGATGTTTCTGTGTCCCTGTAGTATGCTGTTTTTAAGTCCTTTGGTTATAGACCAAGGAGTGGGATGGCTGGGTTAAATGGTGGTTTCATTCCCAGTTTTCCAAGGATTCTTCATGCTGGTTTTCATATTGGCTGCACCAATTTGCAGTCCCACCAGCAATGTAAGAGTGTGCCCTTTCCCTTGCATTCTTGCCAACACTTATTGTTGCTTGGATTCTTGATAATTGTCATTCTGACTGGAGTGAGATGAAATCTTAGAGTAGTTTTGATTTGCATTTCTCTAATTGCTAGAGATGTTGAACTTTTTATATATATATTTGTATTGATTGTATATAATCTTCTGAGAAGGGTCTGTTCAGTTACTTGTCTCACTTTTTGATTGGATTATTTGGGTTTTTGGTGTTTTGCTTTTTGAGGTTCTTTATATACCCTAGAGATTAGTACTCTTTCTGATATGTGAGAGGTAAAAATTTGCTCCTAAGATGTAGGTTCTCTATTCACCTCACTGCTTCTTTTGCTGAGAAGAAGCTTTTTAGTTTCAATCCATCCCATTTATTGATTCTTGATGTTAATTCTTATGCTATAGGAGTCTCTTTTAGGAAGTCAGGTCCTAATCCCACATGATGGAGATTTGGGCCTACTTTTTCTTCTATTAGACATAGGGTCTCTGGTTGTATTCCTAGGTTTTTGATCTCTTTTGATTTGAGTTTGTGCATGGTGAAAGATAGTGGATTATTTTAATTTTGTTGCATATGGATTTCCAGTTTTTCCAGCACTATTTGTGGAAGAGGTTATCTTTTCTCCAAGGTATGTTTTTGGTGACTTTGTCTAATATAAGATAACTGTAATTATGTGGGTTACTATCTGTGTCTTCTATTCTTTACCATTGGTCCACAAGTCTATTTTGGTGCCAATACTATGCTGTTTTTGTTACTATTGTTACTATGACTGTGTCATACAGTTTAAGGTCTGGTATAGTGATGCCATGTGCTTCACTCTTCTTGCTAAGGATTGCTTTAGGTATTCTAGGTCTCTATTTTATATTTTCCCCAGATGAATTTAATGACTGCTTTTTCTATTTCTATGAGGAATATCATTAGGGTTTTGAGTGGAGTTTCATTAAATCTGTATAGTGCTTTTGGTCATTTTGACGATATTAATACTGCCCATCCAACCTATCCAAGAGCAAGGTAGATCTTTCCAGCTTCTAAGGTCTTATTTGATTTATTTCTTTAGCATTCTGTAGTTTGTGTTGTAGTGGACTTTCATTTATTTTGTTAGGTTGATTCCCAAGTATTTTATTTTTTTCTGAGGCTATTTTATGGGGTAGTTTTCCTCATTTCCTTTCATGCTCGTTTTCACTGACATACAGAAATGCCTTTGATGTATGGGTTTTGATTTTGAATCCTGCTACTTCGCTGAATTCATTTACTCATTGTAAAATTTTTCTGGTGGAATTGTTTGGGTTTTCTAGTTATAGAATCATATCATGGGCAAATAGTGCTAATTTGAGTTCTTTGTTTGCTATCAGTTTCTTTCATCTGTCTAATTGCTCTGGCTAGTGTTTCAAGAACTACATTAACTCAAAGTGGTAAAAGATGGCATCATTGTCTTATTCCAGTTTTTAGAAGGAATGCTTTCAATTTTTTTCATTGAGAATGATGTTGGCCTGGGGCTTAGCATAGATAGCTTTTATGATGTTGAGATATTTTCTGTTATCCCTAGTTTTTCTAGTGTTTTGAATATGAAGTGATGCTGTATTTTGTCAGATGCTTTTTCTGCATCTATTGATTCTTATCTTTAATTTATTGATGTGATGAATTACATGTATTGATCTCCATGTGTTGCCAACCTTAAATCTCTGGGATGAACTCCACTTGATTATGGTGCATTATCTTTTTGATATGTATTTGTGTTCGATTTGCCAGAATTTTATTGAGAATTTTTGCATCTATGTTCATTAGAGATATTTGTTTGAAGTTTTCTTTCTTTGATGTGTCTTTGCCTTGTTGGGGAATCAAGGTGATATTGGCTTCATAGAATGAGTTTGGAAGTGTTATCTCTTTTTGTATTTTACAAAATAATTTGAAGAGTATAAGTATTAGTTCTTCTTTATAGGTCTTGTAAAACTTGGCTCTGTATCCATCTGATCCTGGGCTTTTCTTTGTTAGTAGGCTTCTGATATGTCTTCTATTTAATTGATTGAAATTAATCTGCTTAAATTGTGATAACATCCAGATTCAGTTTGAGCAAATCATATGAATCTAGAAATTTGTTGATGCCTTCAATATTTTCTGTTTTATTGGAGTACAAGTTTTAAAAATAATTTCTAATTATCTTCTGTATTTCTGTAGTGTTTGCTGTAATATTTCCTTTTTCATCATGTATGTTAGTAATTTGAGTTTTCTCTCTCCTTCTCTTCATTAGCATGGCTAAGGGTTTGTCAATGTTATTTATTTTTTCAAAGAGCCAACTTTTGGTTTTGTCAGTTTTTTCAATTATGTCTTTTGTTTTGATTTTATTTATTTCATCTCTGAATTTAATTAATTTCTTTCTTCTACTGCTTTGGGTGTTGATTTGTTCTTCTTTTTCTAGGGATTTGAGATGTGATGTTAGGTCAATTATTTGTTGACATTTTCTTCTTTGAACTCCATGCAATGAACTTTCCTCTTATTACTGCCTTCTGAGTATCTCCGAGATTTTGATATGTTGTATCTGTGTTCTTATTCATCTCTAAATTTTTTAAATCTACTCCTTGATGTCTTTTGCAACCCATTTTTCATATTATTTTTTCATATAATTTAGTCTCCAGAAGTTGGAGTAGTTTGTATTTTATCATTGACTTCTAATTTCATCCATTATAATCTGATAGAATGCAGGATAGTATCTCTACTTTTTATATTTGTTAAAGAGTTGCTTGCTGGTATAATATATGGTCTATTTTAGAGATGGATCCATGTGCTAGTGAGAAGAAAGTGTATTTGTTCATTGAAGGATGAAATATTCTATATATGTTAGTTAAGTCTAAGTTATCGATTGTATTATAGAGTTCTATTGTTTCTCTGTTTAGATTTATTTTGGAAGATTTATCGAGTGGTGAAAGAGGTATGTTAAAGTCACCCCAAATTATTGTGTTTTTGGTCAATTTGACTCTTGAGCTTGAGAAGAATTTGTTTGATAAACTTAGATACTCCGTCGTTTGGGGCATATATATTTATAATTGTTATGTCTTGTTGGTGTATAGTTCCCTTGAGCAATATGAAATGTTGTTCTTTATACCTTTTTATTAACTTTAACTTGAAGCCTACTTTATTTAATACAAGAATGGAAAACCTTGCTTGCTTCCACAGTACATGTGAGTGGTATTATTTTTCTCAAATTTTCATCTTCAGTCTGGATGTCTTTTCCCAGGAAACGAGTCTCTTGGAGCCATGATATTGTTGAGCCTTTTTTTTTTTTTAATTCGATCTGCTAGCCTATGTCTTTTGATTGGTGAGTTCAGGCCATTAACATTCAGGGTTATTATTGAGACATGATTTGTATTCCCAGCCATTTTTGTTTATTTTTGGTGTCTAACTTGACTTGGTTTCTCCTTTGATTAGTTTTTCCTTTAGTGTTATACCTCCCTTTGCTGATTTTTGTCTTTTTTTATTTCCTCTTCATGGAATATTTTGCCAAGGATATTCTCTAGTGCAGGTTTTATAGTGTATATTATTTATACTTTTGTTTATCATGGAAGGATTTTATTTCATCATCAAATCTAAAGCTTAATTTTGCTGGATACAAGATTCTTGGTTGGCATCCATTTTCTTCAGAGCTTGATGAATGTTTTTACAGAATCTTCTAGCTTTCAGTGTGTAGGTTGAAAAATCTGCACATAATCAAGTTCGTTTCCTCATATATTTAATCTGACTCTTTTCTCTTATGGTTTTTAATATTCTCTCCTTATTTAATATGTTAGAACTTTTCATTATAATATTCCTTGTTGTGGGTCTGTTGTAATTTTGTACATTTGGTGTCTTATAAGGCTCTTGAATTTGGTTTTCTAATTCATTCTTCATGTTTGGAAATTTTCTGATATTATTTCATTGAACAGATTTTTTATCATTTGGATTGGAACTCTATGCCTTCCTCTATCTCAATAATTCTTAAATTCAGTCTTTTTTGCTTGTGGTGAGGCAGAACATCATGGCAGAAGAGTGTGGCAGAGGGAAGCAGCTCATGTGGTGATGAGAAAGCAGAGAAGGTCTCCACTTGCCAGATACCAGTATATACTTCAAAATGAAGTCCTCAATTCCCACCTCCTTCAATAACACTCCACCACTTCAGGTACCACTCAGTTAATCCTTATCAGGAGATTAATTCATTGATTGGATGTCTCACACATTAGCTCTTGGGAGACACCTCACATCCAAACTATAACAGTAGGCCATCGTGAGACAAAGGTGAAGTGTGAATTATGTAACCAAAAGAAAGTAGTTGAAGAATATCTCGCCAAAATTACACACACACACACACACACAGAAAAATTTTTTTTGAAAGACTAAGAAAGCATCTATGCACATGGCAGAGATAAATAAGATTGTGGAGAATAGAAGAACATTCGGTAACTTGCAGAGGACACACTGGAAAGAGCCAAGAGAACCTTACAGATATAGAAGATAGCAAGATAGTACCAAAACACATACAGTCCAAAAGAAGATGATTGAAATTTGGGACATCATCATTTAATTATTATAAGATAATTTTAAGGCACTTTTAAAAAATTAAAGAAAACCTTCCATTATTTGGGCACTTAGACTTTTATTTTTTTCTTATAAAGTCCTCAACTCCCAATTTGACCAAAGGTGATTATACTTTCTCCTGCCAAAAACTGCCAGATATTGGTCATATATCAGTCAATGGTATCGAATAAAGCAGGCAGAAGACACCCCTTCTTTTAAGAACTCATATCATTTGCACATACAAAGTTACCTTAGCTCTAAAAATATGGATGTCCATTTATCTTTTATTTTTTGGCAAGGTTGTCATAAGTCCAAGTAAATATATTTTATTGAAAAAGAGGACTAGCTACTGCGATGATACTAGTGAGCGATCTCTAAAATGATGCTTTAAAAATATACACAAGTATGTATAAGAATAAGATACTGGGGAGGTGGGACCAGAGAGGAAAACTAGGCAAATGAGAAAAAAATATGAACAGAAATTCCAGTAGATACTTTAATTGAGTTTTCAATCATATGAACACATTATGTATACCAAAATAAAATTTATTAATGTGTGGCAATTAAACTTACAACAAGTCACAAACTGTGTCATGAAATAAATATAAAATAAGAATGGCTATGTGTAGGTGGGCTGAGGAATCGAATAAAGATAATTGATCTTTACATTAAGAATGATTAGTACATCTAAATGTCTTTTAGTATTTCTCTTAGATTTCCTGTTTGAGTAATTTCTCTGTTGTGTATTTAATTTTTTTTCTTTGAACTATAAATATGTCTGGAATATATTCAATCAGTAAAAAACAAGAACAAAAGTAAAATTAAAAAAATATTAATTTCTTGAATTTTCCATGATCTTTATGGTTTAGTATAATATTGATTATATAAAAATGAATGTAAGGTACTAAATTCCAAGTTATTTTGTTTTGAGCTTTATTCCTATAGCCTATTACTTTGAAGATGCTGAGCTGGATTAGCTACTATTCTCAATAAACATGGCCATTTGTGCTAAACAAACTTCTCAACTAGTTAAATTCTTTAATTAGTATAATCAAATTAACCAGTTTGTTTTAAGTTTCTGTTCTAAAATTTTAGCAATTGAAATAAATCAGCAGTTTATAAATCTCTACACATACATGAAATGAACTGGGTCTTGATATTGTATTAGCAGTTGCATCTATTTCTTGTCAGCGATGGTTAATTTTATGTTGCCAACTTGGCTATGCAACAGCATCCAGATATTTGGTCAAATATCAGTCAGGATATTGTTATAAATGTAGTTTTTATGAGATTAACATTCAAATCAGTAGGCTTTGTGTAAAGCATATCGGCAGTCATAATGTGGGTGGATCTTGTTCTTTTAGTTGAAGGCCTTGAGAAAAAACAAACCCAGATTCCCTAATGAAAGGAAAATACCTTTTCTAGAACTGTTTTTGGACATAGCTGCAAAATCAGTTCTTTTCTGGGTCTCCTGCCTGCTGGCCTACTCTGCAGAGGTTGGACTTAGCTATTGCAATCTTGTGAACCAGTTCTTATCATAAGTCTCCCACACACACACACACACACACACACACACACTGTTGGTTCTGTCTCTGTAGAGACCTGATTTATACAGTGTCCAAATTTAGATCAGAGAGAGAGAGACAAAGAACACAAAGTTGTTTTTGTTTGTTTGTTTATGAAATACTATCTTTAAAGTTGTTCTATTTTGTATTTGATTTGGAGTTTTATTTTTGTCTTCAGTTTCAATAAAATGAAATATGGTCTATCCACACGATCAAAATAAAGTCAATATAATGCAGTTCAATTATTGACAACAGAATATTTTAGGTTTTAGAACAGTGTGTCATATAAATGTGAGTAATTAGTGCTTTGAGTAAAAAGATTACTGGATAATATGATATTTTAACTTTGTCTAATGCAAAAAATAAATGATAATTAAAAAGATGGGATTGCTTCAACAACACAGGGTGGATATTTAACTCATGAAAAAAATGAAAAATGAGATAGTACCTTAGGGCTCTTGTCTGCAAACATGTTTTTGTATGAAATGTACACATTTGGTTAACATAATTTTTATCCTTGGTTAGAAAAACTTTGATTTTTATTGCAGTGACTTTTAATAAAAAATAAATGACTTCAAACTCCATTTAAGGAAAAGTAAGATATTTATGGAGAAAAGAGCTTTAGGAAAGCTCAAGGGGAAATGTCAGTACCTGCTCAAGAAGAATGGAAATGTCATTTTGCATTTTAAAAAGCATGATTATGGCTTTGCTGTGAAATTCACAAAAACTTTTATGGCAGGGAAAAACTTTACTTGATTAAGTGGCACCAGGCATAGATGTATATCAAATTATAACTAGAGTGCCTACCAGAGAAACGTTCTTTAACATCCAGGAAAGGCTGGTCCTTTAATATCGCCCAGTTATTTGCAATTGCATTGGAGTAAGAACGCATCGTAAGGACCACAGCTTTAAACTCTGTCAATTCTTGAATTGCAATTGTCTGCATGAGTAAGCATCCTCTCCTAATAATAGCAGAAAACCTGTTTTCATTTGTAAATGCTTTTTCTTTTGATGGAAAAGTACTATTTATGTCCTTAAGAATTGTGAATACCCCTTGTAAATTCCACTTTCCCCAGTATTTAGTTATCTCAAGGCTACATTTATGGTCAAGAAGCTAAATAGTTTGGTGTAACAGTGTATCCAGAAGAGGGTTTTGCATATCATAGATACTAAGAATGAATTAATGATAACAAGTATGTGGAATTCTTTTTTTATTTTTATTTGTTTTATTTTTGGTACCAGGGATTGAAACCAAGGGGACTTAAACACTGAGCTACATCCTCAGTCCTTTTTTTAATTTTAATTTTTTTTTTATTTGAGACAGAGTTTAAGTTGCTTGACTTCACTAAATTGTTGAGACTAACTTTGAACTTGTAATATTCTTGCCCCAACTTCCTGAGATGCTGGGATTACAGGTATGCGCCCAGGTTGGAATGTTTTTTAAATAAAAATTTCAATTGTTATTTATTTTATAAATTTTTACATTAATCTGTTGTCACCATTTAATGAAATACAGCATATATAGTCCTATTTTTATGCTCCAAAGAACCCTGCCTAAGATTTTCCTTCAGGAGTACTTTTGTAGGGTTTCCTAAGGAAACTGCACTTGTAATATTTGTCTTCAGAAGTTTCTTAAAAAGAGATAGTTTAAAGTAAAAACAGCAAAGAAGCAATACTATCCTGAATGACTTGAGTAGCATGCTCTATAATTTTGTGGCACCTGATTTAGTATAAAAAGTTCCATTAATGGGACACACATGAAATTGCACATTACTGTAACTGTAAAATAAAAAGAAATGGGCCTTTGTTATTACTTAAGCAATAACTGAATGTCCTTTCTCACATTTGGAAATACTTTCATGTTCTCATGGAGCAGATAACTCTATAGTTAAGAATATGTGGGCTGGGGATGTGGCTCAAGTGGTAGCGCGCTCACCTGGCATGCGCGGGGCACTGGGTTCAATCCTCAGCACCACATAAAAATAAAATAAAGATGTTTTGTCCACCGAAAACTAAAAAATAAATATTAAGAAATTTTCTCTCTCTCTTTCTCTCTTTAAAAAAAATATGTTTTATTCCTTTTCATTTATGCCAATTAAGATTCAATTCAAACGTCAGAAACTGGAGAAGTACAGGGCAAGTTTGGTGCTTTCTTAGTGGGAGGAATGTAGGGTCCTCTTCTGTTGCAGTTCTATGTGTGGCTTCTATTTCAAGTTCACCTAATGGTTTAAGACAGTCAGAGTAGCAGGAAGGAGAAATTGTAACTCAAAACGAGGCAATCAGCAAATACCAGTCATCTCAAGAGGAACATTCACAGAGGCTTCATCCACAGATTCATTCCCACCATTTCTGTGTGTGTGTGTGTGTCATTGTGGGAAACTTAGTCACAGAAAGCCTGTGAGAAGGTAGAAAATGCACCTTTTGATTGCCCAAATGCTCAGCTAAAATCTATGTAACTTCAGAAGAAGAAAGATTTCATGAAGTTCTTTGGTACAACTTACTTTTCTGTTAATAATTTCTCTAGGGATATTGATGATAGATTTGTCAATATAATCATAAAGATTATTAATTTATTAGTTATTACCCCCACTTCAATCATGAGCTACATCTTTTTAAAACAGTATTGTCCCCCCTCAGTGCACAGCAAAGTGCATCAGTGTTGACAGATTTTCAAAAGTCTAGTGAATTCAATTAAGTTTATTGTTAATTTTTAAATAGAAACAAATTTCAAATGAAAAATATTCCCAAAAGTTCTAACATAGTAAGTGGAAATTGAAACAGTACTCCTTCCCATAACAAATAACTTAACTCTTCCTATTTTTAGTTGTTTTGATTGCTATCACTAACTTTCAGATAATATGCACATATGAGACAAGGCATTTATTCATGTAAAGCTAAGTTAATTTCACTATTACAACCAAGTTCTTTAAATCATACTTTAATCATGTGTGTGTGTGTGTGTGTGTGAGAGAGAGAGAGAGAGAGAGAGAGAGAGAGAGAGAGAGAGAGAGATATGCCGGGAATTGAGCCCAGGGTTTTGTATATAGTAAGCAAGCACTGTATCACAGAGCTATATTCCCCAGTCCTAAACTTTACATTATAGCCTGTTTACTAACACTGTAAATTGGGTTTTCCAGAGAGCAGTTTCTGCAACGGAGATTAGTGTTTAGGAGGCTTATTGGTGGGTATGGGTGTTCAGACAGTCAAGGTCAAAGGAACAAGAGAAGGTGAAAAAGGAGGAATGAGGGGTGGGGGGAGTTAGGGTCCTAGAAAGTCTTGAAAGAAACCTACTTAGGCTCTTTGGAGAGCTCTGGTACCTAACTGGTGGTTCAAGGTTTTTACATATATAGTGCATTTACAAGTTTGTATATATTTTTAGTTTTAACTGATAGTAATAAATTATGTGTTCAAATTAACTTTTAAATATTTTTCAATTATGTGATAATTGAATGACTTTAAATATTATATTCAAAGCAAATTTAATAACAATGATGAAAAATAGTATGATGTATTATATTCTGCTTATTCACTTACAAATACATATTTGAAACTGTGTATTTAGAGAAAAATATTTTTAATTTCTTGCATCCACAAATATAGCAGTTTATATTTTGCTCTAATTGTAAAAGGATTATCAAAAATGCAATGAACTCATGTAAGATATATTTTCAAATCTGAACATATAAAAAGCCAAAAACTAATAAAATACTAGGAATGAATTTAAGTTAAGGAGGGAACCACTAAAACATTCTTATTTAAAAATTCCTTGGTGATAAAATAAAAATGATAATATAGATAAAATGCAGAAAATGAAGGGATATTAATAAGGAAAAGAAAAGAATAATGTTACAAAATAGTTTTCTGAGCGTTTGCTCATTCATTTACTTAACAACATTTCATTCCTGTTTAATATATGTAAGTTTGTCCTTAAGTGGGAGCATACCACAGGAAAAACTAAAATACTGAATTGTAATTAGGAAATATGGCAAAGTGAAAAAAGAAATAACTGCCCAAAGAAAAAGGAAACAAGTGGATGTTCTCTTAATTAAAGTAAAATGAAGCATTATGTGCCATTTGTCAATTATTAGAATAGTTGTTAGTGTTACACCCAAAATTTTCTTATGGTCATAGAACTGTGAATTTTCTTAGCTAAGCAGTGGCATTCCAAAGTGAGAGAGATGAAGTAGCAAAGCATTCGTAGGAAAACAATGAGTTGAGTAAAGACAGAACAATAAAAATCTAGAAATCTGACTATTGAGGAAGGAATGGTTTAATAAATATTCAAATACATGAAAGGTTTTGAGGGAACATGCTAATCAATATTTTTCTTATATTGAAAATAGAACAAGTGCAACTTGGCTTAAGTATGACAGATTTGAGTTGGCAAGTAGTAAAATACTATCGGACAGTGAGGAAGTTGCTGTGGATCGAAGGTCATGTAAACACAAATGGATTTTCTTTTCTGTGATTCTCTCTGAATTACCTGACTAATGATTGAATAACTGGGCAAAATGATCAATTTCTACAATATGATTTCTTTATATAAAAGATGGATGTGTATGAAATATCATTTTGAAAAACCCTCCCCCAAACTTGGAATGTAACCACCATTTGACCCAGTTATCCCACTCCTCAAATATACTCAAACAACTTAAAATCAGCATACTACAGTGATGCAGCCATATCAATGTTTACAGCAGCTCAATTCACAATAGCTAAGCTATGGAACCAACATAGACACCCTTCAACAGATAAATGGATCAAGAAAATGTGGTATACATACATAATGGAATATTACTCAGCCACACACACACACACACACACACACAATAATGACTTTAAAGAGTTTTGCTGGCAAAACTGGAACTACAGACTATCATGCTTAGTGAGATAAGCCAGTCCCCAAAAAAACCAAAGGCCCAAAGTTCTCTCTGATATGAGGATGCTAACTCACAATAAATGGGGATGAGGGAAGGGAAATGAAGGGAATTTTGGGAAAATGGGAATAGGAAAAACAGTAGAATGACTTGAACATAGTTTTCCTACGTTCATATATGAATACATCACTGGTGAAAGTCCACACCATGTATAGCCACAAGAAAGGGATCCTAATTAGAATAAGTTATACTCCATGCATGTTGAACATATCAAAATACACTCTACTGTCATGTGTATCTAAAAAGAACAAATAAAGATAAAAAACCCCTCCCACAATGTTAAAATTATTTTGTCATAGAAAGTTCATCTAAAATGGCTTGGAATGACAAGTCATTTTAGTAGAATATGATTCTAAGTTTGTCATTTTTTTAAAAAAAAATTTGCAACATAACCAGAGCTATAAAGAGTCAGAAACAAAAGTGTAAAACAAAGGACAATGTCCCCTACTATGTATCTCAACAGTTAAATATATTAATAGTCCTTATAGCATCAATATAATTTATACTAGTGAGTTTCTGGCTTATTAAAAAAGTTAATTTTCTTCTACCAACTGAATTTTTAAAAATTGACTCTTTTAAAAAGGTGAATTTCTTTTCTTAAAAAATATATAATTATTTTTTAAAAAGGTAAACTGTTTGTGACATAAATTAACAACCTGTATCTTTCATTTTAGTTCAAAATGCATGTTTTCTTTTAAATAACTATGAGATATTCTGGAGTTTCCCTCACCTAGAAAGAAAACAAAACATTTTCCTAAAGCTTTTTCACCAGCAACCAACTTATCTGGAAGGAGATTCTTTACACCACTCTATGATGTCTACCCCTACAGTGGCTGCCAACTTTGATTAAACTTCCTAAAATCAGGATATCCCTGAGCAGTCTTCTGTAGCTATGAGTTTCAATACTAAAAATGACAGGATGAAGATTACCATCATTCATCTAACTTAGGTAATAAAATGGCTCCTATTTATTAAATTTTACTTCACAGAAAGAAAATATATCTTTCGGTCTAAGGTCACTGAGAGTATATTAGGTTGGATGTGTATAAAGGAGAAGAAAAGAATTTTTTTTGAAGGCTGGTAGTTTATTTAAAACTCAATTACCAGAACTGAATGACAAGAACTTTTTAAAGTTAGAAGTCTATAAATTGAATCACTGAAATATCTACATATCATAATTGCATGCAGCATATTTTTCAGACTGTGTGCCAAGTGAAAAATCATTTTGTTTATCATCCTCAAGCTAAGTTTTGTTTTCCTTTGTTTTATTTCCTTTTTGGTTAGGATATTCTCATAAACTTCCCATTCCGACTTAAAGAGCTTTCATGAGATTTAGGCTTTAGCCATGATCAATGATGTTTCAAGAGAGTGGATTTTAGCTTTCCTTGATAATTAGTTCCAAAAAAAGCAATGACTAATTCTATCAGCTTTCTGAATAGGGTGTAAACCTTGATACTATCAGGTTATTTTGTCTGCTGAAACAACTAGATTCTTTCCTTAGAGAAAGAAAAGCAAAGAATCTACTTTCAGTCTACTATTTAGTGGCATTCATACATCTTCTGTTTCCTATCTATAAACACAAGCATGCATTGCAAAGTTCAGTTTTAAGTTTAAACCCTCCCTACAATGCTACCTATCTTCTTTGGAATCCAAAGACCTGAAAGGGCATGCGAGAACAGTAGTGTTTATCACTAAAAAGGTTAACAAGGGCAAAATAATAATAATTTTTAGAGTATGCGAGTAGAATCAAGAAGGTAAATGCCCTCACAGGTTTACCTTGGTACCGCCTGCATACAGCATTTTGCTGAAAGTCAGGGTCTTTTCTACCTACGACTAAGACAGAGGGCAGCAATGCAACAGCATGGGATGAGCTTTGGAATGCCTAGCTCAGGCTGGGTGGCAGTGTCGTAGATGGATTTGTATGCGGTCTTTTGTGAAGCTGCACACTTCTGATTTTTTTACAAGGAGATAATTTTCAATGCATAACTTATCCTTTGATAAAAAGCTTATTAAATACTCACTAATAACATTAGAAAATTTTGCGATTTATATGCTAGAGAATTATGAAGACTAGTAGAGTAACATCTGTGCACATCTGAGGAAAATATCACTTTTAATTATTTGGAATGCAAAATACAATTGGATTCATACACTATCAATGAATTTCGACTAAGAAAGTTTGATAATACATTTGTGAACAAACAGAAATTCAAAGTTTTAAATTTAAAGAATGGCTACATCTCACTGGGTACTTGATTATAGGTGTTATTTTCTTAATACATTTTCATGTAACAAGAATTTGGAAACTGCATAATTGTTTTATGTGAAACTTCTTTGATCATTTTTGCTTCAGAGTATTGCACTGTTTTAATATATTGATTTATCCATTTTGCAATTAACATATATTTGAGGTGTTTCTAATTTTTTTCTGCTAGAAAAATGCTTCTAGGAATGTTTTGGTACATTTTAGTCTTTTGTTTCACATATACATGAAATTGTATATGACTATGTGAAACAGCAATTTATAAACTTATATTGATAATATTAGAGTATTCAATAATTCTAGAATCCAGTTTCCTGGGAAACAGAATTATAGTTCAAGTAATAAGAATCATATGAAAGCCACATGTGAGAACATACTGTCTCCTGTTTCTGAGAGCAAATTATGCATCTTGAATCATGGTGTCTATACATGAACTATGAATATTAAATAATTTTAACCATTATTCATGTCTGTGGAATGGATGTAACCCTTTTAATTATCCAGTGATGGAGTCCATACAGCATTCGTTGCCTGGTAATGTACTCAATTGTCTCTCTTCTATACCTTATTCTCTCTCATATCCCGAGCTTTAAACTTCATTAATATTCACATTTAAATGAAATTACTAATTTATTATTATCTTTGGTTTTAAGGGTATGCATTTTTAGCATCAAATTATAATGCCAGTTGTCAAAAAATAAAATATCAAACAAAAAATTTCAATCCTACCAGTACTGTTTATAAATTCCTATTGCCCTAAGTGTGCTGACCTTGGTATTGTCCAAATTAACTTCTGCATAATATTATGTTTATATCACTTAATAAAATTAAATTTGTGGTTTAGTTTTATGTGTAGATACTCTCTCAGTGAATAAAACAAGATACAATCAGATTGCTTTTTTTGTACTACCCTACAGCAATGCCTGCAATAACAATGTTTCATAGTATTCATTTACCATGCCAAATATTTTAGGAGTTTATTTCAGATTGGTTTATTTTGATATGCCATTGTGGAAGAAATAATCTTTTTTTTCTATCTTTGTTTAAGGCATTTTTCACTGCTGCTATTAACTCTGACCAGTTACTAACCTTAAGAGGTTATTTTAATACAATAAAAATGTCCATGCCAAGTGAAGAGTTCTACTCATGATAAATGCATTATTACTTCAGGAATAGTCTCACTTAACTGAAATATTCAAATAGGAAGGTCAGGGAGAGGTGCTACATGGCATGGCTGCTGCAGAGCTGTTTTTATTGGTGAGTGTTCCCATAAAATCTTACAAGAATAATAAAAATGTGAAAAATAAGAGTACATGAAACCAAAAGCAAAGCTAAATATTTTAAATGTTCACATAAAAAGAATTTCACTAATGATTACAAAAGAAAATTGAGTGAAGTTAAGTCTACCTGGCATGATTAAGTGTGTTACTCAGAGGGCATGTAAATTGTTATAAATGTGACAGAGATTTCTTTGGTGGTGATTGCTAAAAATAAAGACTTAAAGACCAAAATAATGTTTAGATACAGAAGTTCACAGAGAAAGCAAAACATAAAATAGTCAACTATAATACAAATGTACATTTTAAATATGTGCAACCAACAATCTAAATCTCTCTACAAGTTTGATATGAACAAGAATACCATGGTTGAATAGCTAACCTTCTTCTATCCAGTTCTGAAAGAAAGAAAGAACGAGAGAAAATAGGTTTACTACTATATTGTAATGTCATAGAAACTATTTTTTTAAAGAGAGAGAGAGAGAGAATTTTTTAATATTTATTTTTTAGTTCTTGGCAGACACAACATCTTTGTTTGTATGTGTTGCTGAGGATCAAACCCGCCTGGGCCGCACACATGCCAGGCCAGTGTGCTACCGCTTGAGCCACATCCCCAGCCCAGAGAAACTATTTTTTTTAAAATAGTTTTTTAGTTGTCAATTAACCTTTATTTTATTTATTTATATGCAGTATTGAGAATCGAACCTAGTGTCTCACATATGCTAAGCAAGTGCTCCACCATTAAGCAACTACCCCAGCCATGACAGAAAATTAATGCTAAAAGGACACTGTAATAAACTTAGTGCACATGAAAGAAAATTCTGGAATTCTTCCCTCTTTCTCTTTTCCTCCAGAGAGTATGATAATTATCTTCAAACAAATATATTTAATGTCTAAGCACGTATTCATAATATTTCTAGTGGTTTCTTTATTTCTGTGTCTCTCAAATTTCAGTGCATGTAAAAATTAATATACAAAATTGTTACATGTATCATGTTTATTGTACTTTGCAGTTTAATTTCTGATTATTTTTGTGATCATTTTTTCAAGAGTAATTTTAACAACTATGCAGATTTTATAATTGTTTTTTTTTCACTTCATCATAGATTTGAGACATTAACATCCACCTAACATGCCTCTCCTCAAGTAGAAGTGGTGATATTACTTAGCTGTATTAGAGTATAGATAGAATGATAAAACTATCCCCATAATCAGTAATTTTAAAATTGGGAGATGTTTAAAACTCCATTCTGGGCTAAACTTTTAATTCTTCTAGTTAATAAAAAATAACATACTTTATAGCAGCAAAAACAGAACCCACGCTTTCTGAAAAAAAAATTAATACATTTTTAAAGAAATTCAATTTCACTTACAAGCTAAAATCTTTGTGTGCAACTTTTTATGTTAAAAGATGCATTTTATAATTAGCAACCTTTACGTTTCTATTTTTTGTACCTATGCAAAACTTCTTATTCTAACTAGAGTTATGACTTTTATGTATTATTTGTACATTGTTAGAGATTCTCAGGGCAGATCAAGGATAAATTGATCTATGGTTTGGTTCAAATGTTAAAACGTATGGGACAATGACAGAAATCCTTTACAGATCTCAATCTGCACAAATAAATCAATCAGAAATATGTATACATTTATCCTAAATTTTAAAACTTGTCTCAATCTGACCCCATACATTAAAAACATACTTTTTCACCAACCCAACACAGTTACATCTTAAGTCAGACTGGCCAAGCCTCTTTGGGAGGAAATTGTTTCATATGCATCCATACCTTTACTATTGCTTCTGTCTCTGTGGTCCCTTCCCGCTTCCATTTAACCAGACCTATTCAAAAAGTCCAGTTATTTGGAATTCTGTGTCACAGCGATTTGTTTACTCTGTTACACCTACTGTCAGTAGGTGTGCCTCATCTTTGACCTGAAACATGAATTACATACTTGGACAACTATTTGTGACTAAGCTGATTCTGACCAACTCCATTGTACCTCCCTGAGAATGTGGCTTATCTAGCACACACTACATACTTAACAGAGGTTAAAGAAAAAATATGTTTTAAATTAATTTAAAGACAAAAATTCTCTGATCCCCTGCCCCACCCCACCCCCGCACCAATGTAGTTAATAAGAATCCTTGCAAATGTTATCATTTTATCATTAACTGGCATGTTGCCTCATCTTAAGCAATGAATGCTTAGGTCATTCCAGATATATCAGTTGTGTCCCCAGTTTTTCTTGGTGTCTCATCTTGATACTTTCAAACAACGTAAAGATGGGATCACACCAATGTCACCCTCGAAAGTCTTCAGAGATGGTAATGACTCAGGGTGAAGAAGAAGATCTACTTCTGTCTGTTCAATAATTACCTTCCCCCAGTAAACGTGAGAACAGAACAAAATTGTTTATAATCACTTGTCTATTTTACAACTGCCCTTATGCCTTCAGAACTAATTTTCCAAAATTTAATGATTGCTTATGAGGTGCTAGGTCTGTTCTAGGGGATAAGGGTTGTGCTGTGAACAAACCAGATAAAGTCTGCCCTATCATGGCTGAGACGGTGTTGTGATAGAAGGAAGGAGTGGAAAGTGGCAAAAACAAGATCAGCAAAATCTCCACTGGTAAAATCACGGGGCTTCATTGGAGATGACAAGATGGTTTCTCTTCAGTGTGTGATGGAGTGCCACAGGGAGGTTTTAAGTAGAAGATTTACATGATCTGCATAGATCTGAAAAGTTTTATTGGGATGTTTCATGTCTCTGAGGGGTTTCTTCTATTATTGATTTACTTTCAAAAAGTTGTATAGAAGTAGGCATATGTCATCTAGTAAGGAGACAGAGCTAATCTCATTTGGATGTTGGTGACATGACCACAAGTCTAACACACAGCAGTGTCTAAATTTGTCACTATGCCTTCAGGTTATCTGTAATCCATGCCCACTGAAATGACCTTTTAATATTCTTTAGTGATTATTTTCTGTTTTCTTGTGAATATTCAGAAATTTTAGGGAAATGTAAAAGCCATCAATCTCATTTCTTCTAACTGTCCTCTTGATATCATATTCCAAACACACAAGCTTCTGGTCATCCTCAGTGCCTGAGTTCTTCCTGTGGGATTACTTTCTTATGCTCCTGTTTTCTCTTGCTAAACATTAACTCTTTGATGTCAAATCCTCTGAGAAGACCCCCCTGTTCTTTCTAGGATGTCATTTTGAGGTGAGACCATGGCATCTACTCCTCACCCTTGAAAAGGAATCTATTGCCTTGTGTCATAATTATCTTTTCTTCTCTTTCCTCCTACTAAGTCATTTCCTTTGTGGAGTCAGAGGCTTTTTCTTTCAATCTTCAGCAATTTGTTAAGTCCTGGACCAATATTTAGTAACAGAAATTCCCATTTTCATTCAATTCATAACATGATTTTATGGGGTTCTTATATAAGATTTTTTTTTTTCTGTAGGGCTACAAAGGACAGTAACTCTAGAAGAGATAAAAGCTAACCTGATTAACAAGAGTTTGGGGAGGGAGATAAATATATA